>NC_137859.1:30470429-30850429 GCF_948465745.1 Chenopodium album | reverse complement strand
GCTTTCTAGAAGGATATGGGGTGCTAGCATCTGAAATGTGGTAACCTGGTAGGGAATTGAAGGGGGGCAAAATTGGGACGGGGTAGGACGTGGGGTCGAAATCGGGGACAGGGGAGGACGACGGCTAAGGGACGGGAAGGAAAGGATGCTGAAAAGGGGGTCGGGGGAAGCGTGATGCCGGCGAGGAGGGGTGGGACGACATCGATGGCGATAAGGGCAGTGGAGGAGGAAGGGTGGTTGGGTCAATGAAGCTGGATGGGTTTTTTTTTCTTCTTTAAATTCAGTTTTTTTTAATGTTTTAAGGGGTTTTTTTTTTTTTAGTTTTAAGGTTTTTTTTTTTTAAAAAAGAAAATTGTAAAAAAAAAAATCGACCAATGACATTTTGACACGTGTCACTGATAACCTATTAAACAGGTTACCAACATGTCACGTTTCATTTACGGAAGATATGTGTCAAAGGTCGTGTTATTTTGAGATAATCTAAAGGTCGTTATATATATATATATGTATATATATATATATATATATGTATATATATATATATGTATATATATATATATATATTTATCTATTTCAAATACTTTTCACAAATTAAATAAGGAATTTCAATAAGAGTGCACGATTTCATATAGTTGTCATGGAAGTAATTCTTACAATTACTATTGAGTTATATGAATTCGTGGTGTGCTATTATACTATTAAAATGTTCTAGATTTAAAATGTAAATGGTAAATTATTAATAGATATTCGTTCTTATTTAGAAAATTGTTTATTTTAACATTGATATATGTTCTTTGGTTGTTCATCCAATGTATAGTTAAATGATCATTAAAATATTAATATAAATTCAACAACATATTATATTAATAAATGATTATTCAAATTTTAATATATGTTCATTTAGGCCTTGTTCTCTTCAGATTCAGTTTAGTTCAGTTCCCAATATCCTCCTCTCATAAAATATTAAGTTCATTTCAAATCATTTTAGTCAATCAGAACAGGCCCTTAGATTTTAAATAATATTCGTTCACGTATTGAATTACACTTATTATTTTCACTTACACATTAAAAAAAAATATTCAATTTAGTTTTTAATTTCAATATTTGTTTTTTCTAATATGGATATATGATCAATCACATACATACTGTTAGCTTCAATAGTTTATTCACGTAAATATTTCATGTTTGTTGATTAAATATCTTTCATGGTCATTTACAATCTAATATATGTTCATTAATATAAAATAAAAAACCAAAAAAATTGAAGAATCAAAACAGCTAAAACGAACAAAAATCTCAAAAATTAAGTAAATAAATCTTAAAATTAGCAAATTACAACTTCGCAACTAAAAGAGAAGAGAGATAATTGCCTGTTGAAGAGAGAAAAGCGACAATGAGAAGAAAGAAGATAGAGAAAGAAGTTTCTGAATGAATGAGGAAGAGAGAAAATATTTGTTTTTTATAAAGATTTTAGGCAATTAAAGCCTGACACGTGTGAATCAAAATGGAAACAAAATCATTCTGTTTGTAGTACCGATTTACACTAATTAATCGGATGTTATAAACATTTGTCCTATGAATATCGAGTGCATATAGGCGTATAGCACCAATTATTTAGCAAGTATATAAGAGGGCGTTTTGGGGTTTTCATTTTATTTCGTTTGATTTTTTTTTTCTACAGTGGTACATCACGTGTATGATAATGCTACAATGGTACATTCATGTATACTATTATGCATGTATAATGTACCATAAAGTATAAGTTGTTTTAATAATGCTACAATGGTACATTCACGTAGTGGTACTTTTTACCATCATATTTTCCATCAAAATTCCTTTCACCTTAGCCCATTTTCACGTAACAATCTTCAACTTAATTTTATGAATGCCATCCTATATATTTGCTAACATCTATGCTATATACTAAAGTAATCACCAAAGGGGACACTTGGCATAATTTTGTGAAAATTTTTCCCTCCAAAAGGCTATTTATTTTTTTTTTTTTTTAAAAAAATTCTATTAATAAATTAAAATTCTTTTATTAAATTTTATTTATGCAACACATAATTAAGAATTTAAAAGATAAATATTAATAAATTCAAATTTGAAAAAAAGTAAAATTGTTACATAAGTTATTTAATTTCAATTACCTCTATATAGTTTCAATCAACTATAATTATTAATAAATCTTACCTTATTCGTGCATTGCACGGGGCCAAACACTAGTATAGGTGCTATGCGCCTATAGTTATTCATGAATAGAGTATCACTTTTAGTCATACTTAAAACCCTGATACCTAAATAAAACGCAAAAGTGCAAAACCCCTAAAACCCTTGAATTTTGCATAAACATTCAATTTGTCAAATTGAACATACAAACAGAAAAGGGCCGACAAGCAAAGCTTGAACCCAAAAACCCTTTCTTTACTCGCCGGAAAAAATGGTGAAGTCGTACCTTCGCTATGAACCAGCGGCAACTTTCGGGGTGATTGCTTCGTTGGAGTCCAACATCAGCTACGACAGCTCCGGCAAGTTCCTTCTCTCTCCTGCTCTTGAGAAGGTCGGTGTTTGGCAGGTTCGTCAAGGTGTTTGCTCCAAGACACTATCTCCTTCTGCTTCTTCCCCTGGTCCTTCTCTTGCTGTCACCTCTATTGTCGCCTCCCCGGCTTCCGCATTGGTAATTACCCTCTTTCTTTCTCTTTTTGTGTCAATTTGATTGTGTTTTTGAGTTGGGTTTTTGTTGGATTTGAGAGAAATGTTATTGGGTTGAGTTATTTGGTGATTTGTTGTTCAGTTTGTATTTCAGTTTGTTGAATGAAATGATGTTTTATTGGGGAATTTTGATGTATTTGATTTGGGTTTGTTGTTGGAAGAAATGGGTTTTTTGTTTAGTTGCTGTAAGATGATATTTTGTTGCTAATTAACTGAATGTAGTGGGTTTTGCCAATTTAGAGAAATAGGGATATAGGAGCTATGTCCTGCTAGTATGATATTGATGTCAATAAGGTATAAGAAGCTTTAATAGAAGGCAGGGGACAGGATGGAATTCGAAATTGTTGACGGGTATTTACCGATTTATATACCCTTTGTGGGGAGGGGGGAGAAATTGAATGTGTTTAGCTAATGCTTATTTGATAGTTTTGTTCTGGGTGCTCTTCATTTTTTGCTAATTTTGGTTCTTTCAGGTGGCAGTTGGGCATGCTGATGGCAGTATAAGAATATGGGAATTGAGTAAGGGAACATGTGAAACAACATTGAATGGGCATAAAGGAGCTGTGACTGCTCTTCGTTTCAATAACATTGGATCGATGTTAGCATCTGGTGGAAAAGATAATGATATTATCTTGTGGGATGTGGTTGGCGAGACTGGCCTTTATCGTCTTCGTGGGCACCGTGATCAAGTTCGTACATCACTCTTTTATCTATTTTTTCTAAAGAATTGGTACTTGCTTATGTTTGTTCTTTTGAGAAATGATATGCTTTTACTAGTTTCATAGTCTATGTAAGCATTGCTGTTTATGTATTTACCTTGTTGGTGTGTGACAATGTTTAGGTGACAGATCTTCTTTTTCTCGATTCTGGGAAAAAGCTAGTCAGCTCCTCAAAGGACAAGTTTGTTAGAGTTTGGGATACCGAGACCCAACATTGTATGCAAATAGTTAGTGGTCATCATAGTGAGATTTGGTCTATAGATAGTGATCCAGAGGAGAGATATGTGGTCACTGGCTCGGCAGACCTTGAACTTCGATTTTACACCGTAACCAAGCATGATTTGGGGGATGGAGAAATAGGTAGTTCTGATCATAAGGAGTCTGTAGACAATGATCTTTCATCAGCTCGTAACAAGTGGGAAGTCCTGAAGTACTTTGGGGAAATTCCGAGGCAGACTAAAGACCGAGTTGCAAATTTAAGATTTAATAAGCTTGGTAATCTTTTAGCATGTCAAGTGGCAGGTAAGACAGTGGAGATATTCCGTATGTTAGATGAGGCTGAGTCCAAGCGCAAAGCTAAGCGCAGAGTTCATAGAAAGAAGGAGAAGAAAGACAAGAAGGAGAAGAAAGACAAGAAAGAGAAGAAAGAAAAAGACCCTTCCAAAAATGTGGCTGAGGGTACAGTTATTGGAGATGGAAAGCACACTTCTCTAGAGGAGAGCAATCCAACTATTGTAGTCTCTGATGTCTTTAAACTTCTTCAAATTGTAAGGTCTGGAAAGAAGATATGCTCTACCTCTTTCTGTCCAATCAATTCAAAGAACTCCTTGGCCACATTAGCCTTGTCACTGAACAATAATTCTGTAGAAATATATTCCATAGGAAGTGATTCAAGTACACAGACACTGGCTATTGAGCTCCAAGGTCATCGTTCTGATGTTAGAAGTCTTAGTCTCAGCCCGGATAACTCTCTTTTACTGTCAACAAGTCACAATGCAGTGAAGATTTGGAATCCCAGTACCTGTAACTGTCTTCGAACTATTGATTCTGGCTATGGACTGTGCAGCATGTTTGTTTCTGGTGACCAGAACAAGTATGCACTTGTTGGGACTAAAGCTGGAAAGATTGAAATCATAGATGTTCCCAGTGCTACATGTGTGGAGGTAGTGGAGGCTCATGGAGGTTCTATTCAATCGATTGCTAGCATGCCCGACAAAACTGGTTTTGTTACTGGTAGTGCAGACCACGAGGTTAAGTTCTGGGAGTATCGCCGATTGAAGAAGTCTGGTCACGTGAGTCCCCTGTGCTCTTCATCTTCTCCATTCTTACCTTAAAATTTCATCTTGCCCATCATGACTTGTCAGTTGTTATCTTGATAGAGACTAGGTGTAATAGCACTTTTGGATAAATATTCTGTGTGTTTTACTGTAGTGCTCCTTGTTTTTGCTGTTCTTGCGTATAATTTTATTTGTTATCACAAACATGTGATCTGTGACTGAATAAGTTACCCTGTAGTGTTTATAATTGTGCAAACCAAGCTGTCTCTTTTCTTGTTTGAATAAAGAAGTTGCTATTCTTACTCATAGGACTTGGAGCGCTTAACAGTGTCTAATGTGAGGACAATGAAAATGAACGACGATGTTTTGAAGATTGCACTGAGCCCAGATGCAAAGTATATTGCTGTTGCGTTGTTGGATTGCACAGTAAAGGTCAGTTTGCCCTGACTCGTTTATCTGCTTGTATTTTATAAGTGCAAGCTTACATAGTTATTTTTACATTGCTTATCGAATAAGGTATAAGATGCGATAGCATCTTTACCTCTTCTGTGCTTTCACGTTATCTATTGACTTTTCATTTGATATGGTCACCCCTTTATTTTTATGAGGCCTTCCTTGCCTTATTAGTCATTTGTTATATTTTCTGATGTGTGTGAATTTTTCTAGGTCTTCTTTGTGGATACACTGAAATTCTTCCTTACACTATATGGTCACAAATTGCCTGTATTATGTATGGATATATCATCTGATGGGGATCTGATAGTTACGGGGTCTGCAGACAAAAATCTAAAGATTTGGGGTTTGGACTTTGGTGACTGCCATAAATCGATCTTTGCCCATGCTGATAGGTACTAATCTTAGCCTATTTTGACAAAACACAAAAGGCATTTTATAATTCCCTGGTGCTTTACTTGGCTAATGAGCCTCTTTTTCCTGTGGCAGTGTCATGGATGTGAAGTTTGTTCCTAATACTCACTATGTATTTAGTGTTGGGAAGGATCGGCTTTTGAAGTACTGGGATGCTGATAAGTTTGAATTGCTTTTAACTGTTGAAGGACATCATGCAGAGATATGGTGTCTTGCACTCAGTAGTCGTGGTGATTTTATTGTCACGGGATCTCATGATAGGTCCATAAGGCGTTGGGATCGCACTGATGAACCATTTTTCATTGAGGTACTCCTCCATATTGGCCACTTTGTCTGATGATGAGCCTTCTGGAAAGCTTTAAGTTTCTTTTTATTAATTTAACTGTCATCAACATCTTTTGCAGGAAGAGAAAGAAAAAAGGTTGGAGGAGATGTTTGAGGCTGATCTTGAAGGTGCTTTTGAAAATAGACATGCCCCAAAGGACGAGCTTCCTGAGGAGGGTGCTGTGGCATCAGCAGGAAAGAAAACTCAGGAAACCTTAACTGCAACTGATTTGATTATTGAAGCACTGGATTTGGCAGAGGCTGAAACAAAGCGTATTGCTGACTATGAGGTAATTGTACTATACTACTGTCAATGATATGTTGATTAATTTGCATAATGATGTTCAAAGTACATAGAATCTTGCCTTGCAAAACATTTACATGGTTGGTTCACTGGCTATGCCAAAAATAACATTGTCAAATGTCCTTTTCTTCCTAAGTGAATAGCCTTCTTTGTATTTTCCCTTTCCCATGTGTATTAGTGAGTAATTTTATACAGAATCAGGGGGAAAAAAAAAAAATGAAATTAAGTCATCTGATTTATTAAATTATGATGTACAGGAAGAGAAAACAAGGGGGACAATGGCCAAGTTTCAGCCAAACATACTTATGCTTGGACTTTCACCCTCTGATTATGTTCTTCGCTCAATCTCAAATGTCCGGCCCAATGATCTGGAGCAGACTTTACTTGTACGGACACTTCTGATTAACTTTTAGATCTGCAGTTTATATTCTAATATGAAGTTGAATATTTTCACCTTCACCTAAGTTTGCGGGTGTTGGATTCTGCCACTGGGTATATGGTTTTCTTAACCTTCTTTTTGAATTGATTGCAGGCAATACCATTTTCTGATGCTCTAAAACTGCTTTCATATCTGAAAAATTGGACCTCAAATTCTGAAAAGGTCAGATCTCATTCATACTGATACATTCCTATTAGATTGTTTATATCTCATTTTATTGAATGTTCTTTGTTTCTTGGGTCATTTATGCACATTTTAGTTTCTTGGGTCATTTTGGCCCATTTTGTAGACTTAAACAGCAGAACAATTTGAAGACCATTTTTTTGCTAATATTCAAATGTTAATCTGTGGTTGCACATTGTTTTTTTGCTAATGTGTATTTAACTGCCTAGTTTTGTGTTTGCAGTTGTACATGTATATGTCAAACAAGGTTATTGACAATATCTTCTGTTTCTAAGTTTGTGAAAATTTTGTACGGATTTCCTTAATTTTTTATTTTTTTATTTTTTTTTCCTTCTAGATATGGGGTATTGATAATATTTCCTTAATGTTCATTGATTGTTTAACCCCATCAATTTCATCATTGTGAAGAAAAGAGAAGACCAAAGGTATAAAAGAAGATATTAAGTCTTGTGATCATGTTAAGTGCCCAGTAAACATATCTCTTCTTTTCCTCTTCACACACACACAAGCACATATACTCTAAACGGTACTTGATAGTACTTGGAATGTAATCATGCATCTTTAGAAGTATTTTTCTCTGTTTGTTAACCTCTTTCTGTGAGGTGGTTCACATTGGTAGTCAATAGTGAGGATCAAACATTGACTCCACACATTGCAAATGCAGGTTGAGCTCATTTGCAGGATAGCAGTAGTATTGCTGCAGACGCATTATCATCAGTTAATAAGCACACCTTCTGCAAGACCAGTCTTGACTATTCTTAAAGATGTCCTGCATTCAAGAGTGAAGGTATCCTATGATCTAATACTGTTGATTCCTGCAAGCTTTTTTTGTTGCTTTATTTTAGTGGGCTCTTAGCTTTTATTTTCATTCTGTTCACGTATTTGTACTTAAGTATGGACACATTATAGTTTAACTACTGATTGTTGATAAATAAACTCAGTCCTGGTTTTATTAATAATGAGGTTTCTGATTTGTGGCCATCTAACTTGGGTGGTAAAGTTATCAAAAATTTGCATAGCCGTTGAGTCCCAACCTTCTTGTATATGTGCTGCTTGTTGCCAAGATGAGCAGTATAGTGACTATTGAGTGTTTTAGGAACTTTTATGATGCCTGTTACAGGAGGCAAGGCTTCCCCCAATTCCTCAGGCTTGCATACCACCATCATTTCCTATGCATCCCTGACATAGCTAACCAACCTGACCCAGACCTGAACTTAACCTGAAATTGACCAACTTAACCAGAAAAAAAAAAAAAAAAAGGGATTAAGATTAGTTACTTTTTATGATTAACTAATTTACTATAGATCTGAATATGACCCGACCCAGCGTGACCTGTCTCAGCCCGAACTGAAAGACTTATCACCCAAATAAACCATTTGGCAGCTTGCCCTTTCTATGGTATTTGGACATTGAGAGTTAAAGATAATCTGCTTTATCCTCTGGTTATTTGTTTCTTCCAAGTAAATGATGCTGATCAATATTTAATTTATGTATCAGGATTGCAAAGATACTCTTGGCTTTAACCTTGCTGCAATGGACCATCTCAAGGTATTTATACACGCAATCTTATCTATCAAGGTCACCGTTATACTGACAGTTGTGCAACAAGCATGTCAAGCAAGGAAACTAATTCTTTCATGTGCTATTTCAGCAACTAATGGCTATGAAGTCTGATGCACCTTTCCGAGACGCTAAATCAAAGTTGCTGGAAATCCGTTCACGACTTGCAAAACGAAATGCTGGAAGAACAGACATGAGAGAGGAACGGAAGAGAAAAAAGAAGCAGAAACAGGGAAGTGATGGGCATGCTTGGACTGTTGTGCGATAAGAGCAGGGTCAAGTCGGTAGAAAAGTGGCGAATGCATTTGTGCAAGGTAAATTAACTGTATGGCTCTCTGAACATTCAAGATTTCTAAGGGCTATCCTATGCTGTGTGGGGAATGTTATGAACTGAAGACATCTCTTTGCACAATTATCCGATGTGATGTTAAGGAAGACGGAAAATTGAACTTGGCACTGATGATTTGGTGCATTTTTGGTCAACATTGAGTTCGATACCATACATATTGTACTGGGAGGGGGTTCGTGCTTATAATACACAAATCTATTCACCTGCAGGTGTGTTTAGAGGAAATCACCCTCAAAATGGAGTAATGCCAGTGACACAGAATTGAATTACTGCATAAGTATATGCGCACGTATCCTTCTTCAAGCCTGAGTTTTATTTTATATTCAGTTTTTGCTTTCTCACTACATGAATTCATGTCATCGTGTATATATTGAGATATTGAAGAGTTTTGGTGCTAAATAGAGCATATAATTTTTCCCCTTCTCTTTTTTTCTTTATTTATGTAAATTTTGCATGCAAGATTACAGCTTTAAAGCAGATAAACTAGTGATTATATATCAGCATCAAACTTCAGAAGGAATTTAGTGTTTGCTGGTGAAGAGCATAAGCTTCGAGCAAAATTTATCTGAAGTTCTTGCCTTCGTATGTCTGACCAAACTGCCAAGTGTTTGGGACAACATGCCATGAAGTAGACTTCTTGCCATCGCTAGTTCTGACTCTGAAGGTAATGGATTGCCCTACGTAATTATCATCGCTCTCCCAGTTTTGGCCCCAGTTGCGCTTCATTGGCTTAAATGGCTTACCCTTATCTCCCTTTATCATTACGCTTTCTACATCTCCTGCACCTGCAACATTCCATATCAACACCAGCAGGTAGTAGGGGTTCGAATGCGGAGATATGCTGAAACGGATTCCTCCTGTTCTTATGCATGGAACCCTGCATGTCATGCATAAAACATTCGATTCAGTTACTCTGATTCTCTGATTTGTTAGTTTTGCGATATGGAATGAAATAAAGCCAGTGTTTGAAAGTTCTCAAGCAGATTGATTTCTCTGAAGTTCTGTAAATCACTTCCTAGCTCATTGCTTCATCAATAGCGACTTAGAAAAAATGCAGCATTTTTAGGAGTTAGGATTCTTAGGATGAAGGATAGTGTGACAAGTAATTCCGAACAAATGAAATACTAAATGAGTTACAAACCTGCGGTATTTAATTGGGACAACGCCAGCCTTGTACTCGGCAATTTGAAGAAAGGCTGGTTGAGTGAGATCAAAATGCTCCTGCGGAGGGCTACACCATCCTCCGTCAGGGCACCAGTTGTTGCCGGTAATGGTGATGGTGGATGCACCAGCTTTGCAGCCCTTTGCAGGCTCTTCACAACTGAGCTCATAACAAGAGCCGCAAGCTGCTCCATTGTTGAATAATGCTGTGCTTATAGCTGCGGTTTGAACACCAAACCCCCCTTTGCCTTCTTTGGTTGATATATCTCCATATCCACATGCTCCTTCTGTTTACATTCAAATCCAATCTTAATCAAATTTGTGCACTTTCATTTACTCTATGCAGATGCGCTCAGCCGCTCACCCCTAGTATTAGATTTTTAAATAAAAACGATAGATGTTATTAGGCCGTACATAAACTCTTATTGGAGGAGAGTTTGACCACATACAAGTCCAATGTGATTCTTCCTAAAACTAATTTATAATGGGAGTAGTAGCTTATTAATTTAGTAATCTTACATGTTACGAAGTAAGTTAATATTCTTTCCTCTATTTATTTTATGTCTGACAAATTATATCAACTTATTACTCAAGTTATGTTCCTTTAAAAATAAATGTTCATCCGTAGCCTTATTATTATAAATATTAAAGGCTCTATAATCTCTTATTTTGAAATATTAAGAATGATGTTATATTGTATTGATGCTTATCTTTTCATTTTCTATTTCAAAGAGAAAGAGAGTGTCATGCTACACATATATTTTCTAAGGAGAAGATTGTTCATTCTCATATTGCTATTTAAATTCACCGTGCATGCTTAATATATGAACATACATGCATAAATACTCAATGGAATCTAGCTATATAATTTATAAACAATAACAATAATGACGACATGACTAAAATAATCCTTCAGTCTCTATAAGTTCTTCATGATTTGGTGTTATTTGTAAAGCAATTATATTTAAATAAAAAACTTTTAGAGATGGATGGAGTAATAATATGAAGAAGTAATTACCATAAGTTCCTGAGCCATCTGGACCACCGTAAAAGGTAGCCCTACCGATTCTCCATGGACCAGGCCGGAAGTTTGGCCTCTTGGCATGAACATTAGAGACAAACACCACGAGAAATAACACGGCCGAAATGATGCCTAGAAGAGATGACTTCATGGTTGATGGCATATGATTTTTTTACCCGTAAATGAGGCGAGGATGGTTGAAATAGCTTCATTTACTATTTATTTTTCTTGTATTATGGTTTCTTTATATAATCGACACTAAAATTTTGCTATATTAAGCTATATTTAGTTAAAACAACACATTGTTGGTAAGGATATTTTAGATCAGCCTTTGTTTGACCATTATTATTGCTGTCCATCTAAATTTAAGCTTTTTCATGCATTACCTAAGTTTGAATGTAGAAATTGACAATTTGTAATATTCAAAATAGTTTTGAATTTTGAACAATGCTTCATGAATTGTAATCAATCAATCAATCAATTAACCTATACTAAAAGCGAACCTAAAGTGACACTTGTCAAGATGTCATTAAAAAATTTCCCGCCTTTTTTTTTTGGCCAAATTTTAATGACTTTTATTATATATCCTATAATAATACTTATTTCCATTTTGACAACACATATAATCCAATCATACTCAATTATTTTTTTTTTTTTTTTTTATTATTTTAACATATATTTTACATACTAGAAAATCTTTTAGTTACAAATATACTAACATAGATTATAATTAAGGTATTGAAATATATCATTATCCAAGATTATTATAATGTAATCAATTTTTTTACCTTCAACTTAAAATTTATTTTCATTAAAAATAGAAAAAATTACTTTGGTAGCATACTTTGTATAAATCTTAAAATTGTACATAACGTTTATAAGAAAAAAAAGAACAAAGTCATTTTACCATATTATACTCCTCCGTTTTTTTTTATAAGTTATAAGAGTAGTTGGATTTGCACATTTGTCGAGACACAACTTTGACCATCAATACCTTTAGTTAGATACTACTATTTTGATACATATATTGTTTTTTGGTTAAAATATTGTTGAATTAACATCATTCTTTATAATTTTTGTTGTAAAGTTTAATTATGACCGTGCATGGCACGGAAATTAACCTAGTTATAAATAAAGTAGCAAAACTCTAGAAAAAGAACCGGTTGAACTTATATAATGATAATAGTTACAACACTAGCTGCTTAGATGGCACTTAGAATACCATAGTTGGGTTTTTCCCTCCTACTTCGAGGAAGAGTCCACATATATGGGCTATATTTATTTTAAGTAGTGAATACTTTCCATAGGGGTCATGTACTTTTGGGCCCATATGAAGATCTCTTGGTTTGGAGTTATAAGGGCTTTGTTTTTTTAAGTGAAAAGCTGGTGAGAAGGTTCTTGAACAGTAGTCAAGAACAAAAACACACGCACAAAAGAAAGAGAGGCAGAGAGTAGAACTTGTTGTGTTCTTCACTTGGACCAGCAACTTGATTCACTCGATCGGAAGGTCAAACGTTGTCCAATCGTCTCCAAATTTTAACACAAGATTCCTGCCATCCCAACCTTCATATTCAACGGTTGAATTGTGGTTTTGTGCTCTCTAAGTCGGTATTCAGTCTACAGCCCTAAACTCCTTAATTTTGTATTTTTTTTACCAATCGTGAGTGATGTTTATGGAGTTGTTTTGTGTCAAGCTTGTAGCCTGATTATTGTATGTGCCCCTAGTGTTAATTAGGGAAGAACAGTTGTGCTTTGTACTCACTTATTATTGTTATTGATTAGTGGAAGGGCTTAGTGCCGGCTTACGGTGCTCGTGGTTTTTTTACCCGTATTGGGGTTTTCTACGTAAATACTTTGTGTACAGTGCTTTAATTACTTGCATTGGTGGGCGATTTTACATTGCTAGATTGTTGTCCAAATTGTTGTTGCTTAAGATTGGCGTTATTTGCCCATTTTTACAACACATCGGGAAAGTAAACACATTGTGCTTCCGCTTGTAATTTTGTGCATCGTGTGTGTGTATTCCTTTCCCAACATTGTGGTATCAAAGACAAGTTTTTAGTAGTCCTGTGAATTGGTTGTGTGATTGTATGTGTTTTTAAAGAATGGATGAAAAAGGTGTCCACGGGATGACTTGTTTGAACACTAGTAATTATGCCGTGTGGAAAAAAAAAAATGGAAGACATTCTGTATGTGAAAGATCTGTATGAACCAATCTTAAATGAAGTGAAACCTTCTGGAAAAGATGAGAATGAATGGAAAATTTTGAATCGGAAAGCTGTTGGAACAATTAGACAATTTGTTGATAATAGTGTTCTCCAACACATTGCCAATGACACGAATGTATATAAATTGTGGAAGAAACTTGAGGCTATGTATGAGAGAAAGAATGCCTTAAGTAAAGCATCATTGATGAGAAAACTTGTGAAGTTGGAATATAAAGATGGTGATAGCACAGTAGTACACTTGAATGATTTTCAAGGTTTGGTGAACCAATTGTCTGCAATGAAGATGTCATTAGATGATGAGCTGCAGGCCTTGCTACTACTTTGCTCGTTACCAGAGAGTTGGAACACTCTTGTGGTGTCACTTAGTAACTCAGCTCTAGAAGGCAAGTTGACAATGGAGAGTGTGAAAGCTAGCTTGTTAAATGAAGAGGCTAGAAAGAAGAAAACGGGCTTCACTAACAAGTTTGAAGCTAATGTTGCACAAGATGACAACCGGGGAAGAACCAAAAATCGATCTTTTCATAATAGAGACAAGTCTAGGGGGAGATCGAAGTCTAGGCCAGGTAAAGTCATTTGCCACTACTACAACAAGCCAGGTCACTATCAAAAGTTCTGCAGAAAGATGAAAAGAGACAAGTCCAAGGAAAGAAAAGAAAAAGGTGAATCCTTCGAGCAACCAGCAGAAGAAAAGAACATTTCAGCTTTAGTAACTGGTGATGATGACTTGCTCTTCATTGGTGATCAAGGTTACTTAAACCTTGCATGTGATGATTGCACGTGCGTGATTGATTCGGGTACTTCATATCATCTCACTTCACATCGAGAGTACTTCTTTTATTACACTAGCGGCGATTTTGGCAATGTCAGAATGGGAAATAATGGATCTTCACAGATCATTGGTATTGATACGGTGTGCTTAGAGAGCTCGAGGTTGCAAGCTAGTTTTGAGAGATGTTAGACATGTTCCAGACATCAGGTTGAGTTTGATCTCCACTGGTTTGCTAGATGACGAGGGATACTCCTGTCACTTTGGTGATGGAAGATTGAAGCTCTGCAAAGGAAACTTGATTGTGGCTCGAGCCAAGAAGCAAGGTTCATTGTATGTGATGCAAGCTAGAGTTTGCATGCAAGCTAGAGTTTGCATAGGGGAGGCAAATGTAGCTGATGTCTCCTCCAGCAACTTGTGGCACAAGAGACTTGTCATATGAGTGAGAAAGACATGTAATTGCTTTCTAAAAAGCCATATCTCCCCAATGTATCAGGTACATGCATTAAATCCTGTGTTAATTGTTTAGCTGGTAAACAACATAAGATTGCATTTCATTCTCGCCCCCATCTAGAAGAAAGTATCCTCTTGATCTTATTCACAATGATGTATGCTCTATGGATGATAAATCCCATAGTGGTGCTTTGTACTTTGTTTCTTTTATTGATGATTTTTCTTGAAAAGTGTGGGTTTTTGTGTTGAAAACAAAAGATCAGGTACTTTCTGCATTCAAGGAGTTCAAGGCCAGAGTTGAAAGAGAAACAGGTCGAAAGCTAAAGTGTGTGAGAGCTATTAATGGTGGAGAGTATAAAGATCCATTTGAGAGCATCTGTAAAAATGAAGGCATCAAGCTTGAGAAGACAGTTCCAAAGACACCTCAACTAAATGGAGTTGCAGAGAGAATGAATTGAACAATCGAAGAAAGAATTAGATGTATGCTCTCTCATGCTAAGTCAAGTCCTTTTGAGCGGAGGCATTGACCACAGCAGTGTACTTGATCAACCTTTTTCCTTCAATTCCTCTTGATGATGATGTTCCTTAGAGAGTATGGACGGGGAATGATGTCTCCTACAAGCACCTGCGAGTTTTTGGATGTTGAGCATTTGTTCATATTCCCAGAGATGAAATATCCAAGCTTGATAAGAAGACCAAACAGTGCATTTTCTTGGGGTAATCAGAAGATAGTCTTGGATACAAGTTGTGGGATCCAGTTAACAGGAAGGTCCTTAGAAGCAGAGATGTTTTATTATTTGAAGATCAAACCATTAAAGATTTTGAAAAGCTAAAGCAAGAAACATCCTCACGAGCTCCAGTTAGCACTGATTCTGTTTTTCCTCAAGTTACTCCTTAATTTGAAGGGGAAGAACCTCAGCAAGAAGATGACACTCATGATGATGATCATGATGACAGAGGAAATGATGATGATGAGTAACATGAAGATGTGCAGCAAGATGTACAACCACCACCTCAACTTGAAGTAAGAAGATCCACCAGAGAAAGACAACCTTCCTCTAGATATTCATCAAATGAATATGTGCTACTTTCTGACGAGGGAGAGCCAGAATGCTTTGAAGAGGCTATGTCACATGAGCATAGCAAGGAGTGGTACAATGCCATGCAAGAAGAGATGAATTCCTTACATGAGAACCACACTTATGATCTTGAGAAGTTGCATCAAGGTAAGAAAGCACTCAAGAACAAATGGGTGTTCAAGTTAAAAGCTGGAGAAGATGGACAACCACAGCCAGGATAGTTGTGAAAGGTTGTGGGCAAAAGAAGGGTGTTGACTTTGATGAGATTTTCTCTCCAATTGTGAAGATGTCTTCAATTCGAGTTGTCCTTGGTTTGGCTGCCTCCTTAGATTTGGAAGTTGAACAACTTGATGTGAAGACTATTTTCCTCCATGGTGACTTGGAAGAAGAAATTTACATGGAGCAACCTAAAGGCTTCAAGGTCAAGGGAAAAGGAAATCTTGTATGTCGCTTAAAGAAGAGTTTGTATGGTTTGAAGCAAGCGCCTTGGCAATGGTACAAGAAATTTGAGTCATTCATGGTTGATCATGGCTTCCACAAGACACATGCCGATCATTGCGTGTTTGTGAAGAATTATGTCGAAGGTGATTTTCTTATTCTCTTGTTATATGTTGATGACATGTTGATTGTTGGTCGTGATTCCAATAAGATTGCCAACTTGAAGCTTAGTTTGAACAAATCCTTTGCTATGAAGGACCTTGGTCCTGCAAAACAAATTTTGGGGATGCACATTTCCTGTGATAGGAAAAATAAGAAGTTGTGGCTATCACAGGAAAAGTACATCGAGAAGGTGCTAGAAAGATTCAACATGAACAAGGCTAAACCCGTGAGATCTCCACTTGCAAGAAACATGAAACTTAGTTCAAGTTAATGTCCTGCAAGTGATGATGAAAAGAAAGAAATGAAGAATGTTCCTTATGCATCCGCCTTGGGAAGTTTGATGTACACCATGGTATGTACGAGGCTTGATATTGCTCATGCAGTTGGGGTTGTTAGCAGATTCATGTCTACTCTTGGAAAGGAGCACTGGGCAGCAGTGAAGTGGATTCTCAAGTATTTAAGAGGTACTTCCAGAGTTAATTTTTGTTTTGGATCCGGCCAACTTGTGTTAGATGGCTATATGGATGCAGATTTGTCGGGTGATTTTGAATCTAGCAAGTCTACTTATGGGTACTTTATGATATTTGCAGGAGGAGCCGTATCTTGCAAAAATGTGTTTCTTTGTCCACAACAGAGGACGAGTACATGGCGGTCGTTGAAGCAGGCAAGGAGATGATTTGGATGAGAGAATTTCTAGAGGAGTTAGGTTTAGAGCAAGAAAAATTCCTACTCCATTGTGACAGTCAGAGTGCCATCCACCTTGCCAAGAATGCTACCTATCATTCTCGAACCAAACACATTCGAAGAAGATATCATTGGATTTGAGAAGCGATAGAAGATAAATCATTTGAGCTCGTGAAGATCCATACTAACAAAAATGGATCGGATATGTTGACAAAGACCTTACCCAAGGATAAACTTAATTCATGCCGACTGAAAGCGAGTTTGGTTGAGCTCCCCAAGTAGGAGTGAGGGGGAGATTTGTCGGGTTTTTTCCCTTCTACTTGGAGGAAGAGTCCACATATATGGGCTATATTTATTTTAAGTAGTGAATATTTTCCATGTGGGTCATGTTCTTTTGGGCCCATATGAAGATCTCTTGGTTTGGAGTTATAAGGGCTTTGTTTTTTTAAGTGAAAAGCTGGTGAAAAGGTTCTTGAAGAGCAGTCAAGAACAAAAACACATGCACAAAAAAAAGAGAGGCAGAGAGTAGAACTTGTGGTGTTCTTCACTTGGAGCAGCAACTTGATTTGCTCGATCGGAAGGTCAAACATTGCCCGATCGTCTCCAAATTTTAACACAAGATTCCTGCCATCCCAACCTTAGTATTCAATGGTTGAATTGTCGTTTTGTGCTCTCTAAGCCGTATTCAGTCTACAGCCCTAAACTCCTTAATTTTGTATTTTTTTACCACTCGTGAGTGATGTTTATGGAGCTGTTTTGTGCCAAGCTTGTAGCCTGATTATTGTATGTGCCCCTAGTGTTAATTAAGGAAGACAATTGTGCTTTGTACTCACTTATTATTGTTATTGATTAGTGGAAGGGCTTAGTGCCGGCTTATGGTACTCGTGGTTTTTTTTACCCGTATTGGGGTTTTCCACATAAATACTTTGTGTGCTTTAATTACTTGCATTGGTGGGCTGTTTACATTGCTAGATTGTTGTCCAAATTATTGTTGCTTAAGTTTGGGTTACTTGCCCATTTTTACAACACATCGGGAAAGTAAACACTTTGTGCTTCCGCTTGTAATTTTGTGCATCGTGTGTGTATTGCTTTCCCAACAACCATATACACAAGTGATGTGCACGAGGCGTTTTATGCAAGTACGCAACTACCAAGGATGTAAACCCTTTTTAATTACCCTCTCTCAAGATAATAGCCCAATCTATACTAATATATTAAAAGACGTTACTAAAAATGTCTCCATGCCACGTAGACCACGCCTTTAAGCGGATTCGAACACCCAACCTCTTATTAGAAGGATGGTTAAACATGAAAATAAATGTAAATAATTGATTATCACAAGGTCTAATTAAAAAAAAAATAGTTATAAATATCAAATACATACAATCACAAGGAATAATTAAAGTAACAACCCAGTGCAACACCCGGGCTACACACTAGTTGTATCTTTAAAAGTAAAATTAAAAGTTTTGACCTCGACCATATCTCTCATTAACATTTAAAAAATAAATTTATCATATGACATCTTTTGTATTTGTTAATTAAGTGTTTAAATTTTTAACATCAACTCTGTAAAATGTATGTGTATGAAACTAAAGAAATTTACGATTTAAAATACGTTTTGAGAAACTATAAAAGTCAAATGAAACAATCTTTAAGAAATAAATGGAGCAAGACGACTGAAAAATGAGAAAAGCCGTTGTAATCTTATCAAGATCAGAGTTACTACATTTCCTTGATGATCGTCTCACAAGTACATCATCCACTCCTTTTTACGTAAAAGCCCATACCATAGTGTTATAAATTAAAGCAGAATTTTGTTGTAGACATTATGTAATCAATTCCAGTGAAATTCCAATATCAAAATGTTTGTAGTACAACTGTCACACAAGCTCCTCAAAATGAGTTGTTCGTTCCAAAGACAATTTTAACGCAATCCTCGCAAGATAACTTTTAAAAGTACAGATATATGCAAATCTTTAAGACTTGCAAATCTAGCTTAGGACTATTTACAATACGAAGTAATTTAATATATCTTCTAATTTGGTGTAATTTATATATATAGCTAGAAATTAAATGTATAATAAAATTGATAACGCGTGAAATGGTGTTATTATTGTTTGATTCAAGGTTAATTTGATGTCAATGGTCGGATTCAACAAAAGGCCTTACTCATTGGGAAAAAAAAAGTTGATAAAATTGTTTTGTGTTAGGTTTTCCATAGCTAAGCTAGAGTAGATTACAACAACAATTGATAAGTGTTTTTTTTTTATTTAATTCAATATATATACTTTTAGACCCTAATTACCGTATACAATTTTCCAAAAAGAAAAAAAAAATCAGATTTGAGATATATATATATATATATATATATATATATATATATATATATATATATATATATATATATATATATATATATATATATATATAAAAGAAAAAAAAGTGAGAATATTTTGTATTGGTTCTCCAACAATTCAATATATCATATAGAAATAATCACAAACATTTAATTAACTTACGCCGTATATATATCATACTAATTTCACTAAAGATCCAGAATTTATCTCAAGCCAAATTTGATCCAAACAACCTATTTACGATCGTTAACCCAATCACATAATTGTGTTTATAGTATACGTAGTATATAACTACAAAACATAATTAAATTTTTGCTATGTTGTCTCTTATTAGCATATCAACATCGAACAAAGAGTGAGATCTAAAAGAAGAATAATAAAATAAAGAATGAGTCATAAAAATGAATAGGAAGAGAATAATAGCACGTGGGAGTGCATTAATTCCTTGGATGAAATCCTTAAGAAGGTACTAGGCACAACTAATCATGAGCTAATTATAACTTAGTTCTTTAATATTTTTAATTAAAATCCTTGGATTAATAAAGTCTAAAAGTTGCCTAGAAAAAAGCTTTTTAAATTATTGATTTCTTTTTATAGTATGTTGATGAAAGAAAGAAGTAGACATAAGAAAGCAAAGGGTGCAACTTTTCCGTCACTCAAACGAACAAAAAGACGTGAATACAGAACCTAATTCGTACCACACCATCACTTTTGGTATCTATCTACTTCTCTTTGCTGTTATTCTATAACCAACTCTAACCCAACCTATTCTCCCCACTCTCAACCAACATTAATTTTAATCTTTTATAAATATTTTATGTTGTTAATATTTACTAGAAATTAGATGTACATATGCAATTTATTTTGTGATTAATTGAATGTACTTATAACATGTAATCAGTAATTGAAACCTGATTTGGTAAGACTATTGATATACAAGGGTCACCACGTTTACAAAATATTGTGTAATGATGAATGCAAGAAACATAGGCATAAAGATTGTAGATTTACGTGATTTAGTAACAATGAGTTTGTAACGTGCACGGATATGCAAGAGGAAAATTTTATTGATCTTAAGGATAATACAAAAATCAAAGTGGTGTACAAAATAAACTCTATAATAATTTAGTATTCCTAAAACAGAAAACAAATATTCATTAGAAGGGGGCATATTTTTAGGCTAACATTATCATTAGACAGCTTCTTAGGCTAACCTTGTTATGTTTTACCTTTGCTAGACGAGAAAGATTAAGTGATAGTTCTTGCCCTTCTTGGGGGTAGCTTTCATATATTGCACACAGGGTGTTCCTTTTATGTATGTTATATTGAGTGTTCATACGAAAATTAATAACCATTATTGATAAAGTAGTACATAAATCGATCCTAGGTTCAACCATCAATCTTTTGGTTGAGATGGTCTTGGTTGAAGCTCAAAATCGATTTATATACTCTATTAACTATCAAATCTAGAAGGCACGGTATAGGAGGATCGATCACCAATTAATCTAAAAGATTAATCTTATGATTAGAAGTTAGAACCCTAGAATTGGATTTAAACGTACTCTATTGCACTTCCTCACATAAGAGTCATTTGAGCTTAAAATATGGATACGTCACTACCCACCACTAAAAATATTTCTGTTAAGTAGAGATGGATGATATTGAACCCATGACCAACATAGAAATTTATCATTAAGGACTTTGGAAATGAAATTCTATTAGTTTAGGTGTTCATCAATATAGGAAGATCTTGTATGTAGAATTCACAAAGTATTTTGATAATTGATTTAATGAAGTAAAATTCGCTAAGAACCTATATACAAGTATTTTCTTGTAAGAATGAGAATCGAATGTATCTATATATGTTTATGCACGGGATATGTCCTTGTCAAAAATTAATTCTTATAACTATGTTTTACAATACATGCACTATTTTGAATTTTTATACACTATTTATTTAACTACGTCTTTGCTGTATATGTATATGTATTTATATAGAGTTGTTTTTGCTGCAAATTAGAAGTTAGAAGGTGATGAATTGATGATGCTAGGAGATGTGAGATGATATGGTGATGGAACTTGTGCACGTAATCTTTCTTGTTGATGAGAAAATTTCTGATTTTTTTTTTTTTTTTTTTTTTTTGACCGTAATTTAATTTAGGTGCTTAAAATATCATTAACTCGTAGAAATCGCTATTGCTGAAAAAGACTAAGCTTACTTTGCTCATTGACCATGAATAATCTTATCCTTTATTAGTCATTTTGACATACATTTTACTTTGAAACGTTTACGATTAAAGCCTTTTAATTACTATGTATAGCTTTGTCATCACTCTTTTTAGTTGCTCTTTGTTAATTAATTGTACTTAATTAGTTACTTCATTGGTTTTTAGTAAACATAATAACATATCTCATAATAAGCGAGAAATTTAAGGGTGTGATAAGAAGACTTTTGTTGCGGTAATAAAAAAAAAGTAAGGATGTTTTTTCACTAAAACAATTATTTTTTCGCGTACTCTTACAAGCTACTCTGTAATTCCGTATCACAAAATGTTGAAAATTAACACTAAACTATGAAAATGTAAATTAGATTTTCGATTCAATTTGCAAAACTCATGCATTGAAGTGATATAATTAGATGTTACGGAGTATAAAATTATGTGAACATTAGTGCTTTCTTTTTTAATATAATCTAATTTTGTTTGTCAACACGTACAAGACTAAAATGATGTTGTGTATTACGTATTACTCAAATGTAAAAAATGGACTATATAATTAATTAAAACAAGCTACACAATGTGACTTAAAATTCTAATACAGATAATTAACAAAAGATAATGAGTTGCATAGTCGAATAATTCTTGATTTCTTGTACATTATGAGTAATAACAACGTATTATAGTCTAATAATCTTGACAACTAAAATTTGCTACTTCACTTCTAAAGAAAAGAAAAGATAAAGGAAACTAAAAACAAAGCAAAAAAAAAAAAAAAAAAACAACTAATTTGCTTGTACTTGCTTCCTATACATTGCTTACAGAATAAATAAGGAATATAAACATTTATACCACTTTTTTGGTTTGTTTTACCAAATTTTGGAGATCGAAATTGATACAAAAGAATAAACTTTTTTTTTTTTTTTTTTTTTCATATAATGTCAGCAATTTGAATAAATACAAAGAATCATAATGAGTTGATCAATGAACAATTATAATGTTGAATTAAGAACAATTGAATTGTGTGTATCTAATGAATTCACAAGTATAATATAAAAAAAAAGTTAAAAAAATTGTCTGGCTAAAAGTAAGATTTCCCTTAGTTTCCAATAATGATCAATAATGGCAATCCACCAGCTGCGAAGCCGCGGTGAACACCAATGTTTTCTCATTAGACGAGAACACGAACTTCGAGGATGATTCCCTTTGTTGGTGTTGGTGATGGTGTTCGTCTTCTGGAGCTGGAAGATTAAGGTCTAAGGACAAGAGATTCCGCGTCATCTTCTCATCCTTGACATTATTGTTGTTTGAAATGCTATTGGCTAGTGTAACCCCTCGTGATGGACTAGGGATGGTTGTCGTTGTCGTTGTCGTCGTGCCAATCGGCCTGTGCCGTCTCATGTGACCACCTAAGGCTTGTCCTGAGGAAAACTCGGCGCCACATATGCCACATTCGTGTACCTTCGCTTTATTGGTATTAGTATTATTATTAGTATTACTATTACAAAGGGAAGAATTGGCAATTTGTAACGAGAGTGTCGTGCCATCGTCGTTGAAGTGATGATCGAATTGCTTGAGGCCGTGGTGGTGGTGGTTGTGGTCGTTGTTTAAAAGGGAGAAAATGACGGAATTGGATTTTTTGAGTTCGGACAACGCGACTACGTTACTCGTCTTAGGCTTCTTGTGGCTAGCTCTATGACCTCCTAGTGCTTGAAATGAGGAAAAGGTTTTATTACATGTCTTGCATTCGTAAGACGACGATGACGTAATTCCATTGTTACCCTTATGGTTGGTGCTTGTATTGTTATTGTTGTTAGACCCTTGAGCGAGAAGGATCAGGCAATGAGCCATATCCTCTTCCTCCTCGGACGAAGGGGCGGAAACAGGAGCCGCCCACTCCTCGGACGTAGCCGAATTAGCACCTCCTTCGTCGGTGGTGGTGGCCGAAGACATGGTCAAGGCTAAAGGAGACAACGGCCTCGGCCGCTTAGTCCTCTTACCCTTAATCATCATCATCATATTGTTTGTAGTATGCTTACTGATCATATTATCCTTCTCCCCGACGACGACGACGTTGTTGTCTCCAACAATGGCTTCTTGTTGATGGGCAACCATGCTCCACTTAACTATTAATCAACAAAGTTAGTTAAATTCTCCGCCACCAATTAAGTTGAAGAGAAAATGATGGGTTTATTTTAGAGAGAGAAGAAAAAAAAATTAGAAAGAGAAAAGAGTAAGTGAATTAATGGTTAGAAGAAGAGGTGAGTTAGGCTATAAGTAGAGAAACCAAAGGAAAGAAAAAGGGTAGGGTGCAAAAGGCGTTTTGTTTTTGTTTTGAGGATTATAATGTGAACTCATCAATAACCGTGAATTTATGATGTAAGTTTATACATTCTCCAAAATAGAATATTTTTCTTCTCTTTCGCCCAGAGAGAATAAATAATGATGCAGACGGAATTCAATCTCGATTAAGTACAGACACTCGGATGGAGAGAATGAATAATATACGAAGCTTATTAGGAGAGGAGAAGTGTTTATATAAAAATAGACGGCGTAATATATAGAATAAAAAAATGGGAAGAAAGAGAGTACAGTTGGAAATTTGGAGAGAGAAGAAATGGTAAGTGTGAGGAGGGGAGGAAAGGGAGTGAGATTCGGTTGGCTTTCAAGCAAACCCATTACTTCTCCTCAACGACTTCTCGTCTGGAAGTTTAGAGTGCAAGCCTGGAACCCCACGGATTTTGCGCTTCTCCTACTTTTTTCGAGTTTCCAATTTTTTTTGTTTTTGTTTTGTTTATTTTAAGTAGTGCCACTTCTCCACTTCTTCTTATCATTAACAAACTGTCAACAACTTTGGGTTTTTACCATTTTCAGGTTTATTTATATGATTTTCAAATTATTACTTAGCTATAAATAGTAGGTAGTATATACTTTATAATGTGCTTGGATTCTATACATGAGTTGTTTTGTAAATGTTTATTGAGATGTATCATCATGGGATTTGAAATTTGAAGTAGTTAAATATAATCCAATGAAGAAATTTTACATTAGGTTTTTGATTCAATGCAGTGCTTTTGATTAATGTACTATATTGTGAAGTATTAATACTCATTCTCTATTGGATTAAATTTATAGTCAAATACTTCATCCATTTATTTGTTTTAATTGACACACATTGACTTTTTATACTATTCACACTTTTCATTTAATATTACCGTATATCTTTTGTGACTATTATCACTATATGCATGCTATCTTGTTATATATGCTAGGACTTACGCCGGATCATACCAATTAATTGCAATTCGAAAATCCAAGCCGATTTGGATCAATTTTAGAAATATTTTTTTATTTATGTATGAATATTACTATAATAATATGGAATTTAAGAAAAATAATAAAACAATGAAAAATAATTGTGAATGTCTATTTTGAAATTTGAAGGCCTAATATAAAATATCTAGCAATAAATATATTTATGGAGAAGTAAATCATTTTATAGGTATATAGGAACGATTTCAAAAATAAAAAAATAAAAAAAGGTCCAATCTTTAAGGGTATTTGACCAAAGAAGACCAGACTGGGTCGAGAAATCATTTTTTATATATATATCCTGAACACCGTATCAGTTATCTCCGGTCCATTTTATTTTTCCAATGTGGACTAATACAAAACACCCTTATTAATACGAGTTATATTGAGCTGAGTATTGATTTCAGATAAAATAAGTTTAGGTCAAATAAGTTTTACATAAGTTCTTATAAATATTTGAATTAAGGGTTATCCAAGCTCCTTTTAGTTAAGGTTAAATTAAATACACTCAAATAGGGAAAATCAAGAAACATACCCTTAGTCCTTCCTTATTACATGATTTATGATGTCAGTTATGGTCATATATGTACAACTTTAATATAATATTATAATATTACATGTACATACTTCAATATAAAGTGACCAATAATTTGGTGGTTAAGTCTTAAGTAGTATGAAAACAATGTTTATTTCATTTCGTACTCCACATTAATTATTTTAATCGAGGAGCCAAGATGTGTGACAGCAATGTAACTACGACTTGAGTTTAACAAAGTCCATTCACTTCATACCATACACAGGTATATGAAATAAATCATTCTAATTGGTTGTATTCACTAACTATATTTGAAAACAACTTCCAATATTACAAATATGTCAATATCAAAGTAATATCAATCTCTATAAAAGATAAGCATATAAAATCCCTACTTACTTTATAAAAAGTAGAAACATACTCTTATGAATAGTGTAATGCCAATTATACCCTTCAAAATGTGTATTTACATACATACCCTCATTAATATGTAGATGCTATTTTAATGAATAGTATTTAGACAACTATACCCTCTAAAATATTTATGTACTTTTATGCTTTCATAAATGTTAGTTGTCTTAAACAATTATACCACCTAAATATAGTTGATTACATATTTTCTCTTATTGTTTTTTTTAGGAAAAATTTCTCTTATTGTTAATTTAACTAATTTTGTGATTTAAAAGCCAAACCAAAAAAACCTTCAAGATATGGCTAGCTATGACGCGCGCATCGCGCGCGTTAGCTGCCCTAGTAAAGATAAAAAGTAGAATTAAAATTAAAATCGAAAGTGTATGTAAAGTAAAACATAAATTTAGAAATAAACACTTACTTTGGGTTAAATATAACTATAATTATAAAGTACTTTTACCAATATAATCCGTACCAATTCTTTAAGTTGCACTTAAATCTAAGTTGATTCATTAGTTAAACAAACAAGTCGGCCATGTTGTCTCTTCTTTAATTAATTTTTATTATAACTTGTTTTCTCAAGTCCACTCAAATGCGTAATAATTTGCTATGATTAATGGAGTCTCATGTAAGAATTATACAAAATGTGTGTCTACTTTAAGTTTAAATTGACCTTTGATTAGTGTATTTTAAGGATACAAATAAAGTCAATGATCATAGGTTTATTAATTAATAAAAAGGCAACAAATGATAATTGTATAATCAAAATTCAATTATACTAAATGGAAGAAAATTCATTCAATGCACCTAAATAAGCAAATAAATAAGTTTAAGTTGAAGTTGAATACTCAATTAACTTTGCATAATGTCAATTTGAATATACTAGACCAACAAATTTGTAATTAGTAGATTTGAGCTCGCATAGTTTCTTTCAATTCCTTTTTATTTCACTAGAATTTGTTCATTTCTTAACGATTATTATTGACCAATCAGCTATTTACAAAAGTTTCTAAAAATGAAAAGAGAAGTAGATCAACTCCGAGCCCCCCTTAAACAATCTTCCAACAACGTACGGTAGTTTGTTGTGAAAACCGCCAATTTAATTAGCGGTTTATTGGTGACTCAATTAAATTTCCACTGACGTGGATGATAGTTTAGGAATTTTGTTAAAATTGGGCGTATATATGAAATTTTGGCATTTTCTAGCATTTTTCATGGAAATTGCTCGTTTTTTTTCATTGGCTACAGCTAATTAAATTGCGTAAGTGAGATATTTATTATTGAAGTGCACACAAAATCATTAGTATCTCCCCTCTTTACTAGAACGAACATATGGAAAGCAAGAATTAGTCCCATGAGTAACGTGGATCTAGATTAGCAACTATAACAAGTAAATGTTGTGAACAACCTAACTGAATCTTAGGTTACTCCGTATAAAGTGAAACAATCTAACTGAATCTTGGGTTATAAAGTGAAACAATTTAACTGAATTTTAGGATATAAAGTAAAGTTCTAAACTTTACTTTCAATATTTTGGACACATAATACTCATACACTTGTTCTTAACAAAATTTCTCACAAAAGTGTGAGTCCATACTCCATACACAATACACAATACACTCCCCTTTAATAAATACGGATATATGAACCAATATATTACCAAGTATATATCTAGAGCAAAGATCAAAGGAGGATCTAAGAGATGAGTCTTATTGGCATAAACCTTAACACAGATGACATCTATCAGGTATAAATTATTGCTCAAACACTGGTTTAATTTGATGCTGTAACAATTTAACATGCAAATGCACAAGGTAAAGAATAGTGAATTGAAGCTCACTAAGGGCCTGTTCATATTTACTTAATTTCAGTTCAGTTCAGTTCAGTTCAGCTCCAATCAGTTCAGTTCAGTTCAGTTCCAATCAGTTCAGTTCAGTTCAGTTCAGTTCAGCTCTTAATTTCCCTCTCACATAAAATATTCATTTCAGCTCAATTCAGTTCAGTTCAGTTCCAATCAGTTCAGTTCAGTTCAGTTCAGCTCCAATCAGTTCAGTTCAGCTCAGTTCAGTAAATATGAACAGGCCCTAAAAGAGCATAATGTTAAGGTTCATCTTAAAACCACTTGACAATATTATACGAGTTTTTTTATTTTAGACGGTAAGTTGAAAATCTTTAACTTTATTGTAAGTTAGACAAGTATTTCTAGAAGGAAATTGAATAAGTATTTAATTAACTTGTCTACTAATTTCATACAAAGGGCATAGATTTTCTAAAGCCACCGGCCACTTTCTTATCATCAAATCTTATTAAATTTATTCGTATTAAAATTCTCCTTCACCTCTTTCCACTTTCTTTCATCCTAATCAAACAAAATGTTCATGATTGCCTCATAATACAACATAATGCATAACATGCAATATAATTGAATCTAATTAGCTTCATAATCCCATGTTAATCATACAAGTGATACAACATAAAGTCGCAATAAACCGAGTCCTTTTTAGTTACATAGCTAATTTTATATTAAGCTTAGCATATTAGCTTAACCAAACATATATTATACGGAGTACAATTATAAATCTTAGATTTAAAATTAGAAATATAAGATCTTTAATTAAGGACAAGTGTAATTTATTAGTGTTGTTATGCTTTATACACTTGATACGACAGCTCATGTGTGATGACTTACTCATTTGAGACATTAATATTAATATTAATTTTTTTTTTTTTTTTATAATTATTAATTATGGGCTCACTCACTATATTAATAATGTTAATATTAAGGTGTTCACTCCATAACCCAAAAATTACGCCGGTTTTCTGGTCAATTATTTCTGACAATCAGCTTTTCCAATCATTAGCTTCTACCACAGTTGAGGATTATCGGTGATTTATTTAATTAACTGCTTCTTGTGATACAAGCAACTACTGTGTGCTAATTTTAGTATTTTACTCCCTCAAATCTACTTTCTTATCTCTCCAATCTTCTCTACTTCAGTACTTCCTTACTCTGATCCGACTTTAGTTGTACCGTTAATAAACTAGTGTGTGGCCTGAACAATATGTCGTTTGAGCATAAGTAATACTTCCTCCGTTTTCTTTTACTTGCAACACACCTTTTGGCAAGCATTTTTAAGAGATGATTAGTGAGGGTAAACGAGCGATTTTATCAATATAATTTTTACACGAAGATTAGAATATAGTTAAGTATCATTTGTAAAAATTATAATGAATAATTTATCTGTTTACATTACATAAACCCAACCTCAAAACACGTGCCACAAGGCTGTGTTGCAAGTAAAAAGAAACGGAGGAAGTAATTGGATAGGTAGGTTAATTCAATTTTAGTTAAATAAATTTGAGTTAAGTTTGAAACTATACTTCTTGATAGATTTTTTGAGGGGAAGTACTTCTTGATAGATAATTAGGATGATACCACTTCTTATAAATTTCTTCTTGGTCTTGATTAGACACATTATTATCATTGCTACTTTTGTCGTCATGAAAACATGTTCATATTTGAATGGATGATGTGATATATTTCTGATATCGGAGAGTATCACGTGACACAGTTTATTTACTTTCATAAGAACAATTTTTTATATTATGGTTTTGCATTTTTCCTTAATTCATTTTACTTTTAAGAAATTTTATTTATTTCATAATAGTTATTTCACTCTTGCTACTCGTTTTTTTTTTTTTTTTTTTTTTTTTTTTGGAAGGGTGCTACTCGTATTAATTAGTACTCCTTATACATTAACTTCTTACACTACTCTACATCTATGTTAAAATATATACAGTACATTATAAACTTTTCTCTTTTTAATAATTCCATCAATAATAATATAGAGTACTTTTAGATTTTTACGCTTCTATTTAAGGTAACATTCGTATGACCCCATGACCCCATCAACGTGTTAATGTGTTATACTCGTATTTCTCTCGGTCCAGTACTACAAAAATATTAAGAAGCGGCCTATTCACTTCATCTTAATTTTAGTTCAATTCAGTTCAGTTTAGCTCAGTTCAGTTCAGTTCAATTCCTATTCCTAATTTCCTTCTCTCATAAACAATTTAGTTCAGCTCACTTTAGTTCAGTTTAGTTTAGCTCAGTTTAGTTTAGTTTAAGGCCTGTTCACATTTGTTTAATTTCAGTTCAGCTCTAATCAGTTCAGTTCAGCTCTTAATTTACCTCTCTCAAAAAATATTCTTTCAGCTCAACATAGTTCAATTCAGTTCAGTTCAGCTCCAATCAGTTCAGTTCAGTTCAGCTCAGTTCAATAAATGTAAACAGGCCCTTAGTTCAGTTTAGTTTAGTTTGACTCAATTCACCCTAAGTTAACAGAATATTAATATATTTTACTACAAAAATATTAGTAAATAACATAAAATACTTAGTAAATAATGTTGCACAATTGCACCAACTTTAAAAGTATATGCTCAGTACTTTATTTTTTTATTACCAACTTTGTGATTATAAAATTATATAAAGATGGACCTCTGCGAAGAGTAAGGTCTCTCAAACAGTATATCCGCTCAACTAGTACAAAGTAATAATCAAAAAACAGCTATAATAATTTTGCAAGTTAAATGATTACGTACAAGTGTACAACTTACAATAAAAAATTAAATTAGAATGTCTCTTATTCATGTTGCACCGATCACTTGATATTATGCTACCATCACTACTGTATAACAGAAGGGATATACTCTTATACGTATTTGTCAAGTATATACTAAAACAATTTGACAATTACATCATTTTAAGCAATTGGTGGTTCGTACACCCAGGTGTACCATGCGCATGGTACACTCGTATTAAAGCGGGAAGAACATAAAATATGATTATAAAGAACATCATGGATTAATAGAAGAACATATAACTGAAATACAAAGAACATAGTAATTTATGAGAAACGATTTTAAAAAAAGGTGAAAGATAATTATTAATCGATTTTTACCAATAATTTAATGTCAAATCATTTCTAAATATTCAGATATCAAGAATTTCTCCATCTAAAATTATTATTCACACAAATATAATTCAAAATTTATTTTTTAAATTTCAAAAATCCAAAATTCAAAATATATGAACATATTATACAAGTAAAAAGAACATAATTTGTATAATTATACCCAAAGAACATGATTAATATATATGTAGTATACTTAAAAAACATTGTTTGTAAGGTAAAGAACATATAGTTTAAACTCAAAGAACATACTGATCTGACTAAAAATTAAAGCATATTTCATTGCAGTTAAAAAATGATAAAAAAAACATTCATTAGAATACGAAGAACATCATCTTCAACCTTAAAAAATAACACCAAAACAGAAAAAAAAAAAATATGAAAAATATTGAAAATACCTTTATATCAACAACGAATTCGTCAATTACATCATTCAATTAGATGATTCATCGAAATGATAAAATCAACTCCGTAATAATAATAATATTAAACCACTTTAAATTCAAAATTTACCATGGTTTCCCTCTATGAACTCAATTTCTCTCTCTTAGTTTATCACAAGTAATATGGAAGGTAAAATAATAAATCAATTCCATAAATAAAAAGATATCAATAACAAATCAATTCCTTAAATTAAGGAGAAATCATTTTGAATCTCTTTTTTCTTACTCGTGTACATCGCATTTGAACACAATGTTCTTTCTGCGTTTTTACTACTCATGTATATTCACCGGGTGTACCATGCTCATGGTACACCCGGGTGTATGATTAAATTTTCACATTTTAAGTCATTAGTTGACTTTAAAATCTATTTTTGGCGCAGGTAAAATCTATGAATAAAATATCATGTACGTATATTAATCATGCTTACAAACAATGAAAATGCATGTTTAACTACATAGAATTATAGTTAGCATTACATATTATTGAACTTTAATTTCATGCATGTTTTTGTGTCACATATACAATTATTTACTAAGTTTGAAAGATTATGGGTAATTATTAGATTCAATGCTTTTTCACAACCTTCATGATTTTTAAAAATTAATTTATTTTGCTTTTCGTGTAATATTAGTAATATGATCTTAAATTAGTCCTTTATTGAAATTAACCATCTATAATGATTTCACTAATATAATGTACTTAAAACACTTCCTCTCTTCAAACGATTCTATAACTTAAAATATATTTTTGAAATCTCAACACGTAATAAATAATTTTTTTATTTTTTATTTTTTTATTTTAGAGCATGTGACATTATAAAATAGATATCTTAAAATATTTTGTAGAATACTTGACCTTTCTTTCTAGATGGAGGGTTTTAAATTATGTGTTATTTTGATATCTTGGACGGCTACTTATACATGCATGAACTATTGATGATTTTTCAACATCCTGTAAGGGAACATGAAAGACGTTGATGCATGTCATGACTTCAACACTAAACTATATCTTAAATTTTTTTACTTAAATTACTTAGCTTGTATTACGCTACTACTCAAATGATTATTGTTATCATATAAATAAATTTAAGTAATGGTTAATCATGATCAACTTAATTAATTATTATAGCTTATTTGTGAATGGTTGACTTATTATCGCAAAGTATCCGTAGGAAGTTCCCTACGTAATGGCTGGACTATGATATTATCTCACTATAGCTAGCTAGCAAGCTAGTTCTCTTAATAATAATCAACTGCTCCATGATTAATTGTACCTTAATAAAATGATAATGCTTACTAATTGTGATTGCTAAATATAGTGCATTAGTTATTTTAATAAGGTGTGCCCTACTTAAAGATTCCTCCATCTCATCCCTCCAAATACAATTTAATTTGGACTTCAATTTTAAGGCAATTTTCCATCCCTTATTTTCTTGTGTAGCTACCATGTACCGATTTATGTTTAATTTCCAGTGAGGTCTTGACTTAATGGTTAAGAACTTAAGATCGTGGGCCAACATTATTTTTTTCCCCCTAAAATTAATGATACATCTATTGTAAAATTGTGAAAAAAAATATTCAATAAATCCATTCTGATATTGTTCATAATAAAGATATATTAATATATATATATATATATATATATAACGACGTAAATAATAGAAAAAAAATATTTCTTTAAGTATGTAGAGAAAAAAACAATGACATTCTTGAAGAAAAGAAATACTACATATAGTGTTTTTCATCACTCAATTTACTTCATTTATCTTGTTGAAACCGACCATGACAATGAAAGTTGATTGAAGGTGACCTAAATGATAGTTTATGTTAGTTACTCATCTAGAAGTACTCTTGCTTGTGCGTCAACGTCATAATACACTTCAAGCTTTAGTTTGAAGACTATTTATCTTCTGATGATCTTATGCTTGCAACTCAGGCTGATCTAACTTCTTGAAGTCACTGAAGCTATATTGCCTAGTATGTGTTAGTTATTTTTTTTGAAGTTTATTATGCTATAGCTTATACGTATATGATTATAACAATTATAAGAAAATAAATAAAATTGTTTTGATTGAATGAATCGATCATTTATGTAGACATATCTTAAATCAGTTTTCTAATTCAAAAGATGAAAAAAAACTAAAATCAGTAGTTAGATTGAGCTATGAATTTGACAACTAAAATCACAAAGCTAAGTTATGAAAAAGTATTCAATTCGTGTCATCCGATTACTTAAAGAGAAGGTTGTGTGTAGAACGGACTCACGTGAATCCGGTTTATGAGTATGAAGATAATGTAACTCGCTTAAAATCTGTCTATATCAATTCTTGATCGCTGTATTTTCTACAAGATTATCTCTGTTGTAGTCTGTCAGATTTCCGGAAAAAAAAAATTCAGTAATCATGTTGACGACTTTCTGGTCATCATCAATCCAATAACGGAAGTATTTCGTAATGTTTTCATGGTCTGACGACTTCAGATCAGTAGTCTAGCTTCTACACATAATTCCTCAAGATTTTCCAAGACTCTTTCCCGATAATACTTTTATCTTACTCCAAGCAATTTCAGTATCTTATACAACAGTGTTAGCTCCTTCTTCTTTGATTTCTTCAGCGAGTGGTGGACGGTACTACAGGTGAGGAGTTAATAGGATGGGTGCTTGGTTTTTTTTTATCTGACCAATATACTTTAATATCTTATCAATATTATCTAATACTTGACCAATATTATCTAAAATCTGATATTTATAATTTAATTTCTGACCATTATAATCTAATGTTTGACTATTATTATCTAAATTCTGACCATTATAATCTAATTTCTGACTATTATTTATCTGACTATTATTATCTAATTTCTGACCATCAAGATTATTTTTTCCTCAAATTTTTTTTTCCTTGTTTGTATGACCGGACTCACGTGAGTCCGTTCTACACAAAACTTTTACTTAAAAAATAACAATTCAATCTAAATAATAATACACAATCCAGTTTAATAAATCAAGTTTTCGGGTCAGATGTCCAAAATGTCGGTAAAATTTGTCTCTATCCTATTCTTACTAAATCGTCACACTCACACATATGACCTTAGACTTAAATTTCCATCTTGAAGCTTGGGAATTCACTTATTTAATTCTTTTTTAAAGTCTTGAGGGTTGTACTAATGCAGCAAGTTGAGATCAAATCTTGTATAGTTGTATCTCAATGTTATGTGCTTTTTGTAACTTTATAATTTGCACTACCAAAAAAATGGAAAAAAATATATGGAATACTCCAATGAATACGTAGGTTACTATTTGCTACAAACAATGAATCCGTTTAATTAAAAATTAAACTAACTAGACTTTGCTAATTTAATTATGTGTACCTAACTAATAACTAGGTTATAGAACGTGTTTCGTATACATATCATATAATGATCACTTGATAATTAAAAAATTAAACCAAACCCAATTAAAAAAACCAAACAAAATCCACTAGGCCGGTGATCGAGGTGCGAAGGATTTTCTCTAAGCCTCTAATTGAGGAGATAGCGTGGAGTAAGTAGCTAGAGATTCTTAGAGTAAACAAATAAAATTTAAATAATTATTTATTAAATTAATAAATTAAATTAAATTATATTTATAATAATAAATTTATTTGAAGAAGCTAATTTAGTTAGGATATGGGAAGCACGTAAGGCAAGTATTTTGAACTGACTTAATGCAAAGCAAAGCAAAGCATCCTCCCTTTTATTCTAGAGCTTGTTAATTGTTATATGCTACTACTTGTATTGTAGAATTATAGATACCTTGACATCACTTTTTGATCACCAACGATCTCTTTTTTGGTTGGTTGGCTAGCTAGATACCATGGCTTTTGTTTATTGCATTGCTTTGCCCCTTTTTGGCTATTGATTCCTTTTTATATTATTGCTATGTTTAAGTTGTTACTTCTTCTTACTTGCAACAATTCCATTTGCATGTACCCGGTGTACAGTATTTTTACTATACATCGGGTTTTTCTCACGTGCAACTTATTTATTGTTTTTTTTTTTAAAATCGCGGAATTTTATACCTAAAAATCAAAAAAACGCAGAACAACAATGGAGGAGAGAGAAAGTGAGAAAACGCAGCTCTCAATCATCCATTGAGGAGAGAGAAAGTGAGAAATCGCAAAAATTGCAGAAAACGATCATCAATCGAGGAGAAAAAAGGTTAGAAAACGCAAAAATTGCAGAAATCGATCATCAATCGAGGAGAAAAAAGGTGAGAAAACGCACAAATAGAAGAATTCGATCATCAATCGAGGAGAAAAAAGGTGAGAAAACTTACAAATTGCAGAAATCGATCATCAATGGAGAATTCGACTTTCGATACAACAAATTGCAGCAATCTCATTCACGAATTGCTACAAAAACAGAGGCAAGTTGAGACTGAATTTGAAATCGATTCAAATCGATCGATTATAGAAGAAGAAGAAACTTATTGTTTTGGAGATGAATTCGTACCAATATTCAACCATCCAGACAATGCAGATGAAGCAATTGATAATGCAAATGAAGCAATTGAGAATGCAGAAGACGCAATACACAATGCTGAAAATCAAGTGGTTCCTGATAAATCAATTGATTCAAATTCAGAACAAACAACCAAAACAAATACAACTGAAGGTAATTTCTATAATTTTTTGAGATTGTATGCAAAAAAGAACCCTTTGAACACATAATTGTTACCCTTTTTATGCATAAACGTGACCCTATTTATGCCTAAATGTTACCCTCAGATTGAATGCAGAACTTTTGAGATTGCATGCAAAAAGTAACCCTTTGAATGCCTAAATGTTACCCTTTTCATGCTTAAAAGTGACCCTATTTATGCACAAATGTTACACTCAGATTGTATGCTGAAAATTCAGATTGTATGCAAAAAGTAACCCTTTGAATGTCTAAATGTTACCCTTTTCATGCTTAAAAGTGACCCTATTTATGCACAAATGTTACACTCAGATTGTATGCTGAAAATTCAAATTGTATGCAAAAAGTAACCCTTTGAATGCCTAAATGTTACCTTTTTCATGCATAAAAGTTACCCTATTTTCACACGAATGTTACCCTTTTTTTATGCTGGCTGTGGTTATTATCTGATTTGTTTGTATTAAATAACAGATACAAATCCAATTGATACTTCTGGTTTAGATCTTAGAGGATCATTTGTTGGTGTGGTAAGAGAAACTTTTGAAGAAATTTTGGAATTGTATGAAAAACATGCTGCTATACTGGGGTTTTCAATAAGAAAACATACAACTAGATTCAAACAACACACAAAAATAGTAACTGAGAAAAACTATGTGTGTTCTGCTAAGGGAAAGAGACATTCAGGTCAGAAGAAAACAAAGTTAGTTGAAATGGTTGATGAAGAGGATGTAAATGTAAAAGCAAGAAAGCCAAGACAAGTAGCCATTACAAGATCAAATTGCAAGGCATGCATAAGAGCAAAAGTGAATAAAGAAGGACAGTTTGAGGTGGTGTCTCATGTTATTCAGCATAACCACGAGCTAACAAAGCCACAGTGGCATTATTTGCATCGTTCTGAAAGAAAAATGACAGAGGAAAAAGCTGAAGCAATCAAAACAATGAAATCTTCAGGTTTAACTACAATGGACACTTACTATTACATGGCTACAGAGGCTGGAGGAGAACAGCATGTAGGCCATAGTGTTGTAGATCACCTGAATTTCTGCTCAAGGTTAAGAATGGAACAAATTGAGGCTGGAGATGCTCAAACTTTAGTGAACATTTTAAGTCAAGAACAATCAGAGGATCCAAACTTCTTTTTTAGAGTGAAGTTTGACAAAGAAGGAAGAATTTGCAATATCTTTTGGAGAGATTCAATGATGCTAGAAGACTATAGGATATATGGAGATGTTCTTGTCTTTGATACAACATACAGAACCAACAGATATAATCTTATATGTGCTCCATTTGTTGGCATAAATAACCACTGGCATAATTGTATGTTTGCATGTGCTTTATTGGGGATGAAACGACAGATTCATTTGTGTGGTTATTACAAACCTTCTTCAAAGCTATGGAGGATAGAAAACCAACTTCAATATTCACTTACCAGGACCAAGCAATGGCAAATGCAATTCTGGAGGTAAAAGATTTATATTGACATCTTACAAATTTGAGATTTGACAATAAAGTTTTTCTTTTCACATAAAAGTTACCCTTTTAATTATCTGCATAACGTTATCCTTTTTAGTGCATAAAGTAACCCTTTTAACAGCATAAAGTGACCCCTTTATTTTCAATGCAGGTGATTCCTAATACAAGGCATAGACTTTGTATATGGCATTTGGAGCAAAATGCCATAACCAGATTTGGAGCTCTTAAAAAAGACAAAGAATTCAAATTTGCATTCAACCAGTGCTTAAAGATGTGTGTGACAAAACAAGAATTCGAAGAAAAGTGGCAGGCAATGTTGCAGAAATATGAGTTGACAGAACACTCTTGGTACAAAAGAGTGTATCAGTTGAAAGACAAATGGTGTCCTGCCCTTAGTAGAGATTTCTTTTCAGCAGGAATCTTATCGTCACAAAGGAGTGAAAGCACTAATCATGCTATAGGATTCAGAGCAAGTAAAGCAACTACTTTGACAGAATTTTATACCATATTTAAGAAGACAACCAATCGTTGGAGAAGCACAGAGAAATATGATGAGTTTACCTGTAGCAAGTCAATAGCATTCACTTCATTGCCTCTCTCTGGAATGCTAAAGCATGCTACACAGGTAAAAAGTTAACTGACAACTACATAAATTACACCTAATATATGGCAATTTAAATGAACCTACATGATTTTGATGTACAGGTTTTCACTTTATCACTCTTTAGAGATTTTGAAGAGGAGTTTGGATACTCTATGGCAACAACTGTTCAGATGTTAGGCAGTAATGAAGAATGCCTACTTTATCAAGTAACACTAGAAGACAAGCCATGGTCTGCACATCAACTAAACTATATATATGAGAGCTAGACTGTATGGTGCACTTGCAAAAATTTTGAAGCATCTGGATGGTTATGTTATCATTGCATCAGAATTCTACATTTGCCTTCAGTAACAAGAATACCAGATAAGTATGTTTCAAAAAGATGGACTAAGTTTGCAAAAACAGAGGCATGGGATAGGTTGAAGAATCAGGATCCTAAACAGCAATATATTCCATGGAGGCAAACAATGATGAGGAAATTCTACAATCTAATCTTAAAAAGTCAAGAAAATGAAGACACAAGAGCATTTATGGAAGAAAGCTTCAGAAACAGTCTTAAAATGGTGGAAGACTTACTTGCTATTGCTGCTCAGAAAGAAAGTGCAGAAGCTGCTTCTAACATTCCTGATGTGGCAGACAGCACTCAAAGCAATACTGACGTTTCTTCAGCATCGAGTACAAGCACAAGTGTACCACAAATACTTGATCCTAAAAGGGCTGTAACAAAAGGAAGAAGCAAGAGAGCAAAAGGAGGACTTGAAAAAAGCAAGAGAAAAAGAAAACCAGCACTGCCACCTCCAAATTCAGAATTTGGATTTAAGACACCTAACTTACGACTCTTTTAAGATCTTTTTTAGAACATTTTTTTTTTCGAAATTAATATACCTTGTATTGTTAAACTATTTTTCTTTTGTTTTTTTACTCTATGACAAGTTTAATGAAAATGTGATTGACACTTTTATTAGCAGATGTTTAATTCTTGGAAACATCAACTTATGTTACCCTTTTAACGTATAAAAGTAACCCTTTTCGTGAATAAAAGTGACCCTTTTCATGCATAAAAGTTATCCTTTATATCCACTAAAAGTTACCCTTTCTGGTAATAAAAGTTACCCCTTTTGTCAATAAAAGTTACCCTTTTCACGCATAAAAGTTACCCTATCTATCCAAAAAAGTATACCTTATCCTTTCTATCCACTAAATCAACCTTTTCTTTGTTAATAGTTACTCTTTCTGGTAATAAAAGTTACCCCTTTGGTCAATAAAAGTTACCCTTTTCATGCATAAAAGTTACCCTATCTACCCAAAAAAGTATACCTTATCAAATAAAAAAGTAACCCTTTTTATGCCACAAAGTAACCCTTTTTATGCACAAAAGTGACCCCAAAAAAACATACACAAGAACCTTTCAAATTACTTAATGTATGCACATACATCAGTATTCCAAAAGAACCAAAAACTATCCACTAAGTTTAATTACATCATTTAACTTGATGTATATGCACAAACATTAAGTTTTTTCATTGTTCAAAAAATACTCCTAGACCTAATCAACCTTTGCTTCTAACAATCATTTCACCCTTTAGAAGGAGTGTACTTGTCTGTCTTCTTTTTTGCCCTTTTTCCTTTGGGATTCTCTTTGTCTGCCTCTGCCTTTGCTTCTACTTCAGCTGCCATTTTTCTTTCTTCATTATCTTTCTTCTTCTTTGCAGCAATTGCATCCTTTCTTCTCATTTCAATTTCCTGGCAATAAGCAGGATCTTTCTTCTTTTCATTGAACTTCTCTAATTCTGACAACACATCATTCCTAGATTCATTCAAATCACACAGCACCAGTGTCGTACAGATCTCACCTCGCAGAAATTTTCTCCCAATAATCTCACAACAGAAAAAAAAACTTATCAATATGTAATTAATAAAAGCATTAGAAAGGGAAAAACTACATACAAAATAGATGAATAATTACTGTTTTCAGTTCATTTAATTTGAACGATTCGCCAACAAAATGGAGCATGTGATACATGACAAACACCCCACAGTCCAATTTGTCAACCTTTTCTTTTCTCCATTCCAACTCAACAATTTGAAACCTATAAGAAGGTAGCTGAGAACTCTTTGGATGATTTCTTTTTCCGAGAAAAAACACCCATTTGATCACATTGACATAAAATATAAAAGTTTAGAATAAAATAAAACAAGAAAAAAGAAAAAAAAAATTTAAATGGAAACAATAAGTAAATAGAAACATAACAATGAATCAACATAAACATACCAAGTGTGAAGACAATTCTTTGGTATATTCAAGAGCATCATCACGCCAGATGATATTGTCAAGATAATATACACCTCTTTTGTATGATCAATAACAAACAAAATGTAGTGATTCTCAATAAGAACAGGAAAATATATCTGAAACAGAAAAAATTAAAACACTGATTTAGACAGATTAACACAAAACAGAACTTTTTTTTAAAGTTTTTATAGTAATTTATCATGAAATATACCAGTTCAGCATCCATAATATCACATTCAGGATTCTCATAGCTCACCCAACCTTCCCATAAACCGTGCAAATCATTAACAGCTTGTGAAACTTCACCTTTGCCAATGTTTTCACAAACATGCAAGAATGCAAACTATTAAAACTATGAGAACTTGTTTATATAAAAAGATAATAACTTTAGTGCACATAAAGGGTAACTTTAGTGCATATAAAAAAAAAATCAAATTACTTACACTTTGCCTCACACCAAAGAAGAATTTTCGAGGACCAGAATCAAAACATGCCTTCTCGTTCAAATACAGACAGTAGCAATCAATGATGCACCATCTAATTCTAAGTGGAGCTACCAGGGATACCATGTCTTCTCTTGGAATTAAAAAATTCATCCCAATAGTCACAAGATTCTCACTGCAACAATAAAAAATAAGATAAGCATTAAAAAAAAAATAAAGGAAAAAAAACATATAAAATATAATTATCATAAAAAATGACACTTAACTTCCTCATCATTGAATTATCCTTCAGTAAACAATAATCAAGAATTTCCTGATGTAACTTGGGCAAATTCTTGAAAATCCAAGCATTAGCCCTCAAAAACAGAGTAAGAAAAGGAACATCCACACCTACTGGCCCACAGTCGAGTGAGCAAAAAGATTTATTGCCTCTGACGATACGTCTAGAAGCATTTGCTACAGAAGGTCCAGCATCATCCTCAGACCTATTCATCAAAACACTTTTTCCTTTACCATTGACATCATCCTCAGACCTATTCAAATTCAAATCTTCTGCAGGTTCATTATCAGGAACATCATTGTTATGACCTTCAGGTTCATTATCAGGAACATCATTGTTATGACCTTCAGGTTCATTATCAGGAACATCATTGTTATGACCTTCAGGTTCATAAAAATCACGAAACATTTCATGAATAGACTTCATCTTGTTACACTCCTCAATTAAACCATCTAAAAGCTTCAGGTAATGAGGTTTAGAAAGTAGCTGTTGTGTTTGAGAAAATACAACAGGATCATCAGAGGATAATGATTCAGTTCTGCGAGAAGCAATCATATCACTCAAGGCTTGAAAACCCTGTGACTGAACCAACAATAATACATCCATATTTCTTTTGACCAAAAGAAATGTTTCATGAACAGCCTGCAAACATATGAACCAATAAGAAACTATACAAATGTAAAAAATAAAAATAAAAAACAAATGAAAATTCATGATATATGCATAAAGTTACCCTTTTAAATGCATAAAGTTACCCTTTATTATGCATAAAGTTACCCTTTAAAATGCATAAAGTAACCCTTATAACTGAATATTTAGGGTAACTTTAGTGCACAAAAAGGGTAACTTTAGTGTACAAAAAGGGTAACTTTAGTGCATATAAAGAGATAATAACTAAATAAAAAAAAAAAGAACACTTACATCAGTTGAAATTTCTTTAATTTCATCATCAGTCATCACACTTTCTGGAAGATCAAATGCAAGAATGCGGCCACTTCTACCACTTGTAGAAGCCCCTTGACCACAAGTTTACTTAACAACAGGAGTTACAGGATCCCTAACTTCAGGCTGTGAAACAGGATATGTAAGGGTATCCAATGGTCCCTGCCCAAAATCACCAGCTTTAATCTCCAAATTGATCCGTTTCTTAATCTTCGCATCAGTCCAATGTTGAATCAAAGGAAGGGTACTACTTTCCTTTTCTCCTTGGAAATTTAATCGATGAAAATACATAATTTGCAAAGCTAGCAAACAACCACTTACATTTTGAGCATTTTCATCATTCTTATACTTCACAACAGCCTTCTTTAATTTTTTCAAAACATATGAACACCAATCAAATGTTTTGATTTCATCAACATTTTCCACAGCCTTCAGCAACTTCAATGAAACAGTCCTATTAGTAGTAGGAGCTAAGAAGCTAGACATAGCATGTAGCACAAAACATCTCTTGAATTCTTCCCCACCATCATCCAAATCAACCATCGTAGACTCCACTTTTGACAAATGCAGAGGTTGCTTCTCAGTAAGACCATAATCAAGTCTCCATGACTGAATGATACGTTTATCTACACTACCTTCTTCAGGATTCTTCTGAAGTTCAGGAACAACAATCTCACTCATAGGCAAGCCAAAGACATCGCATATATCGTTTTTAGTAACTACAAACTCTTTACCAGCAGCAATAGTGAACATGCAGCTACCACCATTAAAGTGTTCAACTAGCCAATGTAGCATTTGACGATTCAAAGTTTTCAATTTCAGATGTAATAAACCACCAAAACCTATTTCTTCAACAGCTTTTTGTTGATTAGGACTAAAAGTACTCATCATTAATTCCAATGTGTGTGGTCTGCACCTTGCAATCAATGGTCTTTTTTCCCTAAATAATAATAATATAACTAAAATAATATCAGAATCAGAATCAGAATCATGATATATATGATTAAAAAATGCAAAACAAAAAACATTTATACTTACACAACAGTATCAGAATCAGAATCAGAAACTACTTGCAATTCAGAATCTGCTATGGCCTTCTTAGATACAATTTTAGACTTCTTAGGAGCTGCTTTAACCTTCTGAGGCTCTGCTTTGGCCTTCTTAGGAATAGTTTTAGCCTTCACAGTTTTAGCCTTCACAGTTTTAGACTCTGGTTTGTCCTTCTCAGGAGCTGTCTTGTTCTTTTTAATTAGCAGGCTCTTTACCCATTCCTTTTCCCTTGAAGGCGATTTATAACGATATCCACCTATTGAACCACCTATATCTAATTAATACAGAGGATAACCATAAATTACAAATTTACAAATTACTCATGGGAAAATTCAGAATATATGCATCAAAATCCTTTTAAATGCAAAAAGTGACCCTTTTAAATGAATAAAGTGACCCTTTTTACTGCATAAAGTCACCCTTAAAATACAACAAGTAACCCTTTTAACTAAAAAGTAACCCTTTAACAAGCATAAAGTGACCCTTTTAACAATATAAAGTGACCCTTTTCACTGCATAAAGTCACCCTTTAAACTACAACAAGTAACCCTTTTAAATACAAACGTGACCCTTTTAACAGAATAAAGTGACTGACAGGGTAGAGTCGTATCCCCTAATCAAAAGTAATACCTAAGTCCTCTAACTAAAGTAGATAGGGAAGTAGGGTCGAATCCACAGGGAAACTGATCTTTTTACTCCTAGTTAATTAATATAATCTAAATTATTAAGTAACCAAATTGTTTTTATGGAAAGGTATTAAACTACGAAGAATAAGTGTAAGGGAAAGATTAATAATAACGAGGACTAGGGTATAGGTTCACCAATAAATAATACTCCGGGGAAAAGCATAATAATCAACCATTAACATTGCATAGATAACATGGACCTAACAGGCTCTCGCAATTTATTAGATCTGAGTCTCAATGAAATTAGCCTGTAATATTAAATTAACATCTGCTCGATTCATCAATTCAATATTGCTATATTTTCACAAGCCATAATTGTAAAGCGTTAAAACGATTCATTAAGATAATATCATGCAATATCAATAATCAATAATCGTCAATCATCAATGCAACAATTAACCAGATCATAAAGGGCTCTCACTCGTATTACAATCACAGGATTAATCTATCGGTATTAAATCTCCTCTCTCGAATCTTGACTTAACCATTTATAGATTAATCTGCCTATTGACACTAGACCTAAACATCAATTCTCATCTCTCGAATCTTGAATTAATATTGTCAAACTCATGCATAAAAGATCTGCGCAAATCTAGTCACAGAGTATTAAATCAATCAATAGGAAATTAATCTAACATTGACAGTAACAACAATAAATTACCCCTTCATATTATTTATGGATTCCCACAAACCCTAGAAAGTAAACTACTCAGACATAATTAAATCTAAGCAAAACATAATAATTAAGCAAGACATGAAGAAATTGAATGAATAAAGTACTGAGATTAATTAAGAGAGAAATCGTACCAAGACGGCGGAATTACAATGGAGTTTAAGGAACAAGAGAAAATAAAAGCCTAGAGAGAGAAAGTCTAAGTAGAGAGAAGGAGAATAAAAACTAGAATAATAGAGTAATGAAGAAGTAGCTAATCTTGCCTAATAATAACACATTAATACTAAGCAAGAGAATCTCCGCTAAACAAAACTGATCGGAAAGCTAAACCTCCTAAAGGCTACACGCGCCCGGTCGGGCAAAGGGCCGCCCGACCGGGCCCGCCTTCTTCGTCTCAGACACCTTCTCGTGCCCGGCCGGGCGCGTCTCCGGGCGCGGGAACTCTTCAAGCAATGATCCGCCCCGCCCGGCCGGGCGCGCCTCCGGGCGAAGCCTTGAAGCTTGGGCAAGGCTTTTGAGCCTCCGAGCCTCTACCTTTGGGCCTCCGAACTCGGTCCAAGTGCCATCAAACTGAGCCCTTAGTCACCGATTTGATACCTCCAATCGGTCTTGGGCTAACGAATTGGGTCGCGGTCTTCCAACACTTGTAGATGCTTCTCGAAAACCCGGGAAAATGCTCCAAGTACGCAAATTCCTACAAAACTCAAGCAAAACTACCAAAGCACTGGAAAACACAAATTAGTAATAAAAGTGGCTCGTAGGAGCCAAAAACACTACTAATTACGACCAAGGGACGGGGATAAATATATATATAAAATGAACACATCAAACTCCCCCAAGCCAAACCTTTGCTTGTCCCTAAGCAAAGAGCTCCTCAATGAACAATAAAACATGCCTCACCCCAATATAAAAATCAAGCACAAACGATTCAAGGCAAATCAAGTGAGCATGCTTCAAAATCAATCAATCCTATCCATCTAATCACCCTTCCTCCCCAACAATTGTCAAGTAGAGTAAACCACAAGAGCATATAGAATTCAAGACTAGTGCTCACACACTCAACTCTCATTTATGTGGCGAGTAAAAGATGTACTCGATCGCTCTCCAACCAACCCCTTTAATGTGAACAATGCCCTCCCAAACTCACAACACTCGTGTGTTTAAAAAGACATACACTCAACCTAATAGTCGACTCGGAATATGTCAAGTCATAACTTGCATTGATAAACAACACTTTCACATTTACACAACTCTATGCACAAGGTCAAAAGGTCTTTTAAAGCTTGTAATGTAAGGCTAGGGTGAAAGGGTAGGATAAATTTGGGAATATGTGAGAGAAAAGCCTTGCTAAAAGGGAGTCATATCCTAATAAAACCAATGATCAAAATAAATAATGATCAAACATCTCCAACAACATAACTAACTTTAACAAAAACCACCAAATACAACTCCAATCATAATAATCAATCCCAATACTTACAAAATTCACTCATAAAAAATATAATAATAATGAACTAGAGTGAATAACAAACTTTGAACTCATGACTTGAAATATTTTCAATGAAACTCAAATTTCTCCTTTCTTTTCTTTTGATAAACCTTCACTTAGACAATTTGAACATCAAACTTTTTTTCTTTTTGCTCTTTTTTTTTCTTCATTTTTTTTCTCTTTTTTCTAAAAGTTCACTTTCTTTTTTTTTTTTTTTTTCTCACTTTTTTTCTTGAACTTCTCTTTTTTTTCTTTTTCATCACACTTTTATTTTTTTTCAAATATACACACTATTAAACTCATCAAAACAAAAATATGATCAAGAACAAATAACTTCTCAAACCCACCCAAACTGTGCAAATAATGTGCACACTACAAACTCCCTCACCTCACTCACTAATAGCTCCCCCAAGCCAAGCTTGGGACTAGTAACCAACGGGGCAAACATGGCTTGTAATGTGGCTAAATAAACAATAAAAGGGCACAAGCAACAACATGAGTAGCAAGAAGGAAACAAATGTATCTAAAATCATCTGAAGGCTACCTAAAAGAACAAATGCCTTCGTCCTCCACATGTGCATAATAGTGAGTCATGAAACACTACTCATAGTTGCAAATCAATACTCAAATTCATTGACATACCAGGAACTAATCACACATTCCTAACCAAATCAACTAGTCAAGCACTATATTCACATGTAGTTGGACAAAATTGACGCATGTTTAGGAATCCAAGTAATTAAACTTCAAATCATGAACAACTGATCCACAATGCTCAAAATCAAATACCAGGAATCAAAACAATTTTTCTCAAGTATGGGGCACAGGGAAGCATGATTTACAGTTCATTGGTTCGTATTTTTTTTATTTTTTGATTTTTCAATTTTTTTGTATTTTTCATATAGGGAAAGCAATAAACTAATCTAAAAAGCAATAAATCTAAACCAACAAAACACACCAAAAATAAACAAAAATAAAGAAAAAGGAAGAAGAAAATATATACCAAATCCAAAAATCTCCCCCAAGCCAAGATCAAACAATGTCCTCATTGGCTCGAAGCTAGCCCAGCTGGCTACTCATCCTCATCCTGGTCCATCCGTGTGGACCCACCTGCTCCACCACTGGAACCTGCACCATCTGCACCAAAGGAGCTACCACCAAAATAGTTAGCATGAAAAGTCCCCCCCGGCGGTCCCCCAAAAGGTATGTCCTGGCCGTACCCATGGAACGAAGAATAGTCTGTGTAAATACCATGGGCAGTGGGATCCCTATCGTATCCCTGAGGTGGGGGCTGGAACCAGTCTGGGTAAACAGCATCGTCGGGAATGTTGCCCCGACGAGCATAATCATCATAGATGGGGTAGAGTCCCCTACCCTGGTTCCTCTCTAGGTAGCCTAGCCTATGGTCGATAGAACCAATCATCTGTCTAAACTCGGTCTGGTTTTTCTCTATGCGACCTATGGCCTGGCCAATACTCTGTAAGTCCCAAACTGGGTCAGAGTCACCGTGAGGGACGGAATAGGACTGTCGGGGCGGTGATGGTGGCTGTGGAATAGGCTCAACTACAGGCTGTGGCTGGGCCTGGGCCTGCTGTGGATCCTGGCCCCTAGCATGGGCAACTAACAAGGCATAAGTGTAGGACTCTTGCCCTGGGGGAAAGGCGGTCAGGTCAGGGTTGGGCAAAGGAAAGATGGGTAGGGGTTGTTCAGTCCCTGTCCTAATGCACCAATGGGTGACCTGGCTCTCGTCTACCCTCAACCACCCCAGCTCCTCAAGGTACCTAGAGGTAATGTAGGTGTCGGGTCCCATGTTAGTCATGCGGTGGGGTCAACTCTCTACAAAGCCGGCCTTCTTGATGGCTATCCTAGTGATAATGCCACCAAGACGGATGGGGGTAGTGGCCTGGTTGCTGGCCGTAGCGTGCCTACCTAGGTGGTGGATAATATATCGAGCTATGTTCAATTTCCCGAACCCAAACATATAATGGCCAATTACAGCTAATTCATTGGTCTGACAGTTGTGGGGTTCGTTCCTACCTAGGAAACAGACACCGGCAAATCTCTGCCACATTTTAGGGACGGGGTGGTGGATGGGCCTAGCACTAGCATGTTGGGCAGAAACATGAGGAATACTAGTCAAAGCAAAATAAACATCATCCATTTTAAACTCGGCATTCCATTGCCTATCCAAATCAGGTTCCAGTTCAAATAATTTACAGAATTCCACAAAAGAAAGAGTGATGTTTCTATTATTAAGCCTAAAAATTAATTTTGGACCACTTTTATGACTTTGAATAACAAGAGAAGACAAGAATTCACAAGTTAATTCACGGTACGTCGAATAATGCATATCTACAAATTTACGCATACCAATATCATTCAAAAATCTCCTAACAAAGCCATAAATACCTAAAGCTTCTAAAGTGGGACGGTGTAACCACCGTGAAGGGATTACCTCCCGTCCGTAAAGAACCTCCAGCTTTTCTCGTTGCTCCGGTGTTGCGATTTTGATCGTTGGCCACTGAGCAAGTTGAAGAGTCGGGTCATATTGTTGTTGGGACGAACTAGAGCTACCCCCGAGCAGATTTCGAGCCCTCTTTGCCGCCATTAGGAGTGGTGGCCAAAAATTAATTTTGTGGAAAGTGAATTTTTTTGAATAGGAGTGTAGAGGATGAAGAGAGGATGAGAAATATGTAAAAATTTCTGAATTCTGTTGAGAAATGAAGGAGAAATCTTAGAGAGAAGTTAGAGGAAAGTATGAATTTAGAGAGAGAAAATGGCAGAGGAGAGGATGAAGGAAGAAGGAAAGAAGAAGAAAAGAAGAAGAAAGAAAAGAAGAAGGGGAGGACGGCTGGTCGCGCCCGGTCGGGCGAGGCTCCGCCCGATCGGGCCATCTGAATGGTTTCTGATTTTTTCCCTCGCGCCCGGTCGGGCGTTTACACCGCCCGATCGGGCGATCTTCTACTTCCAGGGGGTCTTCACTCGCGCCCGATCGGGCGCTTCACCGCCCGGTCGGGCGATTCTATTCAATTTCGAACTCCTCTTCTCGCGCCCGGTCGGGCGTTCCTTCGCCCAGTCGGGCCAAATAAATGTCCGTATACGTTAACTCTCGCGCCCGGTCGGGCGCAGCTCCGCCTGGTCGGGCCCGAGAGTAAGGTTGGACGACTCAACTTTCTTCAAATTTTGGCTAACTCTTTTCCTCTAATCTGTACCAAAAACTCATAAAACTCATTAAATTCCCTCCTCTCTCCTCTCATAAGAAAAAGAAGAAAAACAAAAATAAAAGCAAGTAAAATACGGGTTGCCTCCCGCAAAGCGCTGGTTTATCTAGGTCCCGCACGACCTTCTTACCATGCTCTAGTTAAGAAGCGAAGCTCCTTGGCCTCTTGTCTGGTCGGGTGGTTCTTCACCCGATTGAGCGATCTTTAATCCGCGGCTTAACTTTCTAACACGCCCGGTAAGGAGCCAATTCACCCTATTGGGTGGGTTCTCATTGGCTTGGACTGACGGTACCTTGCTATTGCTCGGTTGAGACCCCCTTTTGACCGTTGGTTGTCTCAATTTGTCACTTGGTTGAGCTATCACAACGTGGTCTGGTGGGACTCTCAACATAAGCTCGGTTTCCTCCACTTGAGCGCCTGTCTCCACCTTCTCATCTTCAAAACCAAGGCCTTCACAGTATAAGGCTCTCTCTATTGCGTCCACCTCCTCTTTCCATCGGCTAGTTGTACCTGTAGAAGATGCAACACGCGATACCGCCTCCAAGGGATCTTTAACAAGAGCTTGGGGCTCATTAGAACAATTTTCAACCACATCAATTTTAAAACACTTCTCCTCTAACACGGGGCTTTTAGGGGTATTATTCAAATTAAAAACAATTTTGTCATCCCCAACTTATAGTGTCAATTTACCACACTTTACATCTATAATTGCTCCAGCAGTATTAAGGAAAGGTCTACCCAAGATAATTGGGGTACGCAGATCCTCAGTCATATCAAGAACAACGAAATCAACATGTATATAAAATTTACCTACTCTGACCGGGACGTCTTCTAGAATGCCGATGGGGTACCTATAAGATCGATCAGCCATTTGGAGAGTAATATTAGTAGACTTTATTTTACCCATTTTTAGTTTTGAACATACAGATAATGGCATGACACTAACACTAGCACCTAAATCACACAATGCATTATCAATCATTAGATTGCCAATATGACAAGGGATAGAAAAACTACCGGGGTCTTTTAGTTTGGGTGGAGATTTATTTTGTAGTACGGCACTACATTCAGCAGTAAAAGCAACAGTCTCTACCTCACTAATGGACCTTTTCCTCGTCAATATTTCCTTCATAAATTTTGCATATGCAGGTATCTGTGTAATTAGTTCTGTAAAGGGAATTGTTACCTGCAAATCCTTCACCATCTCCAGGAACTTACCAAACTGCTTATCCACTTTAGTCTTCAAATGTCAATTTGGGAATGGTAGTTTGATAATTGGTTGTTGAACATCGTTATTCTTGTCTTGAGATACAACCTTCCCTGGCGATTTACCCTGCGAAGTAACATCAGAAATATTAGTACTACCCTTTAGCCCTGCAGGGCTAGGATTAGTATCCTTTGGGATAAAGGAATCAGGATTAGCAATTTTCGTTAAAACAGGTTCATCCTCTTTAGGCAAAGGAGGCCCATCATAGTGTGAACCACTCCGAAGGGTAATTGCGAACGCCTGCTCTGAGGGTTGTACTGGTTGCGATGGTAGGGTTCCTTGTGGGCGAACCTGGAGAGCAGCGGCTAACTGTGCAATTTGAGTATCTATAACCTTATTGTGGGCTATAATCGAATCAATTTGTGAGTCTCTACTCTCCATATGCTTTTGCATACTAGTTAACATCGCTCTAATCTCTGATAAAGCTGGGTCAGAAGGTGGTGAAGGAGTTTGTGGTTGGTTTTTCTGGCCAGTATTGGGATGGTAATATTTCTGCTGCGGTGGTGGTGCTAGTTGTTGTGGTTGTTGTGGAGGTGGAGGTGTGGGATTTTGCACATTAGTACTCTTGTAGGAAAGATAAGGGTGGTTCCGATACCCAGGATTATAGGTGTTGGAGTATGGGTTATTTTGCTTGATGGACTGAAAAGCATTAACCTGCTCCATGGAACTCCTACACTCATGTTCCCAATGACCTACAATTCCACAATTTTCGCAGAAAGCATCATTAGTATTATTATCAATTGCAGAAACATTAGCCATTTTAGAATTAGCAGTAGTAAGATTATCCAATTTCTGACAAATAGAGGTTAGTTGAGATTGCAAAAAGGATACAGAGTCAACGTGGTGTTTTCCTTTGTTTGAAAAACCTCTAGGATTCCCATATTGGGAATTATGGATCGCCATGTCTTCGATAACCTGACCTGCATCATCGACATTGAGGTTCATGAACCTCCCATTAGCTGCAGAATCTAAAATTGCTCTAGAAGAATTTTCGATCCCATTGTAGAAAGCTTGTATCAACTGCCAATGTGCTAAGTTATGACGGGGGCACTCTCTCTGCAGGTCCTTAAATCTCTCCCAAGCCTCATATAGTGCTTCATCTGGCTCTTGGGCGAAATTTTGTATCGCGCTTCTCAATAGAGCCGTCTTCTCTGCAGGGTAATACTTGTTATAAAAATTCAAAACAAGAGTCTCCCAATTAGTTATGCCAAGTGCAGTTCTATTTAAACCATTAAACCACAGTTTAGCTATTCCACATAGAGAGAAAGGAAAGAGAATCTCCCTTATTTGGTCTTGCGTGACCCCAGCTTGCCTTATTGTGTTACAATATTGACAGTAGTCGGCAATGTGTAGATTTGGGTCTTCACCCTTAGCTCCACTAAATTGCTTCCTTTCTATCATCGTAATGAACTGGGGCTTAATCTCGAATTGAAATCCCTCGAGATCTGGTGTAGGAGAAAGGTGGGGGAAATGCGCCAAAGATGGCTGAGAATAATCGCTGAGCTTTTTAGGTGGAATTTCTCCCATATCTGACTCTGATTCTGAGGAGGTGTCAGGATCGCTGGAATCAGATGGAGGATCTCTAGGAACTTCACCACCAGAACTCGCCAGTATTTGCTTGTATAAATTCTTTTGCCTATGGAAAGAGCGTTCGATCTCAGGATCGAATGGAATGTAGCCTGATGTGGAACACCTGGGCATAAACAAAGAACTAGACAACAAATATGAGAACTGTCCCAAAGAACTTACGTTCTCCTGGACAAAGGAAAATAATATAGACTACAAAAACAATCAGGAATAAAAATATAACCGTTTCCCCGGCAACGGCGCCAAATTTTGACAGGGTAGAGTCGTATCCCCTAATCAAAAGTAATACCTAAGTCCTCTAACTAAAGTAGATAGGGAAGTAGGGTCGAATCCACAGGGAAACTGATCTTTTTACTCCTAGTTAATTAATATAATCTAAATTATTAAGTAACCAACTTGTTGTTATGGAAAGGTATTAAACTACGAAGAATAAGTGTAAGGGAAAGATTAATAATAACGAGGACTAGGGTATAGGTTCACCAATAAATAATACTCCGGGGTAAAGCATAATAATCAACCATTAACATTGCATAGATAACATGGACCTAACAGGCTCTCGCAATTTATTAGATCTGAGTCTCAATGAAATTAGCCTGTAATATTAAATTAACATCTGCTCGATTCATCAATTCAATATTGCTATATTTTCACAAGCCATAATTGTAAAGCGTTAAAACGATTCATTAAGATAATATCATGCAATATCAATAATCAATAATCGTCAATCATCAATGCAACAATTAACCAGATCATAAAGGGCTCTCACTCGTATTACAATCACAGGATTAATCTATCGGTATTAAATCTCCTCTCTCGAATATTGACTTAACCATTTATAGATTAATCTGCCTATTGACACTAGACCTAAACATCAACTCTCATCTCTCGAATCTTGAATTAATATTTTCAAACTCATGCATAAAAGATCTGTGCAAATCTAGTCACAGAGTATTAAATCAATCAATAGGAAATTAATCTCATTGACAGTAACAACAATAAATTACCCCTTCATATTATTTATGGATTCCCACAAACCCTAGAAAGTAAAATACTCAGACATAATTAAATCTAAGCAAAACATAATAATTAAGCAAGACATGAAGAAATTGAATGAATAAAGTACTGAGATTAATTAAGAGAGAAATCGTACCAAGACGACGGAATTACAATGGAGTTTAAGGAACAAGAGAAGATAAAAGCCTAGAGAGAGAAAGTCTAAGTAGAGAGAAGGAGAATAAAAACTAGAATAATAGAGTAATGAAGAAGTAGCTAATCTTGCCTAATAATAACACATTAATACTAAGCAAGAGAATCTCCGCTAAACAAAACTGATCGGAAAGCTACCTCCTAAAGGCTACACGCGCCCGATCGGGCAAAGGGCCGCCCGACCGGGCCCGCCTTCTTCGTCTCAGACACCTTCTCACGCCCGGCCGGGCGCGTCTCCGGGCGCGGGAACTCTTCAAGCAATGATCCGCCCCGCCCGGCTGGGAGCGCCTCCGGGCGAAGCCTTGAAGCTTGGGCAAGGCTTTTGAGCCTCCGAGCCTCTACCTTTGGGCCTCCGAACTCGGCCCAAGTGCCATCAAACTGAGCCCTTAGTCACCGATTTGATACCTCCAATCGGTCTTGGGCTAACGAACTGGGTCGCGGTCTTCCAACACTTGTAGATGCTCCTCGAAAACCCGGGAAAATGCTCCAAGTACGCAAATTCCTACAAAACTCAAGCAAAACTACCAAAGCACTGGAAAACACAAATTAGTAATAAAAGTGGCTCGTAGGAGCCAAAAACACTACTAATTACGACCAAGGGATGGGGATAAATATATATATAAAATGAACACATCAGTGACCCTTTTCACAACATAAAGTGACCCTTTTCATAGCATAAAGTGACCCTTTTCACAGCATAAAATGACCTTTGTCATGCATATAAATAACATATGTATATATTACTGACACACAATGCACAATGCACATATTACTGGTACTCAAACACATATACACAAACACAATGCAGATATGCATACTATTCTTATAATCTAACTAAAACCTAACATCAAAATTTGAAGAATAATGAATAAAACTTCTGAAAACAAACATGCAAAATTTGTTTAACATATAACAACACCACAACACATATATATCAAATTTTGAAACAATTATCACAATGACCAATAAAATAAAGCAAAATTAAACATAATAACTTCAAAATTGAAATTCAATTATCATAATATGCATAATAAATCAACAGAAAACTATAAAAATTAACATGCACTACTAATTCGACATATATAAGCGAAAATTCAATTGAAAATTCGAAAAAATGATGAAAAATTTAAATAAACACACCTTCTTCAGCATCTACAGCCTTCTTTGTAATCTTCTTCTTCACCATTGCTGAAACAAACACTACAAAAAACGAAAACAAAATCAAAATAAAAAAACCTAAAAATCGAAGAACCAAAACAATTTAAACTAACAAAAATCTCAAAAAAATAAGTAAACTAACCAGAATTAAGCGATAAACAACTTCACAAGTGAAAGAAAAGAGAGAAAAAGCTCGAAAAGCAACAATGGAGGAGAGAGAAAACGATCGCAATCGCAAATTAACTGGTTTTTAGAGAGAGAAAAACGAGGAGAGAGAAAGCAATAGTGTTTGAATGAAAGAGAAAATCGAGGAGAGAGAAAGTTTTATTTCTTTATTCAATTTTAGCAATCATTACACCGCACGTGCATCCCTAGTAAATTGCTTGTCCGAAAAATTCGCCATTCATTAAATTAATGAACACCGGCTTTTTTTAAAAATTTGTGTACTTGCAATAGGTGTTGAATAGTTTTAAATGATTCAAAGTAGTGTTCCAAATTAAGTAATGTTGTTCCCTCAAAAAAAAAAAAAAATTAAGTAATGTTGTGATGTCAAGTGAAGTCATGTTAGATTTAGATAGAGATGATCATGGGCAAGGTCTAAATGGGTTTTAACCATCACATATGACTTGTTCAGGGTTCGAAAATTATGTACAGTATACCATTTGGTTATGATCGATGTCAATGGATTGGCCATTTGGGGTTTAGATAAGGGTGCGAATCTAGATTGTGTGATGGTTTTATTTTAGGTCAAGCCGTCAAGGTTTAGTTATATGACAAAATTGATGCCTTCAGCCTTATTTATAATAATAGTAATAATAATAGTAATAATAATAATAATAATAATAATAATAATAATAATAATAATAATAATAATAATAATAATAATAATAATAATAATAATAATAATAATAATAATAATGGGGCCTTGATGTATGTGTTGACTTGACGAGATCTTCATCTTTGACACAATCGGGGTTGTTTGACTTCGTTCCTGGTCGTGTTGTGTCTACGACGACTCAGCGGAAGCGGGACAAGTATGGGGCGCGTTGCAGGGCTATTGGCTACGGTTTTCTTCCTTTCTCCTTTTCTTCGTAAGGGGAATTAGAGAAGGATGCTATTGCGTTGCTGAAGCGGGTTCAGGCGTTCGCTATGACTCAGGATATTGGTGCTCGTGCAGCAGCTCACATCTTCAGCAGAATCGGGTTCGCTATAGCTAGAGGGGTGGGGGCCCAGATTGTATCTCGGCTCCCCACTAATTTCTTGTAAATTGATTGACTTTGTAGGTTTTTTCTGATAATAATAATAATAATAATAATAATAATAATAATAATAATAATAATAATAATAATAATAATAATAATAATAATAATAAAGTTAAGTTTAGCAAAATTAATTCGTAGATGTAACTAGTATCTAAGGATTTAGAGTAGTGTTCATAATAAAGTAATGTACTAATGTTGTGATGTTGGATTAAGGGCCTGTCCACATTTACTTAATTTCAGTTCAACTCCAATCAGTTCAGTTCAGTTCAGTTCAGCTCCAATCAGTTCAGTTCAGCTCAGCTCCTAATTTCCCTCTCTCGTAAAATATTCATTTCAGCCCAGTTTAGTTCAGTTCAGCTCCAATCAGTTCAATTCAATTTAGTTCATTTCAGCTCCTATCAGTTCAGTTTAGTTTAGTTCCGTTCAGTTCAGCTCAGTTCAGTAAATGTGAACAGGCCTTAAGTCATGTTAGATTTAAGTAGAGTTGGTCATCGATAAGGCCTAGTCGGGCTTTAATGCCTTTAACTATGTATGACAGTTCGAGGTTTGAGGATTCAACATACTGATTGGTTTTCAATAAACTATTTGTTTCTTATTAGTAGCAACTGTTTAACTTAAGCTTGTTTAGTTTACCTATTTTTGTTTTTATAATTAGATTAAATTAACCTGGTTTAATTTAATTTAATCTAATCGATTGTCCAATTTGACCAAACTTAACCTTATTTGTACGATAATTTATAAAGAAAAAATGATATCAGGTGGAGTCTAATTAGATTTATAATAATGTGTATTTTATTAATATGTAATTTTTATTATTTCTTGTTACAAAATTAATGGCATTTGGCGACATAATTTCGCACATAAAAAAATAAAATGTGTCACAATTACTTTTTCTAATTTGAACTTATTATTTCTTATTACGAACTAATCATGGTCTAATACACTATTCGCCTACTTTGCTTTTACTAATTTTGATAGAATATTTGATTAAAAAAAAAGTCATTTGAAGATCTTATTGGATTCAGTATTACATCTTCCACCCTTATAGAAAAACTTTTGTATACACTCGGTTTACACTAATATTAGTGTACATCGAGCAGTATAAGGGTAACTTTTAGCTAATTTTAGGGTAACTTTTTTCCTTTTTTGGGTAACTTTATACAAAATACAATTTTTATATAAATAAACAACAAGAAAAGTTGTATAAAGGCAATTTAATTACATTCAATCACTAATACTCCGTAATTGATTTTAGTCATTTAAAATGTGATTCTTTACTAAAAAAGTGGTAGATAATTTTTGTATTGGGTTACTTTTATGCATATTGGGTAACTTGATATGTCTATTTTATATAGTAATTTACCCCCGTCCCTTGGTCATAATTAGTAGTATTTTTGGCTCTTTCGAGCCACTTATATTACTAATTGGTGTTTTTAGTGTTTTCGTAGTCTTTGTTGAGTTTTGTAGGAAATTGTACCTTTGGAGCATTTTCTCGGGTTTTTCATGGAGCGACTACGGAAATTAGAGGAGCACGACCATCTTTGAAGCCCAAGGCCGGTTAGAGTCATTGAGCCGGTGATTAAGGGCTCGGTAATCGGGATACCGAGGTATTTGGACCGAGTATTCAAGACCCGAAGAGGAGATCCGGATTGGGCCGAGGAATCAAGCCCAATCGAAGTTCCAAGCCTCGGAGTGAAGGCTCGCCCGATCGAGCAAGCATAAGCCCGATCGGGCGAGGTGCGCAGCAAAGGGGTAGCTGGTGCATGGCTAAGGCACGCCCGATCGTGCGAGCACTTAGCTCGATCGGGCGCTGCTGCTGTGAAGGAAGTGCGAGAAAAAGGCGCGCCCGATCGGCGGCCTCTAGCCCGATCGGGCGCGTGTTTCTGGAAGACCTTGTTAGACAAGCACCTAGTTTCTAATTAGGAGTTGTTTTAGTTCGTTGTTTAAGTACGTTTTAGGATTAATTTTTCTTACTTACTTTTGTCTTAGACTTTCTCTCTCTACTTAATTAGTTTATTTTCTTTCTCTAGATTTTCTCTCAACTTTTTCCCTTGTTCTTGACTCTACTTTGTAATTTCGTCGATTCGGTAACGATTTCTTCCTCATTTATTTCAGTAATTTTATTCTTTCAATTTCTCATGGCTTATTTTATTACTTTGCTTATTTTAAATTTAATCATGTCTGAGTAGTTTAATTCTAGGGTTTATGGGGATCCATAATTAATATGAAGGGATAATTTGTTATTGTTGATTATTGATATTGCATGATAATTTCTTATTGAATTGTTTTAATTCTTTGCAATTGGATTATGAATCGAGCAGATGTAATTTGATTGTGAATGTTTAGCAATATTGAATTGATGAATCGAGCAGATGTTAATTTAATATTAAAGGTTATTTTCAATAGGAACTTAGGTCTAGTAAATAGCGAGAGCCTGTTAGATCTATGTTGATTAATAAATTGCGAGAGCCTGTTAATCATGTTATTTGTGCAATGTTAATTATTAATTGTTATGTTTTATCCCGGAATATTAATTATTGGTGAACCTGTGACCCTAGGCCTTCTTATATTGATTGTCTCCCTGAACTTAATCTCCGTAGTTTAGTTTCATATTAAAAACAACAAATGGGTTACCTTAATAATTTAGATTATTTTAATTAATTAGGAATAGAAAAAGATCAGTTTCCCTGTGGATTCGACCCTACTTCCCTATCTACTTTAGTTAGAGGATTTAGGTATTACTTTTGATTAGGGGATACGACTTTATCCTGTCATAACTATTATTCATTTCAGGGATAATTTTTTATCACTTTAGGCTATCTTTATAATGGATATACAATAATTATTGTACACCCGACTTTTTTAAAAGTTTGTGATTTAATTGGCACAAACCAAAAATATAGTCACTTTTAGTTTCAAAAAAACACGGTACAGGCCCAATATTTGGGAGACCTTCATAAGATGACATAGGCTCACAAACAAATCCGTGTTTGAAGCCCAATGGTTTCATATAAACGACGTACAAGCAATTCATTCGTTAATTTAGTGACTGCAACATTGCAAGGCATTTCTGTTTGCATAGCTACTACTGTAAGATAATAGCAACCTATTGCCTTTGTTTTAAAACGACTAGCCTTATATGCATGCGATCTGAGCAGTATGCCAGACTGCCAATAATATAAAATTGTTAATTACTTAACTATTTTTCCATTATTTCGTTCATTATACATAAAGATAAATGAAAAAAAAAAAAAAAAAAAAAAAAAAAAAAAAACATAAGTTAGAGGGATACTAAACATTTCTTTTTTAATTGCATGATATCATTATCTGCCTTTTTTTGGTTGAGCATTCCAGCATCGAGTTGGTTGATAAGCGCTAATTTTAACTTTTTAAGATGCACCATGGTGCATCTAGAAATAGGTACACCACGCCTATACTTTTGAACATTTAATAAAAAAATTTGAACAATTGCAAATTTTGAACATGTAGTAAAAACATCTAAGCATCTCAAATTTTTAATATTTAGTCAAAAAATCTGAAAAATCGCAATGCATCACGCCTATAATTTTGAACATTTAGTAAAAAAAATCTGAACAATCGCGAATTTTAAACATTTACTAAAAAGCCTTGAACATTACAAAGTTTGAACATTTAACAAAAAAAAAATCTGAACAATCGCTATGCACCACGTGCTATACTTTTGAACATTTAGTTAAAAAAAATATGAACAATAACAAATTTTGAACATTTAGTAAAAAAATCTGAACAATCACAAATGTTGAATTATTACAAGTCAGGCAAATTTTGAAAGAACTTTGTCAGACTCGTAATAATTCAATAGTTTTGTAATATAAACTGAACATTTACTGTATACAAAATGAACATTTTTTTATAAAATATTTACATAAAAATTGCATGCTTATGTTCAGTATTTGTGACGTGTTCATATTTTTTTTTACTAAATATTCATTTTTTATAAAATTTTTAATTTTTTTTTTTACTAAATGTTTAAAAGTATAGACGTAGGTGCACTATGATGCACATACTAATTGGGTTGATAAGTCGGAATTGAAGAACAAGTGAAAGTATTACATTTTCGCCCAATAATCTAGCCTATTTCCTTTTAAGTAGCCCATCTTATACCTTAACCTAGTCCTTTATCCTAGCCCATTATATTTTGACCAATTTAGGCCCATTCCACAACGTTAGTACTTCTTTTGTGCTTTGTAAGATTATTAAAAGGGTAAAATTGTGTTTGCAATGTTATCAAAGTGGGGTGAATTGTGTACTTAGAAATAATTATTTGGCGCAATACCAATTGATTATTTTGGTCATTCCCGTTTTTTATCCTTGAATTCAGTTGGTTAAGAGCCCGTTTGGTTTGATATAATACAAATTTTTGTATGCGGTTGGCCACATGGTGCAGCAGGGGTTACTTGTATGGTGTTACTGTAGGTGTTACTTGTATTTTGGGGTTACTTGTATGGGTGTTATCGGTTTTGTCAGGGGTTACTTGTAGGTGTTACTTGTATTTTGGGGTTACTTGTTTTGTTAGGGGGTTACTTGTAGGTGTTATTGGTTTGGTACGAGGTTTTGGTCCGGGGTTACTTGTAGGTGTTACTCAACCCATTCAAGTAATTCATACAAGTAACCCCTGAATACAAGTAATCCATACAAGTAACCCCTAAATACAAGTAACCCATACAAGTAACCTCAGAATACAAGTAACTCCAGAGACAAGTAACCCTGCCGCATCATCGCACCATGTGGCCTGCCGCATTGAAAAAGCTCTGTTGATATAAAAGGTTTTCACGAAAAATTACTTTTCCATTGTTTTTCCCATTTTCCTTTGTTTAGTTTGTTAAGGGGTGGAAAACAATTTTTCCAAGAGTGGAAAATTCCATCCTTAATGATGGAAAACATTTTCCTTCACAAAATAAGGAAAGTCATATTTTGATTATTTTCCTCTCTCCTCCTTACCTCCTTTTACTTCTCTCTCATTCATGCTTATATTTTCACTCTATTATATTTTTCTTGAACTTTTCTTGTATGCAACCAAACAAAAGAAAACTAATTTGCAATTGTGCTTTTCCTTAAAAATATGTTTTTCATAAAAATCAATTTTTCATTGAAAATGTTTTACATTAAACCATACGGGTCCTAAATGATGATTTTGGAGTTATATGCCATGGATTTACAATGGAAACATATGCATTGGAGGTATCCTTTTAGAATTTCCTTTTTGCTTGCCTAATCCTAAAATTCAAGCAAATAGTTTTACAAATCTTACTAATGTTTAATAAGAGATTCTCTACTTGTCCCTAATTCATGTCTCTTTTACAAAGGTAAATCAAATGCCAATCACATTCACCCGTGTTATACATTGATCAATAGGTTAATCTATGCCTACACTTCTCGATGGTTGAAGACTAAGCAACCAATCTTAGCGGTACTATAATGACCACCTTTAGCAAAAAACAAAAAAAAAAAAAAAAAAAAAAAAAAAAAAAAAAAAAAAAAAAAAATAGAAAAGAAGAAGAAGTGTCTTCTATATTTAAGCTCAAACAAAATCAATCCATCACAATGTTTCCAAAAAAAAAAAAAAACACCACAGATGGACTGAAACTAATTAGTCCGAAAGCATCAAGGCCCAATAAGTTAGCTATCAGCCCATAAATCACCAGTGAAACTAACAATAACTAAAAAAAGTCCCAACATGTAAAACCCCTATCTCATGAGCCAATTGTCAAACTGCGTCAACTAACAAAATGAATTAAAAAAATAATATGATAGAGAGTTAGAGACTAACCATATCGAATAGGTCTACAGAATATTTGATTCAAAATTCGACTTGTATAGGAACTAAAATTTAGCATGACTTAAATGTGAAATAGACCCGACCTGACTTGATCCGATCTCACCAAATCCAACCCAAATACCCAAATTAACACCTCAAAATATGAAAGCCTATGTACCAAGCCCAAGCCTTCAAGGTCTCATTAAGCCTGGATCTATGGAAACACATGTAACAAAGGCTGACTTTTATAGAAAGTCTAATCCAACTTTCTTCATAAAAATTTCTATCATAAATTGATTTTCTTTAGAAGACTATTTCATTTTTAGTGACCCTTGGAGCTTCTTGAAGGTTACAAAGCCTACAATATTAAGGAATATCAACCAAACCATTAGAAAGAGACACAAATATTACTGTCTTGACCGCAACATCTGTAGTCCAGCGCTGCTATGCCTAGTGCTGCGATCTAAATGAAATTAAAAAATGAAAATACAATAACACAAATGCATACTTTGAGACTTTGAGATATGGCTTATTTATCTATTTCTTAAAAAAAAAAAAAAAAAAAAAAATCAAGATTATAATACTTTGAATACCTTCAATGGTTCATTTATAAGAGATACTCCATCTGTCCCCTTTTGTTTGGTCCGTCTCACAAAGTTACGGAGTACTTTATTAAGAAATTGTAAGAGAAAGATAGTGGTGAAGGTGGTCCCAAGTTAATATTTGTGTGCAATAATCATGGTCCCAAATAGAATGGGGCAATTAATAAGGGACATCCATTTATGGCAAATGAAGCAAACAAAAAGCGACGGATAGAGTAATTATCATGTGAGATTGGATTCATATTGATACATACTATCAAAACCTTGATAGTTCTTACTAATATAAACCAAATGGTTTGAGTTCAATCTTGACTGTTAATACATATAATTGGGACTTCTGTTCAATTCACCTAATTTTCACTTATATGAATTTATCTTAACTTATCTAAACTTATTAAACCTTATTAAAACTTATTTTAGTTGTAATTTGTGTATGGGTAATCCTTATCAGATCTTATTAAACATGAACTGAACTTATGAGCTGATGAACTTATTTCAACTTATTACACCTGAAATAAGTGAAAATAAGGTTAGCAGAATTGACCCTTATAGTGTACAATTTGATCTATTACCAAACATATCTGTATATGAAGCAAGGAAAAAAATCAATAAAATTTTGACTGTTAAAACATATAATTTGAACTTATAGTGTACAAATTGATCTATTACCAAACCTGTTTGTATATGAAGCGAGGAACAAATCAATAATTTTACGTGGCTCACTGTCGATGTGTTTGCTATATCCATATATATTTACGTGGCTCACTGTCGATGTGTTTGCTATGTCCATACGAGCTAAAGGAGAGTTCTATTGATCTTGAGGAAAATACAAATTACATAATAATAGTGGCTTACATAAACTCTAAGGGAGTTTACATAGTACTCCCAAAACATAAAATAGAACAAGCTGAAAATAGACCACAAAATAGAAAGTTAAAGTCCACAAAACAGAAGATTGTAGTCAATGAGCCCTCTGTTATAATTATTTGAAGGGGGCAAGGGGCCAACTGTTTCACGCCATATTCTAACATGTTTAATTTATTTAAAAAAGTAAATGTCAACCAAATTAGTTGGTGAAAGTTTTAGAGGTTATATCTCGTAGAAATGAGATCAAATCTCGTTTATATCACTGTCGTTTATGACTCTTTTTACATCAAAAAAAAAAAAAAAAACAAAAGAAACACAAAAACGTATAAAAAACCTTTTATAAATTACTAGTATGTAAGACATCTAAACAAAAGTAAAATAATGTGGCATTGATCTAAAGTTGAGAATGTGCTTAATAGTATCGAAGGGCCAAAAATAATTTGTTATTTAAATATTAAGGTTTGCGGAATATGTGACATTTGCCATACTCCGCAAACCTTAAGGACATCTAAGGTAGAGTAATGTGACATAAAGACATTATTATTATTATTTTTTTTTTAGGCAACGGTAGAAAATTAAAAAACACAACTACAGGCCACGAGGCCCACGATAAGGTATCTCGTGTGGCGCGTGGACATCTCAAATATTTTTGAATAGACAAAAAGCTAAGTCTGCTACCTTTTTTTTTTCTATGTTTATAATAAGTAGTGTAATGATTTACATCCTTTTTCTTTTAATAAATTAATAAGTATTGCAATTGTACTTTTAGGAATTAAACAAAAAGTAGTAGTTCACTTGTATGATGTAGATTACTGATGATGATGTAGAATATAAAGGGTATTTTAAGGTTTAAGGATAACATACAATATATAAACTTAATTGTTTACAAAAAATGATCTGTTTAAACATGATTATCTTGTATAATTCTGTGTTAGTTAGAGTTTGCCAAATGCAAAGATTCCTTTTTTTTCTTTGTCAACGAGCTAGGCTGGACGTGGGTGAATGATCATCAACTTATTTCCTAATCAATCATGTACTCATGAACAATCTCTATGTCTTTCTCTCATATACTCCATGTAGATATCTCACTCGTATAATTGATAGAATTTAACGGATCATTTGATAGGCGGTAATAAATAGATAAAATGAGAATGAATCTATTTTGTATACAGCTATGTATGCATGACAATGCAAGTCATGTATATGTATCAATGTATGGATCGAGACCTATGGTAATGCTATTTCACATCAAGTGTCTTATTTTATTTTGTTGAGCTCATGAGCAAACCCACATATAAGTGAAAGTATTGTCCCACATTAAAAGAGAAATATTAGGATGTGCATCCCACATTGAAGATAATGAAAAAAGTCGTGTCCACTTTATAAGGCTAATTAAGGGGCTACTCCCCTCATTGCCATTATGGTTTTAAGGTGGAATCTCCTTAGTCGCGCGAAATGGACATTTCTGACTGGTGTAGCCTAGGCCCGTTTATCATGGTATCAAAGCCTAGGTTGGATTGGGTTGGTATCAAAGCCCACTTTTTGTATAATTTTTCTTCAAATAAATTAATTAAGAATTAGATGAAGAAAAACAGCAAAACAATAAGAAGTGACTAGAATTTGGATGGATAAAATTTACCAATTAAGTTAAAAGTGAGTATCCTGTTATAGGAATTGTGTGTTTTGTATGTACTTTTGTTTAAAATCTTTAAATTGCTCAAATGATGTACATGCTATGAAAGGGAAATCTGTATCCTCTCATTTGAAATGAATTATTGCAAATTGTACAAAAATGGCTTGTATTTTGTAAGAAACTTTATGCTTTGTTAGACACAATTTAATGAAGTTGAGTATTCAATGTACGTGCTAAGAAAATAAATTAATAAATTGGATTGTACTATTAGCTATGAAAAATACAATTACGTAATATACATGAGAATTTATGGTTGTGCACATGTTTAAATTTTATGGTTGGCCCTAGCATGGAGCCATGGACGATGAACCGAACATGAGAGATCTCAACTATCTCACGTGTTTGCGCCAATTACAGAAAGAAGAGTGAGTGATTGCTAGTTGCGATCATAGATATTTTCTGACAATTTTTCATGCATACTACGAATATATTAATTATTAATTAAGTTTTTAATAATAAGTTTTTTCAAGATGTTTGGAGAGTCATAATTTTTAAATACAGGTGATGAGAATTGATCCCAAAATCTCGGACTGGACCTGAGAGGAAAACTCTAAACAATTGAACAAACTCTTACTCTAAGTTAATAAGTTATTGTTACTGTTTGTGAATATCATTAATTATATTAATGCACATTTTAAAACTTAAATATCATTTATTATATAATACTCTTAGGGCCTGTTTATATTTACTTAATTTCAGTTCAGTTCAGTTCAGCTCCAATCAGTTCAATTCAGTTCAGTTCGGCTCTAATCAGTTCAGTTCAGCTCTTAATTTCCCTCTCACATAAAATATTCATTTTAACTCAATTCAGTTCAGTTCCAATCAGTTCAGTTCAGTTCAGTTCAGCTCAGTTCAGTAAATATGAACATACCCTTAATTATTAACTTAAAGGTATAAAATATTGGTTCACGTTTACATTTACTAATGATTAATTTGAAGAAATATCTTGCAATTTCTAAAATATTCAAGCAACTAGATAACCATTGGAGCATGTACAATATAATTGCCAAATTCATCAAATTACCATTGTTTTGGACTTCTGTGCATAATTTTTCAATTCACTTTAGTTAAGTTCGTTTCTATTCAGTTCTATTATTATTATTATTATTATTATTATTATTATTATTATTATTATTATTATTATTATTATTATATCTCAAAAACAAAAGTCATACAACCTACAATAAATTAGTGGGAAGCCGAGATACAATCTGGGCCCCCACTCCTCTAGCTATACCAAATCCTACCCTAGTGAAGATATGAGCTGCAGCACGAGCCTCAATGTCTTGCGTCGTCGAGAACCTCTGAATCCGCTTCAGTAACGCAACAGCCTCCTTTTCTAATTCCCCAAGCGAAGAAAAGGAGAAGGGAATGAAACCATATCCAATCGCCTGACATCGAGCTTCATACTTAACCCGCTTCCGATGAGCAGCATCAGCCACAACCCGCCCAGGAATAAAGTCAGATAGCCCTGACTGTGTCAAAGGAGAAGACCCTGTCAAATCAACACAGACATCGCGACCACGATACCATGAATAAAGTAACACATCCGTAGGTCTGAGGGCCTCGTCGTTCTCTCCAGCCAACCCAATGTCAAAAACCTACATATTTAATCGATTTACAAGAAATTGGTGGGGAGCTGAGATACAATCTGGGCCCCCACCCCTCTAGCTATAGCGAACCCGATCCTGCTGAAGATGTAAGCAGCTGCACGAGCACCAATATCCTGAGCCTTAGCGAACGCCTGAACCCGCTTCAGCAACGCAATAGCATCCTTATCTAATTCCCCCAACGAAGAAAAGGAGAAAGGAAGAAAACCATAGCCAATAGCCCTGCAACACGTCCAATACTTGTCCCGCTTCCGCTGAGCCGCCGCCGACACAACACGACCAGGAACGAAGTCAGACAACCCCGATTGTGTCAAAGGTGAAGACCTCGTTAAGTCAACACATACATCAAGGCCTCTATCCCAGGAATAAAGCAACACATCTGCTGGTCGAAGAGCCCCGTCGTTCCTTCCAGTCAACCCAACGTTAACCTCTTTACGAGCAGAAATCCCAGACCGAAAACAAATATCAACAAGGGTGTCACGAACAATGTTGTGCCGATGTTTAATACCCACCATCCCAGCAAAAGACACTGCATGATCCCCATAAATATCCCCATCAAAAACCCTTGAGCAAGCAGAAATTATTATTATTATTATTATTATTATTATTATTATTATTATTATTATTATTATTATTATTATTATTATTATTATTATTATTCAGGTGATCATTTTAGTTTAGTTCAGTTCATTACAGTGTTAGTCTAAAAGAATGTGAATAAATTATATACTTTGTATATTATACCGAATTACCAAGGGTATCTCTAAGGTCCAAAACAATTTATACTTTAAAGGGAACGAAGTAGCATAAAAATTCATGTGGCATATTAAGCTAAAATAATTAGCTAACTATTGGCGTTACTTCAAAAGTAAACTTTACATTATGCTTGTCAAAAAAACTTTATATATATACCGAGATGAATTTAATAAAACCCCACATTTACGAGTATCTTCAACGTACAAGCAAGATAATTAGTGTGCTCACAAGGTGCACGTTAGCAAGAAAATAATATAAGTTGTAGCATACATAACAGTAGTACAGTACATAAATTTATATGATTCAACAATTAATATGACCGATATTGATTGATGTTAATTGACAAAATTTTGAGTATAACTCAATCTAATAACTATAACTAGATCTTGTACAAAATTCAAAATGAAATTCTCCTCGGACAAATATAACCGGAACCGACTAAATTTGTTGCCACCCATTCGATTGAAAATATGGGGGAAACGAAACTATGCGGCGGGAAAAGACTTGAATGTTTTTTGTATTATTGTTGGTTTATTAACATGAATTATGGAGTACTTGAAAATATGTTGGGGCTTTTAAATATAAAAAAAATTCCCTTTTTCCCCAATTATGGCCCACCATGGCCACCAATGCCCACCCAAAAATATAAAAAGTTGTTATATAATTACATGAATTTTTATTCATTTATTGATTTCTTTTTTTTTTTTTTTTTTTTTTTTTTTTTTTTTTGGTGTGTAATTAGAAAAGAGGGTGGGGTTGGGGGATTGAGGGTGTGAAATCATGAAGATCAATAATACTCCTTATCCAGCTTGTACATGTGTCACTTCATAATGGCATCTCTATCCAAAATTGGGACCCAACCTTAAAAAAAAATAATAAATAAATAAATAAATAATGCTTAATAATATTGTATGAAACTTAGGTCTTGTTCTTTTCACCTTATTTTTGATGAACAAAAATAATTTTTACTAAATTGAAATAAATTATATTAAATTGAAATTATTTTTATTAATTTTCTATAATTCTCTGTTCATGTCACCTTATAATTTCAATTAAAAAAAAAATCCAGTCCAGTAAAACTAATTTCACTTTAGTAAAAATAAGTTGGGTTTAGTAAACATTAGTAACATTAAAGAATAAATACAATAGAGAATTAGTAAAAAAAAATATTTTCAGTTCCATATTTTTAATTCGGTTTAGAAAAAGTAATTCAATTCAATAAATATATTTCAGTTAAGCATAAATATTTGAATTTTACAAATATAAGGTGAATTGAATATGGCCTATTTTTACTTAACTAAAACTATTTTTATTGAATTGAAATTATATTTGTTGAACTTAAATTTTTTCATGTACTAATGAATTAATTTCACTAAAATGAACTTATCTTTTCTAAACTGAAATTATTTTTATTGAAACTCTATTATTTTCTTCTTTAAAAATACTTATTTTTACAAAATACTGAATTGAAAATATTTTTATAGAACTAATCAAAATTATTTTTATTAAATATTTATTTTTAAAGGCAAAGTAAACAATGCATTATATTTTTTCTTTAAAGTTGATGCTAATTTTTAACGAATTATAATTATTTGGAGTAAACTGAAATTATCTTTACTACATATTATTTTTAAGGTGAATAGTATAGGACATTATAACTCGCGGTTCTAAATTGATTTTATTATTTGGAAACTTAAGAGGTTTAATGCAAAATAAAATCTACGCTTGTTTCAAAATAAATACCCTAGTTTGATTGGACAAGTATACCATTGTTAAATTTATATTATTGTATCTATAAATAAAAAAATTACAAAAAATTAATTTTCCAAAATTATATATTGAGACTATTCCAACAAGTACTTGCATGATTCTATTTGTCCTTATGTATAAATTACTTAAATTTGTCAAAGTGTAATACGTAAATATGTTTTAACAAATCACACGTGTATAGTAGTAATATTGATAATACTTTTGAAATGGGTGGAATATTGATTTAGGCATTAACAATTTTTCATTTTTAACTTTAAAACATAGTCATTACTTATTAGGCACAAAATGACCCGAAAGCCCGCTAATTTCACTCCACAATAATAGGTTTGGGTACAAACTTTTAGGATGAAATTAGGATTGATCCGATTCGAACTTTTGTCCAAATGGGTCAACATTTTTTTACCAAAGTTTGGTCCGGTCAATGATCACCTCTACTCTATTATATAAAAAATCATGTAAATAAAAAGTAGGGAAATTCTCAATGGAAGCCATACACAATTGTGGATTCTCAATGGTAGCCAAATTTTTTCAATAATCTCCTAAATAGCATTAGTATTAATATTTTTCTCTATTATAGATATACTAGATAAAGCCCGTGCGATGCACGGTTCGATCTATTTTTTTTTTTTTAAAAATATTTTTCATATTTATGTGATTACATTTGTTATTTTATTAGTTGTACGTAATATATCATTTTCTCCGTATTTGTTTTGAAATATTAGATAAAATTCCTAATCTCAAAAAATAATATTTCGTATTTAATTAATGTAACCATTAAAATCTCATTGGTAAATTATACTTATGTGGCACTTGAATTATTTGTTGGATATAACTATAATTTATAATCCTACGTGGCACGTTAACTAATCTTATATTAGGTGGCATAATCCTATTGTAGCGTTTTAAAAATATTAATCCTATGTGGCGCTCTAATAATTTTTTAAAAATAAAAATCCTACGTGGCGCTCTAAAATATCGAGAAAAAACTCCCCATTATATATATATACTAGATGTAAGCCCGTGCGATGCACGGTTTTTAAATATTTCATTTTTGTATATTTTTTTTTGTAATTTCTTAATATTGTTTGTTTTTATTTTCTATTCTATTATTTTAACATTAATTTAAGGTAAAATATTTTGTTATGTTTTGAATTATTCTTATTCAAATTTTACGTATATAAAACTTGAATTTATAAATTGAAATAAATATTATCTCATTCATCGGATAGTTAGATAAAATCATTAAATCAAAATATATTTTTTAATTTCTAATTATTTGTTAATATAAATCCTAATGTAAATGATAATATAAAAGATAATTTTTGTTTTATTTTTCATTATTAAAATCTTAAATTACTATTTTTTTGTTTTCAATTCTCAAATTTCATTTGTTAATTTTTTCTTAATGGCAACTGAAAATTTAAATTCTAAATTAATATATAAATCTAATTTTTCATTGGTCAAAATATTACTTTTGCTTATGTGGCGTGCGATGCACGCATTTTTATATACATTTTGTATATATCTTTTTGGTGATCTCTTCATTTTTCTTGCATTATAGGTTTTAAAATTTTGTATGAAAATATCATATCATCATATATTTACTTAAAACCATTAACATCAAATGATAATTTATATTTTTTAAATATCAAAATATAATTTTTAGTGTTTTAAATAATATAAATGTTAATATCTAAAGATAATTTTTAGTTTTGTAACAAATAAAATGATAAAACTTAGTGTTCTTAAACAATTAAAATTCTAATAAATTACTATTCGTCGTTTTTACCTATGTGGCAAAAATTTAAAATTTCATTCGTCACTTTTGTTTAGGTGGCGAGTGATTTTTTTAATTCTAAAATAAAATAGAAATCTAATTTTTAATTGGTCGAAAATATACCTTTTCTTATGTGGCGCTCCCAATACTCTCCAAAAATGCCTACTTTATTTATATATTAGATATTAGATTAGATTTACGTAAATCCGCCCAAATTAACCTAAAATCAATAACCATAGTTAGCTAAATTTCCCTCCTAAACTGTAAACACAATTTTCCTCCTAATATACTGGGCTATGTGAAGTTTATTGAAAATTCTGTCCAAGATCTATAATTTCCCACATAACTTCACAAGAAACTCTTTTGAAAAGTCATTAAAAAAAATGGGTAGCTAAGCAATGAATGTTTACAAAGTTTCCGGAGCTCCATATACACCTATTATTTAAAGTGAAATTATAAACCTCCGTTGATAGCTATAATTAAGGATACACGGACACTCAATTCATAAGTTAAAAATTGAAGAACAGGACATATCATATAAGCCAATGTTGAAATTAAGATTACATCCTATTTCATTTTGATTTACATTCTAAAGAGAAGATTTTGCACAATAAATCATGATATTAATTGAATAAAAAACAGGGAAAGCAAGCTTTTAATCCATTAAATTTGGGGAAAAAAACTGAAAAATCAGGGTAAAGTTGGGATGAATTACTATGCCAGTGTTACAATTTAGCATGCACCTTTGGCAGATTTTAATTAATGGTTTTAATTTTCAATCAGTTGAGCGTTCTTGCAATTCAATGTAGAAGAGTTTCGAACATCTTCACTGAATGATTAGTGAGGGTAATTGGGTTTGCATTTACTCGATTAAAATGGGGTAACTTAGTATATTACAACTTTATTTAACTATGGTTAATGATTTTAGTTTAATTTGGTCAGATTTACTTACATATAGCTATATTAGAGACTAATTAGAATACTAATGCTATTTAGGAGAATATTGAAAATAGTTGGCTACCATGCATTGAGAATCCGCAATTGTATATAGTTACCATTGAGAATTTCCCTAAAAAGTAAACGAGACAAATATTTGAAAACGAAGGGAATTAAAATAATCAAAAGTCTTAAAAAATTATGACATAATAGTTTAATACTTCCTCCAATTTTAAATGTTTGTCCCATTTGGAATCTTCAGCAATTCCATGAAAAATAGATGCTAGCATTTTTATGATTTTTTGTAACTCAACACATAGTTAGGGTAATTTTAGACTCATTTCAATTTTAAGTTTTCAAATATATTGTAATATAAAGCTTGACACATGGGTTTTTTTTTTATTAAATTTTTTTTTTGTTTTTTTTAACAACATTCACAAACAATTGTTTTCGTTTTAATAATAACCTTAACAGTTTTTTTTTTATTTAATTTTTTTTTTACCAGCTACATTTTTTCAAAACACTAAAACTTCCCACCAGATTAACCAATCACTCTAAAGTGACATCAAACAAGGGGCCCACTAACAACCTTTCGTCATTTTTCCCTTTCTTTTATTCCTTCTTCTCGCTATTTCACTCTTTCTTCTACATTTCATCTCTTGCATGTATGTACGAAGAGATTCCAGTGGAAATGGAACCCATTACTTTGACAGTTTATATATACTTCAAAATATAGTCACATGGACTCTTGTTGGTCTATTTGATCTCTTAATTTTTTGTTTTCAAATATGCATAATTTAAAATTTAATGTAATACGTAGCTAGAGACATTTAGAATACATTGTCACATTGAAAATTGAGTAGATAACAAATAAAATGAGAAAAACATTTGAAAATGGAGGTACCTTTTATGAGTTTTATCTTTGCTTGTATAGATTTAAAAACCTCGAATGGACTTTAACTTAATAAATCTTGCAAGGATTGATCTACTACAGCTCAAAATTGAGGAGCTCGATTGCTTAGGGTTTAAATCTACCTCTTAACCATCTTCATTGAACGATACTTGAAAGGGAGGTTTGAGGAGGGTTTAGGCTAATACCAATGTCATGTCATGCAATTTTTTGTGTTTAAAACCGGAGTATGAATGAGGGATATATATATGCTGAGAGAACGCAAAAGTTAGGGTTTAAGCGACTGCAATATGAGCTTAGCACATCTGCCCTTTTCCCAGTCTACATACTAATTAATCCACGTTGGCATTTGAGTGTACCCATCTAGGTATGAGCATAGTATGTAGAGTTTAAAGTTGATTTAGATTCAATGTGGATAGCTTTAGGCTCATGTGAAGGCCGGGTTTTGTCGGGATTTTAAGTCGTGTCGCCAATAGACAAGATTGATCTGAGGTAATTAGGGCAAAGACCGGGTAAAGTGATTTTTAAGGGTTTAATCAGAAGGATTTTTGGACAAATTTGGGTCGATTAAAATTTTTTAGGTTTGATATTTACAAGCTAAGGTTTGTGATATTTCTTTAATTAACCTCTTTCAAATTCGAACTGAACCAAATGAGTTGGGTACTAATTCAATCGATCATTGGATATATTTAGGTGACATGATTATTTTTCTACCCAATTACATTTTGATAAATATAAAAGAAACTTGATAATCAATTTTTATAGAGTGAGGTAGTAATATGAAATATACTCATAAATCAATTAAAATCAGTCTAATCAATCAACACATATAACTTCAATAGACAAAGTTCAATTGCAATCAATTAAAATCAATTTAAACTGTAATAATAATTACTTTTCATTAGGAACCAGGTGAAATGAAAATCAACCTTACTATTAATCATGGACAACATTAACTAATCCTATAATGAAAATTTTTGATAGACATATGAACTTTCAGCGTGTTTTGTGTGCGGTTGGCTACATCGTGTCACCGCTTGTAAAAGAACAAAGTAAGCCTTTAACACCGACTGAGTAACCCATATAGTACTAACCGAGTAACTCCTATAACACTGAGTAATTAACACATGTAACATTAATTGAGCAACCTCTATGACACTGAGTGAGTCAACCCTTTAACACTGATTGTGTATGAGTAATCTCTATTAAACTAACAAAGTAACCCCATAATAATTAGTCAGCAACATTTAAAAGTTGGTTATAGAATATAAAGCCAAATACAATTTGTTATAATGGCAAAAAAATTGTGGCCGGTCCTATCGAAATTAAGAAAAATAATGGCCGGTGAAAGACATATTCTAGAATTTTCTTCCAATATCCGATTTATTAACCAATATTTCAACATCATACCATTTTCAAAAATAAAAAAATATTCTATATTTTACATAATGGATATATTTTACATAATGGACAGGCTGGCAAATGAGCTTACCCATCCCAAACATGCCAACATGGCAACATATCATTATTCCACCGGATAACCGGCTATCACCGGTTACACTACCAACCTATCTCCCTCACTCACCCTACATTACTCTACTATATAAAGTACGTGCTCCCATCTCTACTAAGAAGACACTAAACAAAAAAAAAGAGTGATCAAATTATTCATCACACCAATCTTTTTTCTTTTGAATTATTATTCTGAGATTAATAATATGCCGATTAGGAATATCTCCGTTGGAACCACCGATGAAGTCCGCCACCCCAACACCTTAAAGGCGGGGTTGTCGGAGTTCATCTCCACCCTTATCTTTGTTTTCGCCGGTAAAGGTTCTGGTATGGCTTTCGCCAAGCTTACCGCTGGAGCCGCTGCGACTCCAGCGGGGCTTGTGTCCGCTTCCATTGCCCATGCGTTTGCCCTTTTCGTTGCCGTGTCCGTCGGAGCTAACATCTCCGGTGGACATGTTAACCCTGCTGTGACTTTTGGTGCATTTATTGGTGGTAACATTTCTCTTCTTAATGGAATTGTTTACTGGATTGCTCAACTTGCTGGCTCCTCTGTTGCTTGCTTGTTGCTTAAGTTCGCCACTGGTGGCTTGGTATGTTATTTATTCATTTCTTTTTACCATTCTCGTTTTTTAATCGATTTGTTTTTTTTTCTTGATTGCAACATTTTAATTTTTACGCTTGATAATAATGTATTAGTTTTATCACGTTATTTTTATTTATTTATAATGAAATAATTTAGAAAATGAATTTTTTTGCATATATGTATACAAATTTTACCATGAGGGGATTTAGTGATTTACCGTGTCACATTTTTATCATTAAATTTTTTATAAGAAATTTTTTTGTAAGAAAGTACCTTTAATGTTGACATTTTTGAGAGAAAAGACTTTTTAAGTTTTTGTAAAATTCTTTAATAATTTAGGACCTAATTAAATTTTTGTTGTTGTTGATTAGAACCTTTTTTTTTAGATGTTCTTTAGTTATATTGGTAAAATATTTAAAAAGTGTTAATATGTTGTAATACGAAAGTATGTTAAGATTTATCTAAAAAGGTCCCACGTGTTTATGTTTTTTCCCATACTCTATACTATGTACAAAGTAAATCACAAAATGACGTTGTGAAGGAGGGTGTAAATTGTAAAAAATGCAAATGGTATTCCCTCCGTCCCTAAATTACATTCATACTTCTCTCTATTATGTGAGGAATAAATGCAAGAAGTAGGAATGTAATTTAAAGACGGAGGGAGTACAACAATTAGAGAGCACATGATACATAAGGAAACCAACATTAAAATTATTACTCCTTATTAGAATTTGGATAGATATCACAATAATTATTTTTGATTTATACTTGCAATTATTAATTTATTTAGAGTAAGAAGACAATTTCAGTTGTTTCCTTATTAAAACTAAATAGATATCACAATTAACCGATTTGGTAAAGAATTTGGATACATAGAAATACGAGATAATAGCGGATTTGCTTAATTAGCTACGATCTGACAGTCTGACATGACATGAATTTCAACAAAATAAAAACTAGAAAATTCTAAGAGAGGAAATGAATGAATCAACTTGTGAAATGTATGATAGGATCAAGTATCCACGTTTTATCTTGTTCTTGCCAAATTCTCTTAGTACCGCTTTTTTAGGTAAATGTTCTTTTGTAAAAGGATCTTTTATTTTAGGTCACAAATCAAACCTTATTTACTGCAGTGAGATTTTATACTTAATCGGCTATTTTTTCTTTATTTTTTTAACCTTATTATTACAGTTTTAAGGATAATAATGATAAAATTTGTCCGAAGATCATATTAATTAATTAAAAACAATGTTAAAGTTGTTTAAAATCATAAATCACAAAAGAAATATATTAATCAAATTAAATAAAAAGAGGCCACACAAAAACAATGACAATTTCTAAATTGTGTGGTTTAAATTCAATTATATGATAAACTATTGAGGAAAATGGTACAATGAAATGTTTAATTATAATTGAGGATAGTCGTAATCATTTTCATACACCACTTTTAATAATTGAGTGTCAAATAGAGACATCTAGAAAAAGCACGAGAGACTCGAGAGTAAAACAGGAGAATTTAGTACATACGAAAAATTATACAATTACTATCGGTAGCCCATTTTTTATTTAACTTTATTGACAAATCATACAAGTATTAATTAATTTTGTCCATTTATTTTTATTCTTATCCCTTAATAGTTATATAAACATTCTTATTAATTACAAGTACATCATAAGGATTCATAACTCTTTTTTAAAAGTCTAATAAAAAAATAATGAAATCAAGTCTATTAAAACTAATCAAATGCAATATCTTGTTTTGGAGGGAAGTAAAATCAAGATAATAAAAATAATGCCTCAACTTTTATTTTATCATTCATTGTACTTTTCAGCCTTATCTAACTCCAATAATTGTTATTGAATAAAAAAAACTCCAATAATTGTTGCAAGCCACTGTAGCCTGCAATGATTTCAATATTTTACAATATGTTCGTGGTTTGAAACTTTGAACTTCAATAACAAACTACTTCGGCTCAATAATGTGACCATGACAAGTTTTTTAGATAAAAAGATTCGGAAATTAGGAAGGTTTTCTCACACGACTGAAAGTTGGTATAAATTGTAACCTTTATGACTCGCAGATATATAATAAAATAACAGACTTAGTGAAATTTTGATATAGGTAATCTTATCGATCAATTAATAACCGAATGTACGTAAATTAACATGTTACATTTTAATATTTGTGTAGGAAACATCTGCCTTTGCTCTATCCGCAGACGTGACCGTATGGAACGCCCTAGTCTTTGAGATTGTGATGACCTTCGGGCTAGTGTACACCGTGTACGCCACCGCCGTCGACCCCAAGAAGGGTAACATTGGAATCATTGCTCCACTAGCCATTGGTCTCATTGTTGGTGCCAACATCCTAGCTGGTGGTGCATTCGACGGTGCCTCAATGAACCCCGCCGTGTCATTCGGCCCAGCCTTGGTCAGCTGGAGCTGGACCAACCACTGGGTGTACTGGGCCGGACCCCTCATCGGTGGTGGACTCGCCGGTCTTATCTACGAGTTCATCTTCATTGGAGGCCAAGAGGCTGCCCCTGCTGATTACCAGAGATTATCTGCTTAATTAAGTTGATTATGTGAATCAAATTAAAATTTGAAGATGGAACTTTGTTTTTTATCTTAGTTTTTTTTTAAGGGTATTTTGGTTGTTCTTGTATCATTTGAGAGTTTCAATTTGTAATGTGACAATTTTTCAAATCATGGTGGTAATTAATTTATATAATGTGGGTCGTCGTCTTTCATAATCGTCACTATCATATTATGAGATTCCTTTATATTTATTGAGTATATATATGTAGTGGATTTAATGGATAGTGAGGTTTTTGGAGGCTACTATTATGGATGTTCTATTTTTTTTTTTTTAAATTAAAGTCTTATTATCTTTTTCTTCTTCTCCTTCTTTTTATTTATTTATTTATAATTATTATTAAATTAATTGTATACCCTGTCATATCCACCAACTGTGGATTATATTATACTTTGTGGCTTTGGACATAATTGTGATTAATTAATCAATTTTAAATAATAACTGTATGATGTATTAGGTGATTCTAAAGATCGATGTATGCTTATTTGAATTACCTAAAAATAAAGATGAATGAAAATCAAAATGATTGTAAGTTGAAAATTAGTTGCGTTATGGTAGTTTTAATTATTAGATTCAATATACTTCAAGGTTTACTGTTAAGCCATAATGTGTGTATAGCTATTGGGCCGTGTACATATTCAAAGCCCTAATTTGATAGGTTGTATATATATATGTGTTTATATGTAATACGAAACTACACTATTCTATTCTCTCTAAACTCTCTATTATTGACATGGTATCGGAGCTAAACTCAATCTAAACCCTAAAAATCCTAAACTTTTTTTACACTAATCTCTATTCTCTAATCATCTCTATTGACTTACTCTAATCTCTGATTTCTATTGAACAATGGAGAATGAATCAAAGATTGATACTTCATCCCCCTTTTACCTATGTTCGGGTGATCAACCCGGAAATCTGATTTCTCATGTCATCTTGAAGGGTGACAATTATTTAGCATGGTCTCGTGCGATTACTCTATCCTTGAAATCTAGAAGAAAGTTATTATTGACATTTACTAAAACACTTAAAGGTGGAAATTCAATTAATGGGTGGGAATCCAAATAATTTGTGCATCTTAGCAGAGTGTGAAAGTCAAAAGTTGCTCTAATGTAAAACAAAAGTTATATACAGAAACTTTTTCTGTAAAACTGATTGTAAGTTGAAAATTAGTTGCGTTATGGTAGTTTTAATTATTAGATTCAATATACTTCAAGGTTTACTGTTAAGCCATAATGTGTGTATAGCTATTGGGCCGTGTACATATTCAAAGCCCTAATTTGATAGGTTGTATATATATATGTGTTTATATGTAATACGAAACTACACTATTCTATTCTCTCTAAACTCTCTATTATTGACATGGTATCGGAGCTAAACTCAATCTAAACTCTAAAAATCCTAAACTTTTTTTACACTAATCTCTATTCTCTAATCATCTCTATTGACTTACTCTAATCTCTGATTTCTATTGAACAATGGAGAATGAATCAAAGATTGATACTTCATCCCCCTTTTACCTATGTTCGGGTGATCAACCCGGAAATCTGATTTCTCATGTCATCTTGAAGGGTGACAATTATTTAGCATGGTCTCGTGCGATTACTCTATCCTTGAAATCTAGAAGAAAGTTATTATTGACATTTACTAAAACACTTAAAGGTGGAAATTCAATTAATGGGTGGGAATCCAAATAATTTGTGCATCTTAGCAGAGTGTGAAAGTCAAAAGTTGCTCTAATGTAAAACAAAAGTTATATACAGAAACTTTTTCTGTAAAACTGATTGTAAGTTGAAAATTAGTTGCGTTATGGTAGTTTTAATTATTAGATTCAATATACTTCAAGGTTTACTGTTAAGCCATAATGTGTGTATAGCTATTGGGCCGTGTACATATTCAAAGCCCTAATTTGATAGGTTGTATATATATATGTGTTTATATGTAATACGAAACTACACTATTCTATTCTCTCTAAACTCTCTATTATTGACATGGTATCGGAGCTAAACTCAATCTAAACTCTAAAAATCCTAAACTTTTTTTACACTAATCTCTATTCTCTAATCATCTCTATTGACTTACTCTAATCTCTGATTTCTATTGAACAATGGAGAATGAATCAAAGATTGATACTTCATCCCCCTTTTACCTATGTTCGGGTGATCAACCCGGAAATCTGATTTCTCATGTCATCTTGAAGGGTGACAATTATTTAGCATGGTCTCGTGCGATTACTCTATCCTTGAAATCTAGAAGAAAGTTATTATTGACATTTACTAAAACACTTAAAGGTGGAAATTCAATTAATGGGTGGGAATCCAAATAATTTGTGCATCTTAGCAGAGTGTGAAAGTCAAAAGTTGCTCTAATGTAAAACAAAAGTTATATACAGAAACTTTTTCTGTAAAACTGATTGTATTATAAACACGATGCAAATATATAACCAATTATTTTTCAATTTTACAATGCTTAATTGATATACCATTGTTCTTGCGTACTCATTCTAATTAAAAACCCTAGTAAACCTTAAAAATTCATGGAGGATTCGTTTATTTCATTTAATTATTAGTTGACACTTGCATGATTCATGAAGCTAAGATGTACTTCTTTGATTGAAGTAGTTTATCATGTTTCCCACTAAACATGACATGTGCAATAGCTTCATTATGAAGTTCCATTTTTGTAATACGACGTGCTAAGTGTACGAAATTAGCAAGATTTCATTGACTTATGATATAAAAATATAATGCTATTCTACCAATTTTAAATTACTAGACAAGCTTAACTTACATAAAATTTAAACAAATTCAACTTAGTCATATATAACTCTACGTGAGTAAGAATGTTGCATACAATAAAAAGAACACAAAGTCTTACATGTGACTAGCCACACCGTATGTCAGGGTATACTTCGTTAGTGTCGTAATAGGGGTTACTTGATAAGTGTTATAAGGGTTACTCAGTTGGTATCACAGGGGTTACTTGATCAATTTTATATGAGTTACTTTGTTTTTTTATAAGTGTCACACACGGTATGACTAGTCACACATAAGACGGGCTAAAAAAAAAATGAAGGAAGTACTATTATAATATTCTATCCGCCAATTAGCAAGATGACAATGTATATACAAGTGGACATTGGATTCATTTACCAATTGAAATGAAAAGAATAGTGAAGAGAGGAGAGTAAATGAGATCTGAAAACGGTAGCTACAAAAGGCGACGAAGCATTGATTGAAAGATACCCGCACAATCACACATACTGTATTTGTCAAAGTAGTCACTTTTTTATTTACAAAAACTGTGATGAAATAGAAGCCACAATTTAGGTGGATTTGTGGTTTGTTTTATCATGCAAACGGACGTGAAAAGTGGCCCTACCACGTGATTTGGGCTAAGTAGTGAACCGACCTTGCTGGATTATGGCACCGAGCTGTCAACGTACTCAATATGGGTCTCATTTTTAGATTTTTGACGACAATCATTGTCACCCTTTTCATCTTTTGCCTCCCTTGCACAAAATTTAAATTTTATTTTCATGTTATTAATGCGTTTAAGTTTTAGTTGAGTAAAATTGACAGAGCGTATATATATAGGACATAAAGTGATTTTGGTACGTAAGGGTAAAGTTATAATCTCATAAACACTTTAGGTCTAGCTGTTTGGTTGGTTTTTTTTTTTAGAATTGGTTGCAATGAAGTTAGAATATGTTTGATCTATTTTATTATTTGATTAGGCTTTTTAAATGTGAAACCTCTTTTTAAGTAGGTTCTAATTTTACCACCCCTTGCCTACAATCCCATACTCACCCCTTTCCTATTACGAAGTAGTAACTATTAATTCCAATTATAAGATGTATTGATGTAAAAATAATTCCAACAATAAATCAAACAACTTTAGTTTAGTACAAAATTTTGAATCCATTCCTCCTTGATACAGAGTATGAAATTTCATCCAAATGCATCTCGATCTATTTGATGAACCAATACAATGCAACAGACCCCTTATATAGTATAGTATGAGAAAATCTTTATGAACGTCATAATATATGTTATCAAATTATGATAAAAAAGTACTTTATTGAATATGTAAAATTTATCAAATTATGACCAAAAAGAAATCACAAAATCTTATATGTGGCCAACCATTATAGGGTTAGGGGTTACTTTTTTAGTATAATAGAGGTTACTCGGTCAATATTACAGGGGTTACTTGGTCGGTGTTGTAGGGGTTACTTTGTATTTTTATAAGTGGTCACACGGTTTGACCACCCACACACAAAACAGAATGAAATGAAATAATTAAGGGATGGAGGAGGTAATAACATAGTTTACACAAAATTATGATTTACATAAAGGATATTTTGCTCATTTTTTAAGATTCGTTCATTTGAAGAATTTAAATGAGCAAAACTATTAATGGTGTATTTGAATTTTGAAAACAATTAAGATGTTGTACATTATTAGATCAAAGTTTGAATATACAAAATACGGATAGAACAACATAATATGTCCAATACTACAACTTTTTAGCCCCCTAATAATAAGAGCAACTTGTTTAGTCTATTCGACTCTCCATCAACTATCTCATATTGGGATGTCACATTTCGGCTGTAATTTCAATTCAAGCTCAAGTGACCATTGTGTTTATTGTCAAAAATCGTCAAAATCAAGGTGTTTTCAAAATACTGTAATGTTGGAATCAATAATAGCAGTTGGGACATTGTTTGCTCAATCCCTGTAATTTTCTTACCGAGTATTTGTATTTTCTGTGGATGTTAAATAAAGTATTTGTATTTTACATGGTACTGTGTTACTAAATGGTACCAAGCTACTTCTAATTTGAATTTTTCTTAATTATACAAACTTATGAGACATGAAATAAGTGAAAATAAGGTTAAAGAAATTAAGCTTAGCTAATTAATTACATTAATAGTCAGATTATACGCTATAGACACACATGAAAGATTATATCTTAGGAAGTATAAAAAGTTAAGTATTTTCTTAGATTGAGAAACCTATATTTTCTCATTTTTAAAGACCTCCTATTTTATCTCCTCAGTAAGGAAAACTGTATATCAAGAATTGGACCTTAATGATCTAGTAAAAAAAAAAAAAAGTTTATTTTGGTAAAAATGAGCTAAATCAAATATTCTAGCATGCATATTGGTGGGGCTTTGGAGCAATCGTGCAAGCATAAAGAGAATCGTACATAATCCTTAATGGTCCTAATCCTTCGGCATGGATTAAGCATATATGGACTTTATATCTCAACCATGTTCATATTCATATCTCACATGGGTAGTTGTATCGTTTTGTTTATGTTCTCTTGCTGCTTAATTTTGTTTGAAACGAATTAATGGTATAAAATTGTTGCATATGACAGTCACATTATTTTAGGAAAAATTGACCGCAACAACACCAACTATGATAAATTTAAAAGGTGCATGTAGCAGTACAACTTTTTAATGGTGCATTATACAGCAAAAACTATAGGAAAAATTGCTCCCATAAATCCCAACTTTGCCTCGTCCGCCGAAAATAATCCCAACTTTCGTTTATTATCTATTGCACCGAACTTTGGGGGGTATTAATTTTCGTTGCACCCAACTTACCTGCAACCGGTTAATCTGGTCAACATTTGTGTGTTACATTGTTTTTGGACACGTGTCACTACATGAATGGTCAAATTAAAAAAATTTAAAAAAAAAAAAACAAAATTAAAAAAAAAACAAAATTTAAAAAAAAAAAAAGAAAACCCAGCCACCCCTTAACGGCAGCCACCCCTTAACGGCAGCCACCGTTAATGGCAGTGGGGGAAGGGGGCGGAAACGACGGGGAAGGGAGGCCGGATTCGGGTCGGAAATGAAGGCGAAGGGGGCGGAAACGACAGGGAAGGGGAAGGGGATTGGGGTCGGAAAACGACGGGGGAGAGGGGAGTGACGGAAGAAATAGGGGTGGGGGAGGGGTTTTCGGGGGTGGGGAAAGGGAAAGGGGGAGTTTTGAGGGAAGGGGGAGGGTTGAGCGGCGGTTTCCGGGAGTGAGGGAGGGGTTTTCGGGGGTGGCGGAATGGTTTTCGGGGGTGGGGGAAGGGAAAGGGTGGGTTTCGAGGTAGGGGGAAGGTTGGGCGGCGGTTTCCGGCAGCAGGGGAGGGGTTTCCGGCAGCAGGGTGGCGGTTTCCGGCAGCGTGGTGGGGGTGGGGGTGTGGTGTGTGGTGGCCGACTGCTGGTATGGGGTGGTTTGTGGGGTTTTTATATTTTTTTTTATTTTTTTTTGTTTTATTTTTTTTTTTAAAAAATAAAATTTTAAGCCAATCATACGCTGACACGTGGCTAGGTGACCTGCTACATCAGGTTAGATGACCTGTTGGGTGCAACGAAAATTAATACCCCCTAAAGTTGGGTGCAATAGATAATAATCAAAAGTAGGGATTAATTTGGGCGGACGAGGCAAAGTTGGGATTTATGGGAGCAATTTTTCCAAAACTATATAATTGGGTGCACATATTAGCATAAATGACACTAATGAACTAAGGTTCCATAGAAAAAAGTGAAATCTTTATTATTTTATATAATTGTTTAAACATTATTTAAACTTATATGATTTTCCATCATGCGTGACTAAGACCCTATTCTTTTGAGCTTCCGGGCAGAGCAGAGCAGGGGTTAGCAAATCAGAGGAAATTAAATTTCAGCAGAGCAGATTTCAGGATATCAGAGCCGAGCCGAGCAGAGTAGATTTCAACATTGTTAATAATACTATTATTAATGTTATTATTATTAATGATGTTGTTGTTGTTGTTATAATAATAATAATAATAATAATAATAATAATAATAATAACAATAATAACAATAATAACAATAATAACAATAATAATAATAATAATAATAATACCAGTATTATTATTATTATTATTATTGTTATTGTTGTTGTTATTGTTATTGTATAGGATAGCTCCCGATGAACTATCGCCCAGCCCCCAGGGTGCGCACTCACCGCCGAGAAGACAATTAAGGAGGGCTCAGTAGCCTAGTGGCACACTTCTATTTGGCGCGCTTCCCTAGGCTTTCGCGCGGCTGGGGTTTTTACTTGTTACTTGAAGCATTTTCCTGTCTCGCTAATTCCTGAATTTTGGCTTGACTTTTAAGATTCGGTTCCGACGGTCTAAGCTCGGAATCCAACGTCTTTGTTCACAATATTCGAGTGACTCATTATTTCCTTTCGGATTAATTCGTCGTATCGGATCGTTAGTTGCTTGGGTGTGACCCGAAGGGCTCAGTCAAGATTAAGTTGTAATAGTAATTATACATTAATAAAACTGATCTGAAGTGGCCTCCACCTAGGCATTTCGATCACTTGACCTTACTGAATAATTAGCTTTCTAATAACTCCGAACCCTCAATCGGATAATTCACTTATTTAAAGTACACCATTCCTTTCAAAAAATCCATCACAGCCACCCCCAGTCCAAGGGAAACCGCCAACCAACCCTAGCCAACCGGGAAATCGGCCGGCTAACCCATAAAGCCACCCATCCACCTTCCCCCCCACTGCGAAAATGGCCGGCAAGCCCTCTTAACCCTTAAAACCACCCACCCACCTTCCCCCACCGCGAAACCCTAATCCCACACAACCTAAACACGCCAGAAATTGGTCGTACGCCCCCACTAACCACCAAAGCTAGCCAGCCGACCCTTTACAACCTACCCCATGTGACCTATCCTTTACCCTTGAAACTAGCTTCCCAGCCACCCCGATTCCCAGGTTCATTAACAAGTTCTACAAAAGTTCATCGGGGTGGCTGGGTATGTGGTTTCGGGGGTTAAGGTTAGGTCAATTGGGGTTGTAGAGGTCGGGTCCATGATGTCCAATGGGTAAAAGGGGGTGGTTGACGAGTTTCCGCCGGCGAGGTGAGGGGAACGACTGCATGGCTAGGGTTTCGCGGGAGGAGAAGGTGGTTTGGAAATTTTGGGGAGTTTATTTTGTTTTTTATTTTTTCTTTTATTTTTTTAAATTTTGGACCAATCACGTGTTTACACGTGTCATGGTACCTATTATAACAGGTCGTTGACTTTATGTTGACCATTGGGACTGTTGGAGGAAAACTCAAGGTATAGTTAGGATTATTATAAAAAAAAACCCATATATATATATATATATATATATATATATGTACGTATATATATATATGTACGTATATATATATATATAATAAAGGTTTTCAAGTGTTTGATTAGTTTAGGTGAAGTTGATCGTGGTGATGGAAGAAGTAGCTGGAATTAAGAAGACATGAAGAGATCTTTATTGAAGGAGTTAAACAAATCAGAAGAAGAGTTCTCTAATAAGAACTGAGTTCCCTAACAGGAACGTTCCCTAACAGGAACTTGAAAACAACAAGCTTAAGTTCTTTGGTGGAACTTAATAAGCTTGGAGCCCAAGTAACCGACCGGAACAAAAGCGCGGCGCAACAATTATATTTAGTTAAGGTTTTTATCTTCTAGATTATTGTTAATATGTTATGTAGGTTATTGCACGAAATTTATTAGAAGTGTGACAAGTTGGCTTGGTAAATAAAATAAATATGGAAAATTATAAAAGATAGATTTTAGGAAAAGATTTTCTCAAAAGTTTATTTCCTTTAACTCGCTTTGTTAAAAAGATAAATCTTTTTAACAAATATCTTTTTAATCTTATTTTCCGGAAAAGATTTTATTCCACTTGATTTACATAAAACCGTGTTTATAGATAAATTTAGTTAACTTATTTATCTTTTAGAAAACCTACTTTCTATACGAGTGATACGTGTATAAATAGTAGAGAGCAAAATGGTTTTAGGTTTTTTGTGAGTTTATGCGTGGAGAAATCACTGTGCTATAATTGTGTAAGTTTACCAAGCTTCTAACTTGTCATATTAGTTTTAGATTTTGTGCATTGCTTACCTATCATACTAGGTGTCGTACACTTGTATTGGGTTGGGTTATTTGGGTGAGTTTATTGTTTGCTTTACATACAGTTTTTTAAGCTTCTAGGTGAGGCTGAGAGTGTTGTACTTAGGTGGTGCAAGCAGTTTGTACTTTGGCAGTACGTGTAGTACTTTGGTGGTACGAGTGAATCTAAGTGTGGTACTTAGGTTGGGTAGGTTAGGGTCCTATCAATTAGCAAGTCTAGTGAGGATCTTGTGAAAATAAAGGTCCGTGTCTAATAGGTTGTAACTTGGTGTTTGCCCTATTACAGTGAAGTTTGTGTTTGAAATCCCTAAGGTAGGGTCGAGATTTTTACTTCCAGTTGGTCCCTGGAAGGTTTCCTCGTAAAATCTGTGTGTTCTAGCAAGTTTCTATTTGCATTGTTTATTAATCCGCAAAAAGTAGTCATTATGAACTCAATACAATTCACCCCCCTCTTGTATTAATCGTCTCAACTAACAATATTTATATATATGTATACATTTCAATTACTACTTGCTTCTGTTTTATTTAGTTGATACGTACTATTTATTGGAAAATTTTTCTCCTTAAATCTACTTTATACTAGTTTTGAAGAATTTTGTAAGTGAACTAATAAAAGTGGCCAGAAGCTCACCATAAAAGATTATATATTGGCAAGTATTAGATGACCAAAAGCTCACTAAAACAACTTGTATATATGCGTAGAGACTCATCAGTAAATTATTTGGAAAATTAAAAGATCACTATCTAATGGTATTACATACAGTACAATGGATTATATTAGCAATAAGAATCTCTTGATTGGGGCTAACATTTGCTAGCACATAAGAAATTAAATAAAAAAAATAAAAGAGACATTTGCACAAATCATTTGACTCCCCATTGATATTGACATTATTCCCTGAAAGAGACAAAAATTTGTTAAATATAATTCGGGTTGGGGGTCGCGTCCTTCGAAAATCCGAATTCGAGGTTGGGGCGAATTCGGTTTTCTCAGTTGCCCCAAACCGACACAGGTGAACAAGTAGAGTATACTAGGGCGCTTGAGTTGGATAAAATATGTTGCACATGAAATTATAATCTGAGGTGGGTCAAAATTTATACCCTAATATTTGAGATATTTTACAAACTTATAAGACAGAGTAAAATTGGAATAACCTGGAAAAATTATAATTAGTTCATCCCTATGATGGTAACATGTAAAGTTACATGCATGCCAACTTTTATATCAAGATATGTTGCACATCTATATAATTTGATTTGTATACTATTATGACCTATTCAAGGGCAAAGAGTGATACATTTTTGTCATAGTGATAATGTATGTGTATAAAATTTGTATATCGTTATGACCCATTAAGAGGCATAGATAGATCGATACTTTTTTGGAAGTGATAATGTGCATAAAATTTGAATACCGCGCACTATGGCCCATTTAGACATATAGAGAGGTATATTTTGGTCATAATGATGATGTGCATAAAATTTGTATTCCGTAATGACCCATTCAGAGGCATAGAGAGATACATTATGGTCATAGTGATTATGTTCATACATTGAGATAGATCATGCCAATTTTTATTTAAACCACTACACCTGAAATATTGATTATTGTAAAACATGCGGGATGTACATTAAAGAAATTTTATGATGCAAGTGCAAATGAAATTGATTAATAATAAAAATTCAATGTGCGTCGAGAAAAGCATCACATAATCTTTGATGAACTTAACCAAGTTGTGAGTGTATAGAAATATGAAGAAAATGATGATTTTGAAATTGGATTGATAAGGAATAGGGATGAAGAAGATGAAATTCAAAAGCAAACCAGAGAAGAGCCAACTGTTCCAGATCTAAATCAACAGGAAAATGCTGAAGTGACTCGGGTAGAAATGCAAGAGGAACAGATCAATGAGGAACCTAAAGCTGAAGAAGAAGTAGAAGAAACAGGGCAAGAAGCTCCTCAAATTAGAGTTCCAGCAAAGAATTTCAAACTACGCTTTTTAAATATCAAAGTTCCCATCCTACTGATCTCATCATCAGTGATATCGGTAGAGGAACTCAAACAAGATCCCAAATGAGGAACTTCTGTGCCTTCCATGAATTTATATCCATTCTAGAACCTCAAAATCATTAAGAAGCCTTGGGTGATGCTGATTGGATTGTTTCCATCCAAGAAGAGTTGAACGAGTTCAAAAGAAACAAAGTATGGCATCTTGAACCTAAACCAAATAATAAGAAAGTCGTTGGGCTCAAATGGGTGTTTAGGAACAAGCTGGACGAGCATGGAACCATCATAAGGAACAAGGTAGGATTGGTTGTGAAAGGCTACAACCACAGGACGGTGTTGATTTTGAAGAAACCTTCGCTCTAGTAGCTAGCTAGATTAGAAGCTATTAGAATTTTAGTAGGATTTGTCTCATTTGTGGGTTTCAAACTCTATCAAATGGATGTGAAATTTTTCTTAATGGTTATTTAATTATGAAGGATGTTAATTTTGAAAAACCTCCTGGTTTAAAAAATCCAAAATTTCCAAAACATGTTTTCAAGCTTGATAAAGCTCTTTACGGGCTTAAGCAAGCTCTAGGAGCCTGGTATGAATGGCTTTCAAAGTTCCTTCTGAAAAATGATTTCAAAAGAGGAAAAGTTGTCAACACTCTCTTATTTAAATCTCAATGAACTTATCTTTTAGTTGTTCAAATTTATGTGATATTATATTTGGAGCAACTAACAGTGTTTTATGCAAGTACTTTGCTGAGTCAATGGGCGGAGAGTTTGAAATGAGTATGATGGCTGAATTAAATTCCTTGGATCACAAATAAAACAAACATCAGAAGGAATTATGATTCATCAGCAGAACTATGTCAAGGATCTTTTGAAAAATACAACATGGAAAATGACAAAACAAATCACACAACCATGAGAACATCAACAAGTCTTGATGAGGATTCATAAGGAACAAGTGTGGATCAAACCACTTACAGCTGTTTTGTGTGCTAGATTTCAATCAAATCCAAAAGAATCACATCTAATAGTTGTTAAAAGAATTCTGAGATACCTCAAAGGAACAGATTACATGTGTCAGTTCTATCCTAGAAGTGATGACTTTATGCTTAAAAATTTACTGATGCTGACGATGCTAGTGATTTAGTAAATAGGAAAATAAAGCACCTTAGGTATGGTCCAGTTCCTTGGCTCTTGTCTAGTTTCTTAAGGTTCCAACAAACAAAATACTATTGCGCTATCTAACGTTCAGGCTGACTATGTAGCAGTTGCTGCATGTTGATCTCAAGCAATATAAATTAAACAACAATTACGTGACTTTGGTATTAATTTAATTGCAATACTATTTATTGTGATAATACGTACTTGTGCAATTTGCAAATCTAAAGATCCAGTCCTTATTCAAGAGTCAAGCATATCCATATTAGGCATCATTTCCAAAAGGATAATGTTGAAAAGGGTTTGATTAAATTAGATTTCTGCCAAACTGAAAATCAAATTGCAGATATTTTAACAAAACCCTTGAATAAAGAAAGGCGCGAGAAGATGAGAATGGAAGTTGGGATGATTAAGTTAAACTAAGAAAATGCATCAAGTTTCCCCCAGGCCCCAGGTATTACACTCTAACGGGCATGCTTTAAAAATTATATTGTGCACAAAATTAATATGTTTAATTAAATAGTTGAGATCGACATGTATGTGAGTAGGAACATTATTTTTAAAGCATGTTAATTAGTATTGACATAGACCATAAAAGTCCTTAACTGATTGCATGAGCCATGTTGAATTGTTCCATGTATCAAGTTGCATTTGCAAGTTTTCTTATCTTAAATTAAAAGATTAAATTTTTTTGTGTTTATCCAATGTTCGAAATTCCAACATTTCATCTAAACACATTTATCTAATGAATACATCCAATATTGATCTACATCTTTTGTTCAAAAAGTTACCCACATGCAACTAATTATAATCTACTCAAACATGATTTACTCCCCTAAGCAATAAATAAGGCGTCAAATCACCATTATTCACCTCACCTACTCTGAATAACACCTCACAAATTTACTTAACCTTTTTACCCCCACCATAAAAAAGATGTCAGCCTCACCAAAATTTACACTGCTCAAATTCAACACATCTCCCAAATCGGTCAAAACTTCTCTCTTATGGATACCACTCAAGTTGATCAAACCCTAATCAAAACCAAAGCAAACAGAAACACAACTTAAGACACCATTATGGAAATCCTCCCTGAAAAACAAGTTGAAGACGTCTCTGAGCCACCAAAGGTCAATACTCCAGCTGAATCTCTCTCCTTGCACAAAAGAAAGAAGGAAGACACACAAGAAGAAGAGGAAAGCATATCGGAGTTGGGTGTTAACTACATATCGAGAGAAGTCTCAAGCTGTGAAGAGGCTAGAGAAGAGTGTAAAACACTATGTGATAGGTTTGGTACGGTACTTAATTTACCTTGGTGTAAAACTGTAAAATTGTATCAATTGCTTGATTAGCTTGAGTTTCAAAATTAGGTCAATTTGATGAGTGAATGTTTTTATCGGAGCATGTATGTGAATGCCATGAAGGATTTCTGCAGGAATTTTAAATGTTCTAAGGGAAAGATCTATAGTGAGGTATTTAGTACCAAATTTAAATTTGATGCTATGGATTTGGCTGAATTGTTTGATGCGCCTAACACTGGTGATGATCTGTATTTCAAAAATACCATTTAAAAACCCCCTTTCCGATGCTAACAATGATAAAATTGTGGAGTGGTTTAGAGGTGACCCCGAAGATACCTACATATACCATAACCAGTTCGCCCCTCTTGACAAAATCCTATTCAAATTTGTGTTCAATGACATTATTCCTCACTCTCAGAAAAGAGATTTAGCCAACAAGCTTGATACCACCCTCATTTACTGCCTTGCTTGCAAAATACCTACAATCTTCCCCTCCATTATGATCCAACACCTTAACCACTGTGTTCTAAATGGATGGAAAGATAAATATGCCGACTTACTCACCATTGTCTTTGAAAGCTTTGGCATGTCATTTTCTAACTCTAAACCTTTACTTCTCAAAAATACCGAACACATCAAACACATATTTCTTGATAATCACCATCTTGCTGTGGTGGATGGGTGTTTTGAAGTTGTGAAGGTTGAAAAGAAGCCTAAGGAAGTGGAAACTTCAGCTGAGTGGGTAGTAAAGGAAGAAAATGTAGTAGGGTTGATTGAGAGTGTAGTATAGGAGATAAAGAAAATGATTTTGCGGGTGATCAGGGTGACGAGGATAAATTAAAAAGGGTGTAGAGGAAGGGACTGTAATAGTGGGGAAGAAAATAAAGAGCTTAGGGTTGATGAAAAATAAAGCATTTCCTATTAGGATGTGCATTGATCTTTCTAGTGCCCAGGAGGAACTGGAAAAGATTCCTAGTACTCACACCTCCTCTAAACATATATATGCTGTAACACCCTAGAATTTCCTTCTTTTAAAATAATAATTTTGCCCTTTTTAAAATATAAACAGGAAAATCTAAGACAATACCGCCACCGTGATAACGGCTAAGGCATTTATCAAAGAAACACAATGGATGACACTTTTTAAAACCTTTCAAAATAAAGTCCAAGTCTGACATTCAAACCAAACAAAATTAAAGTCAAAGTTAAACGAAGTCAAACTTACAACTTGGAACCACTGTAGGCCCTTTTTAAAACCAAAGGTACTTAAAACCAACGCGTTAGTATCATCTATTAGCAAAAATAAATCAATAAAAAAAATAATAATCACACATTTGAAATATAATTAGAATAAGATTTGGTCTTTGCTCAAACCCAAACATGAATTTGCTGCACCACCTGAAAAGCTTCTCTTTAAATTGTTCCTATTACTCACCATAAGAAATGGTTTGTTGTAGGGCCAAGAAAAAGACAAGGCCAAAATAAACACAAAACACATCAATCAGCAATGCTAATGAGTACATAATAAGCGTAAACAAAGCACAATAGCATGCTTACAACCTATCATCATATAAATTACCTTTATGGATCCTGTTTGCAAGCATACACCATACAACACAGACAATAGAAGACTAAATTGCTTATTTATTTTGATTATGCATCGAACGAGTTTCCAACCAAATACATGCCCCAAAGAATTGAGGTAACCTACTCCAAGAGCTAACTTGGTAGGTATAGATGTCATATGAAAGTGAAGGACATCTTGCGCATAATAATAAAAAGAAAAGTACAGCGTCTTATACCCCAGTAGAAGCTATGGTTAAATATAAAACCCCATAACTCCCCCCATATGTTCATACTCAAGGTATATACGCTCTAAGAGTTTAGGTACGTAATCTCTTTCACTTTACGTTGTTTACATATTTTAGACTTGGAAATGACTCTCAAACCACAACACAACCAATCAACATAAATCATTCAAGTAATAAAACATTTCAATTAATTCTGGAATATTTAATGATCACATATAATTAAATTTGAACCCTTTTTAAACTACCTCGGTGTTGAAATATTTAAAGTACAGAAAGCACCGCAAATCCTATCCCTCGGTGTTTAGAACACCATAAGTGCACTTAGGCACCACATTTCATTTTATTCATGTGTACGAAGACTATATTAATTACCCTACGTAAAGAGCAATAACACTATTTTAATTACCCTTGGATACACAATTTCCAAAAACTTAAATTCACTTTAAGCAACTTATAGTAATCTAAAAATTATTTTAAAACCCTTAATTAAACACCCTTTTAATGTGTGGATTCACCCTTTTAATAAAACCATCAAAACTAGTACTTACATTCAATTTTCAACACTTTAGAATAATCAAAATCCATTAAAACTTCTTAAAACATACTTTATATGCCCAATTATAATTAGAAACGTTAAACATATAAAACCTCCAAATTAATTAATATCATAACCCTAAAAAAAATCAAATCTTTATAAATTAAAAACCTTAACTTTAGTCATATCAGAATTTGAAAATAATACTCATAGTATAATAATAAAATGAATATATAAAATAAAATTATTTTAAACATGATTTTGATAATAATTAAACAAATTTTAAATAATAAAAACAAAACCCCAAACTAATAAATAAAATAAGAAATAAAAAAGGATGGAGAAGAGGTGTCATGGTGGTGGTGGTTGCCGGATGGCGAGTCGCCGGTAGTGGGTCGCCGATCCGGTGACATGCGATGGCGTGATGACGTGGCAGCAGTTGGGTCTTGATGGCAATCCTACGTGAAAAGAACAAAGGAAAAGAAAAGGAGAAAAAGAAAATAAAGGAAAAGTAAAAGAAGAAAAGAAACGAGAAAAAGAGAAGGTAGCTTCCCCTGACCATTTGACCTTTGGGGCGGCAAAATTTTAGGGATTGGAAGAGTATTTATAATGTGGAGTGGATTAGCATAGATTTTGGGCTTATGCAAATGATGTACATGAGTAATAAAGTATGAGGCCCAAGTATATAAGTAAGATTATTAGGTTAATTAAATTAACATGGCACTACTACAAAAACCCCTATCGAGTCGCTTCAAAGGCGACTCCACAGCCACCGACACAATAGCTTCCAACTTTAGGATTCGCCTCAGAGGCGACTCGATAGCTTTTATACAAGTCACCTATTAGTTGTTAGGCGACTCTATTTGTTAAGCTATTGTGTCACTTGTGTAAAAAAAGGCGACTTCATAGGTTAATCTATTTTGTCGCTTGTGTTGAAAGAGGCGACACGTAAAAAATCAACATTTTTTCCAACTATTTTTATTAGCTTATATGATGTCAATGTTTATGACGCTCAGCATGCTTGATCTCTGATTCTTTGCCTGGAAGGTTGAAGTTCTTGCCATTATGCCAAAGTTACTTTTCATATATATACATATATACATATATATACATATACATATATACATATACATATACATATACATATATACATATACATATACATATACATATATACATATATATATATATATATATACATATATATATATATATATATATATATATATATATATATATATATGAATTTTGTAACTATTTTAAATACATTCTTAGAATCAACCTATCGAGTCGCATCTTACGTATTAGGTGACTTATGTAGTGGTCATATAATAAAGCACCTAACAAGTCGGACTTTTAGAGTTGCCTGTATATAAGGTGCGACTTGTAAACATATCGAGTCACCTCATACTTATTAGGCGACTTATAAACATATCGAGTCACCTCATACTTATTAGGCGACTTGTAAACATATCGAGTCACCTCATACTTACTAGGCGACTTGTAAATCATCAAAGCACCTAATGAGTCACTTAATATACATGAGGTGATTTTATAGGTTTACAAGGCGCACCATATATGCATGTGACTCTATAACCTGACTTATTCGGTTCCTTAAATTAGATTTTCAAATTCACTTATAAATAAGGTGCGACTCATTAACCTATTGAGTCGCCTTATACATATTAGGCGACTCATTAGGTGAGAGTCATAAATAACAAAACTCACCTATTGAGTCGCCTAATATGTATGAGGAGACTTGACAGGTTTTTGAGTCGCACCTTATGTACAGGTGACTTTGAAAATCTAATTCAAACCACCAAATAAGTCGGATTATAGAGTCGCATGCATATATGGGGCGACTTGTAACATATCAAGTCACCTCATATATATTAGGCGACTCGTTAGGTGCTTTGATGATTTACAAGTCTCCTAGTAAGTATGAGGTGACTCGATATGTTTACAAGTCGCCTTATAAGTATGAGGTGACTCGATATGTTTATAAGTCGCCTAATAAGTATGAGGTGACTCGATATGTTTACAAGTCGCACCTTATATACAGGAAATTTCCCTGAGTGGGTGGCTAACGTTGTGTTAGTAAGAAAGTCGAATGGAACTTGGCGCATGTGTGTTTAATACACTGACTTGAACAGAGTATGTCCAAAGGATAGTTATCCACTGCCAAAGATCGACAGTCTGATCGATTGAACAGCCGGACATGCCCTGATGAGTTTTATGGACGCCTATTCAGGCTTCCACCAGATCCCCATGTGGAAAACGATCCAGAAAAGACGGCATTCGTCACTGATCAGGGGTTGTTCTGTTATACTGTGATGCTATTTGGTTTGAAGAATGTGCCTGCTACTTTTCAACGAATGATTAATACGGTCTTCATTAATCAAATTGGGAGGAATGTAGAGGCGTACATTGATGACATGATAGTCAAATCCAAACAACAGGCGGATCACCTTGCTGATCTCCGAGAAACATTCGCCACACTCAGGCAGCACAAGGTCATGCTAAATCCAAAAAAGTGTGTCTTTGGTGTTGAGTCTGGGAAGTTTCTCGGATTCTTGATTGACCAAAGGAGAATAGAGGCCAACCCTGAAAAAATACAGGTGGTAATCGACATGTAGTCGCCCTGTACTGTGAAAGAAGTGCAAAAGCTAACAGGTTGTCTGGTGGCCTTGGGGGGATTCCTCAGCCGGTCAGGTGACAAGTGCCTCTACTTCTTCTAGGAAATCAGGAAGAATACTAACTTTGAATGGGGGGGATGACGCAGAGGCGGCCTTTCAAAAGTTAAAAAACTCATTTGCACTCTTTGCCGAGGCTTGTTAGCCCTTTGCCCAAAGAGAAGCTCTTCATGTATCCGGTCGTCTCCAATTATGCCCTTAGTGCTGTTTTCTTAGCTGAAAGAGACGACATCCAGCTCCCGGTCTATTTCATTAGCCATGTGCTTTGGAAAGCGGAGCTTCGGTATCCCATGGTTTAAAATTTTGGCCTCGCCCTTTACATGGCCATCAAGAAGTTAAAACCTTAATTCTTGGCGCATGCGGTAGTAGTCTATACTGACCAACCGATCAAGCGGCCACTTACGACCTTGGAGTCTTCTGGATGAATTCTCAAATGGGCAATTGAAATGCAAGGATTGGAAATCACTTACGAACCAACGAAGGCAATAAAGGGGCAAGCATTCGCCGACTTTATTGTTGAAATGACAAGGCCGGTTGCTCCGGACAATACTAGTCAGGTTTGGAAAGTGTATGTGGACGGGAGCTCCACTACGAACGGTTGTGGTGCAAGTTTTATTTGTCAATCTCCTGAGGGAGATAAGTATGAATATGCACTACGGTTCAAGTTCCAGGTCTCTAACAATGAGGCCGAATATGAAGCGCTGCTAGCCGGCATCCGGTATTGCAGGGCGGCATGGGCAAAGAAAATTGATGCCTGCTCTGATTCACAATTGGTCGTACTCCAAGTCAATGGAACGTACAAGGCCACGCACTCACCCGGCCATGATAAAATATTTTCTAAGACAAGGATAACTCTTCAAGACTGGTTTTTTGAAACCTCTATTGAAGTGTGTTACCCCAGAGAAGGGTAAAGAGGTTCTCAAATAATTGCATGCGGGTTACTGCGCCTCCCATATAAGCGGCAGGTCCTTAGTTGGCAAGGCCAGGCGGCTCTATTTCTGGCCAACTCTAGAGTCGGATGCTATGGAAACGGTAAAAAGATGTGAAAAATGTCAAAAATTTGGCAAGCTCATCCATCGTCCGGCCACAGACCTGACGGCCATGCACAGCCCAATACCCTTTGCTAATGGGGCATGGATATACTGGGGCCTTACACAACTGCTCCAGGCGGCAAGCGCTACATTTTAGTGGCTTTGGATTACTTTACCAAGTGGGTAGAGGCATAAGGCGGTCAAGAACATTAAGACAAAGGATGTCATCTCCTTCATCTGGAGGAATATTATCACCCGTTTTGGGGTGCCTATGTCTATGGTTTTTGACAATGGTCCTAAGTTTGAGATGCCTCAACTTAAGACTTGGTTGGGAGACCATGGGGTCTCAAGTTTCTTTTCATCAGTCGGCCGACCCCAAGCAAACGGCCAGGTCGAAGCCTTCAACAAGTTAATCTCAGACGAGATTAAAAAAAAATCGAGTGAGTTGGCAGCCTTTGGACGGATGAATTACTGCACGTCCTTTGGGCCATCAGAACGACTGCAAAAGGGGCAACTGGAGAAACCCCATTCCTCATGGTGTATGGTGCAGAAAATGTCCTGCCCATTGAACACTATGAGTCGACTCTTCGAATCATGTTATATGACGAAGATGCAAACAGGGAGGCCATGCGGCTAGCATTGGACTCACTTCCAGAGCGTAGGGGCAATGCTGCCTTGCGCCTTGAGATCTACCGTCTAAGAATGACTCGGGCTTACAACAAAAGAGTACACAAGCGTCCTCTCAAAGTGGGGGACTTTGTGCTACGGAAAATGGAGGCAGTCGGTAGGGCGAATGAGCAGAGAAAGCTACCCCAAATTGGGAAGGCCCCTACTGAGTCTATGACGAAGTAAGAGACGGCACCTACCGCCTGGAAGAACCAGACGGCAGGCAGCTGCCCAAAACTTGGAATGTAGATAACTTGAAAAAGCACTACTTCTAAGAATTTTTGTAAATTTCTCGAAATTTTGTTAATGAGAATATGCCTTCATTTCCCAACTTGTCTTTTTACTAAGCTTTGTAAAAGAAAATTATATTAGCGTCGCCTGTACAAAGTGCAGACGGCCACACTATTTGCAAAATGTCTACTCCAACAGCAGACGCCCCAATCCATCTGAAGGAGCCGACTGCACTAAAGCAGTCGACCCTACGAATTTATTTTTAAGTTAAGTCCAACACTTAACAACTATTTAACATTTTTAAAGAGGCCAATAGCCGGATATTAATAAATCAATAGAGGCCGACAGCCACGGTCTGCTCCAACATGAGTATGACCGTCTGCTCTAACATGAGTCAGATAATCGGCGACGTCCATTCGGGCGAATTCGTCGAGGAGAAGCATCTCCCATTTGGGTGGCACATTGCTCTACGAATACATCAAACGGCCCTACCGAATGCTAAGGCAGTATTCGCAGTTGTTTTATTTAATCTAAAGTGAAATCTAAAAGGCCCAGAGTTTTCCAACTGTTCTAGCACAATTGGAAAACGGTCACTGTTTCATGATTAGAGGCTATCGAGGCATAAGGCCGGAGGCACTTGTTTTTTCTCTGGGGCAAGACAGGCGGGAAATTTTTTTTCAATCAAAAAGCTAAGTCAAAAAACTTAGCATTCTATGTATACAAGGCTTATGGCCGGATGCGCCTGCTTCTGCTCTAAGGCAGGACAGACGAACTTTTTTCTTATTAAGAAAATGAGCTAAAATACTTAGTAGATTATTTATACAAAAGAGAGGCCTCTGGCCGGATGCGCCTGTTCTTTGCACTGGGGCAAACCAGGCGGAATATTTTTCTTTAACAAATCAACTCAGTTAAAAACTTAGCATCTTATTTTAACGAGGCCTATGGCCGGATGAAATCAAAGGATCGACTGCTCTGCATGGCCGTCTGTCGCTTGGTTTGGTGCAATCACCATAGTGATTGATTGACTTAGAAACCATGCATACTCTTCTAAGTATCAATATTTTCTAAGTCAATCAATCCAATCAACCGAAACCAATATACATCCGTCCAGGGGCAAGGATATTCGCATGGTATACAGGTTAAAATTACTCAGCCAAAAACATGCAAAAAATAGGATATTCGCATGGTATACATGTTATAATTACTTAGCCAAAAACATGCAAAAAAAAATTTATATAGAGCAGATATAAACAGAACCGACCATACAGCCGAATGCTTCATTAAAATTAAAACTAACCGCCACATGGCAGCTGGGAAAGTTGAGTTGGCAAAGCCGATCCCTTGCTCGGTAAAAATACATCACATACTCGGCACACAGGTTGGAAAAGCAGAATTATGGCCATACGGCCGCAGAAAAAGACACATGAAATCTTAAAAGATCAGGGGAGGCTTTCAGCATCGGCAGCCGACTTGTCATCCTTCGGCTGCTCATCATCTTTTTTCTCATCCTCCCCCGAATCCTCTTCCTCCCCACTGGAGGACGACTCGTCTGATGAGTCGGGCACGTCGTCATCACCATCGGCGGCTGCATTCTCAGCTTCTTGAATAAGACGGGCATTAAACTCATCATTCGCCTCATCAAACTTGGAATTCCAAATTTGATAGTCGGAGTCCGGTTGCACTGCTGCCCAGGCCGCACGCATGATGGCTTCATAATCATCCATTATTTGCTTAACTAGGGCCTTATTCTCTTCCTCAGCCAAGACTTATACTTTGCCTTCAGCTGAGTTTCTTGGTTATGCAGCCGACCCTTGAGTCTACCAACCAACTTCTCCAGGCGGCCAGCTTTCTCTTGCGCTTCTTGGAGGGGCTCCATCTTGTCTTTAAGGTCCTTGACCTAATTTTAGAGTTCAGTGATTTTCTTCTGAGCCGCATCCAGATTCTGCTACACCTGCACATTGGCCGACGCTTGGGAATATAGCATATCAAGTGTCAGAATTTCATTTTGGGTAATTTGAAACTAGGCGGTGTCTAAAGCAGAGGCGGCTTGAGCTTTTGCTGCCTTTGCCTCTTGTTTCTTCTCGATGAGTGGCTTCTTGAGCCCACTCACGTGAAGCATAGCCTGCATTCGGCAATAACACAACAAAAAGTTAGAAAACCTTTAACCAAAACAATGCCCAAGACAAAAGTACAAGTCTAACATTGCAAAGAAGCGCCAGAATGGCATCTAAGTCAAGGGATCCGACTCCTCTGACGGATGCCTTGTCATCAGGATTAATCATCCTGAGCATTCGTCTGGCCACTCTTCGACGCTCTGAGGTGAGCATCCGGCTTCAATGGGGTCCTGGTGGGGGTGGAGGTGTCTATCCCCTTCTTAGGCTTAGAGGCGATGTACATGTGTTTTCGGTTTTTACCGACATCGCCGCCTGTCTGCTTTCGCAGCTTAGGGTCCGGCTGGTGGGAGGACGAGGGCTTGGTCGAGGCGCCCTGTAAACCAAAGCTCACCTAATCAGTTGAGGACTCAACAAGATTTTCACAAGTACAAAAAATAGAGATGTTCCTCACCTGTGGAGTGCCGCCAGACAGATGCTCCTCGTTTGCCTATTTGACGGACGAACGATACAAGGCTGCAAAAACAGCCGGCTTTCGGTGAGAAGGAAGCTTCGACATTGCTATATCTGCGAAAAAAGGGGCAAGAGAGTTAAAGACTTAAACAAAATCATCACAAAATGAGTAGTTAAAACTACATGTGCATGCAGTCTACTACGTCTCGGCTTCTTAGTACCCAGGCCACATGCGGCAAAATAATTCCCATCCGAGAGCCACTCGAACTTGGGAATATAGTTTTGGGGGGTTACCTCTTTTTTCCCCGTTTCTTCATTGGTCCGAACGGCCACTTTAAGCAGGCCTCGGTCTAATATCTCCTTCTGCGCCTTCCTAGGAACAGGCGGAAGAGCACTTTTACCCGCCAGAAGGGTCGGCTCTGCTGTCCAGCGATTGTACCGCTTGTTTCTCTTGGTATCTAGGGAAGAGACGATGTAAAACTTAGACCTCCAGTCCTTCCATTTATTTTCTTTCCCCAGGGTCATCATGTAACCCTTTTGGTTGGACAAGGTAAACTAGCCGACCCTGCTCTGATGTGGAGCTCTGCTCAGATAATACATATGAGCGAATGCCTCGAAGCTGGGCTCCACGGCCAGCATCTCACAGGCGGCAACGTAGTCAGAATATTTACCTAAGAGTTGGGGGCTAGTTTCCAGATACCCAGTTGGTATCCGCCTAATTAAAATCCTCTCCACAGCCGGATGAAGAGGGAAGCGGAGTCCAGCCTGAATGGACGCCTCGTAGCATCCAAAGTTCTTATCACGATAACTGCCCAACAGGGGCCACGTGATGGTGTCCTCACTAGTGCTGGCAGGGTCATCCCCCAGTCTCTCTTCCGACGCCTGTCCAGAAGGCTCAGGTCCTGATTGATTTTCAGCCTCCCACAGAATTCTATCACTGGAAGTACCGCTAAAAGTGGGCGAATGATAGTATGTGGGGTTTGGAGGAAGGTCAGAAGAAGGGCTAGGAGGGTTTTCAAACACCTCATTAGCAGGCACCCTTATGGAGCCTTTTGAATATACAGTCGACCCATCCGAATGTTAGAAGGTACCATCCAAATTTTATTTACTCGTGGTTCTCTTGGTTCTGGAATGGTGTCCTACACGGATACAGAAACGGTCGGATTCGGGGAAGTTCGCAAAGCAAAGTCCTTGGCCAAACAGTTGGCACCGCTAGTTCTAGATTCAGGCGTCCCCGGTGACCGGCTGATCACTATCCTATGCCGTGCTGCGTGCGTTTGGGAAACCATTTTTCAAAAACAAAGAAAAATAAGAGAACAAGCGATTACCTTAGAAGAAGGAACTAAGAGGCGCTTGGTTTCCGGTTCGCTGGTACAGGCGGTCGAAGGGCCGAGTGTCGGATGCTTGAGAGACAAAGTTTTTGAAAGTTAAAAATTCAGAGATTCTCCAAAGATTCGCGCAAAGGTGTGAATCTAAGGGGAGGGATACCTTCTATTTATAGAGGGGGTGAAACCTAATTTTTCCCTCCACAGTAAATTTGAAATTAGCCAACCAATGGCTGACACCTGTCACAGGCGACACGTGGCAAGCGCGTGTCCCCTGTGAGGGGTAAATGATTTGGGTATTTTCACCACGCCAACTGGCCCAACCAGAGCCTGACACGTGTCACTAGAAGGGGCACCACTTTGGACCTTCCAGATGGTGACACATGTCTGGCAGATCCAGCCCCTTGGGAATGGCGGTTTTCAAGGCCTAAATCTCAAGGGGCCCTACAAAAAACGGCGTGCCCTTCCCTACGGCATGAAACCCTAGAAAGGGCACACATTCCAAGGACCCTATAAATAGGGAACATCCCCCACATTATGGGGATCTGATCTTTTTACAACTTTTATGACATATCCTTGATTGAATACCAATCATTGCCTGAACTGTCACTCTCAAGAAACAGTACACCTGAGCTTGGAATCCAAGCAGATAAACTCTTTTCCGCACGCTTTCACTCCAAATCCATACTAACATAATCATCGGAGGCGGACCAACGGCCATTTGGTGCTCCGTTGTTTTGCAGGTACAGGCGCCCCTTGTTGGATCCAGTTTTAGTGTTGCAACTCTCCCGAGGGACACAAAAAACCCCAAAATACTTATTACAAATCTTATTAGTTATATATAATGCAAAAAATTTGGTCAAAGAGGTGCGAGGGAATGCAAAAGTCATTGGGATGACATTTAATAAACAACAAAATAAAGGGAGTAATATTTAAGTAGTCCCCCACAAGTTTACCCTTATATGGTTGCATTGAACTTGTGATGGTACACAATAACACTTTATATACATGAAGAGGATGTCTCCTTAGTCATTATTGATATTTCGGCATAAAATAGTGTTTGTAATCAACTAATGCCTTTTTATTTATCCATACATAAAATTAGCATAAATTTTCATTTTGAACCAGTCCGATTTCATAGAAGAAGACTTGTTTACACATATGCTGCATATGCTGTCCGGAAAGTGTTGTCGTTGTCAATACGAAGTCTTGTATCGTAGAGGTGCACCCTTCTTCCATTCAAAGGCTGCAATGGTCTTGCATTTTCCCTTGCATTCTTCAAAAAGGCCGGTAAACGAAGAGACAAATTTTATATCAAATTTAAAGTGTTGTTATTGTAACAAAAAGACCACCCTAGAATAATGAAATCTCGTCTACATTATGAGGGTTTGAACTTACATCATTAACAGCATCTCGCAACAATTTCACTTGTTCTTTTGAAACAGTTCCAAGCTGTGATAGTGAAAAGTAAACCATTAGAGTAAAATCAATGTATAATTGCCACATACTAACATGCTATGTATACCTTTTGTAAAAATGTAAAAACTTAGGCCCCTTTCACTTCACCTTATTTATGCTAAATTAGAATTATTTTTACTGAAATAGAATTATATTTGCTGAACTTAAATTATTTTTGCTTAACTGAAATTATTTTTACTGATTTTCTATTATAATTTTTCTTTAAAAAAACTGAATTTTATTGAACTGAAACTAATTTTATTGAACTGAACTTACTTTTACTAAACTGAAATTATTTTTACTTAATATTATTTTCTAAGGTGGAGTGAACAGGGCCTTATAGTTGAAGCTTATTTGTGTGTTTTCCGAGTTACTCACAGTCACATTACATAGATTTATAATGTACCAAGTATATTTATTACTTTACTCGGCCCTTGTTTAAAGAAAACACAATACTTTTATGGCTTGTTTGGGAACATAGATTTCATTTGAAAATATGGAATTGGCCCAAATATCATGTTTGGAAAACCAAGAATTTTAATTCTGGATTTGGGCCAAATTCCAACCCATCTAAAAATAAGTCAAAAATCAGAATTTCAAAATGACACCTCAAACCAAGTCATTTCAAATTCTAATCTAAACTTCCATACTTCTTTCTCTTCGACAACCTCATCCTCCATGGATTCTCTCTCCTCTTCTATTTCTGACTTCCCATCAACCGCCGTCGCCGCCACCGCCACTGCCATCGCCATCGTCGACCCCCCAAAACACATCATTATTTGAACAATTGTGATACAAATCTTGTTGTTTACAAGATTATTTTGCTCGATTGAAGCAAGATTCGGATTTTATAAAGCTGTAGTTTCATCTAAATTAAGCTACGTTTTCATTAATATGGAAGGTAAATTCATAATTTTCATTCTAATAATCAAATTTGGGGAATAAATTAGGGTTTAATTCACAATCTTAAGTAAAAGCTTTGATTATGGTTACATAAAACAATCAAACTGTAATTTCGTACGAAGTACTAATAAATGTAGAACACTAATACTGGAGTATTAAAATTAAATAGCATAATTTTTTAATTTTTGTTTTTTTTTAAACAATTTTTTTTTTTTTTTTTTTTTTTTTTTTTTTTTTTTTTTTTTTTTTGTAAAAATTGACGATATTTTGAAATCCAGAAATTGAAATTCTACTATTTCCCAAACAAATATTTTGGAATTGAATTATAAGAATTCAAATTCTGAAATTGAAATCTTTCATTTGAAATGAATTGTGTATATCCAAATACAACCTTAGTTTATTGACCATATGAATCTTTAATTAAGGCACATGCATCATGCTTTACGTAAACAATCTTTTTATTCAACAAGAAAAGTAATTTTCTCTATAAATATTTTCTATCTTACACCATTTCCTCTATGTATTTACTTGCCCCATAATAATGTGCATACTTCATGCAAGTAAAAAATTAGAGAGGAAAAAAAACAATGTTTTAGATGTAAGTTATCTAAAGAAATAGTATGAATAAAAAAGTTTCTTAAAAAGCTAGGAATGTAAAATAAATTAAGACATTCCTAAGTAATGGATAATCAGCGGAGTAAAATGGAAACAAGCTAGGACTTTGAGCGATGAGAGATATAAGAGAGAAACAACACATTCTATCAAGGATATATATGAAGTGATGTTAGCGATGAATGATTAGCAAGGATGTTAACTTGTGGGACGAGTTTGAAAGGAAACCTGCCGTTCATTGGCCCCATTTAACGACTCACTTTTCTCTCCTATTTATTCATTTTTTTCCCCTTAAATCGGTCCCTATTACTTAGTTTCTCTCTCATTTACCTTAATTCTCATACAAAAAGTAAAAAATTTAAAACAATGTAATATAAATTGGTGAAACATAAAATATAATAAAGGAAAATTTGTCGAAGAACTCCTTAAAAATAAACTATTTATATGAGGAGGAGGGTGGTTTTGTAGGTAGGGCAAAAGGGGGGCGAGGGGAGGGGGCAGTTTTGTCGGTGGGGCTGGGGTTGTTAACAATGGAAAACAGGGTCAATCTCATTTTTCGGCATAAGGTAAAAATTTGTTTCAGCCATTATCTTATAAAAATAAAATTTATACTGAGGTCTCTAACAAAAAAAGTTGCTCTATATAGATATTTTTGATAAATTTTCCTATAACAAACCACATTATTTAAAAGGGAGTAAGTTGATAAGATTATTTGGTATGGTATTACATATAACAAAGACTAATTTATCTATTCTGTGGTATGGTGAAGGATAGATAAAAGTCGCTCTCCAAATGCTTATTGCTTCATTTGTTTAGTTGAACTGGTCATGTTGATTCCTTATTCATCTTAACCATGTTGATTATAAACGTTGAAGACTATAAAATTTATTTCTTGCAGTGGCGGATAGCCAGAATCTCTAAGTGAGGGGACCAAGATTATACCTACGTACATATAATTTTGCAACTATTGAATTGATTGCATTTACTTTAAAAAAAATAAAATTAAATAAAAAATTAAAAATAAAAATAAAAAATTAAAAATTGTTAGCTACAAGATTTGATCCCTTGACATATTGCATACTATTGCATAGAAAAAACCAATTCCTCTACAAAAACTAATGATAATTAAGAGCACATCGACGTTCTTAGGAACGCCTTTCAATATATAGTATATATTTATATGACATAAATATTTAACGTTTATTAAATTCTAGTTCACACTTTCTTTCTACACATACTTGATATACTCGTCCCATTTTGCATACGTCAAAACCTAAAAATTGTGTTATTTCCTTATCACTCTAGCTATTCAATCAACTTGTGTTCAAATTGTTTCCTAATGATGACTAATAGGATTTTTCAAATTGAAGAATAATGACTAATAGAATAGGCCAACTTTAATTGTACGAAGTATTTTGTTTCCTTTATTAATTGTCAGTCTTTATATTTGATTATTTTATACGTTTCACTAATTTTTATTAACCCCAAGTGTAAGGGGTGGTCCTGAGCTGAGCCATATAGCTCGTCGCGAACAAGTCGATATGGGCTCATTAGGAGTTTCTTTCGAGTTCAACTCGTTTGTCATTAACAAGCACTCAAGTTTGAGGTCAGATATATAGTTTGATAATTTGAAATTTTAAATTCCAATTAATCTATTAAGATTCCCATGACAATATTTTTTCTAATAAATCAGTGAATTTTCGCAGTTGTTGGTCCAAATAAGGAAATGAAGCAAACAATAAAGATTAGAAAGTAATAAAAAAAATATTTATCTATATGACAAATGTCAATATAAAAACGATAAAAAAAATTTCATAATAGACAGGTACATACCTTGGTTTCAATTGTCCAAATGATACCTTCGTCACAAGGAGGGGTTGTGAGTGAGCCCATGTATCTATAATAACTACTTCCTTCCATTTGTACTTTTGATGGATGAATTGTACCAGCCATTATTTCGTCTAATGAATTATCTGAAATCAATCTTAATTCTTCTTCAATCTGGATAATATAAACTGTTAGGGGTCCAGCCCAAGTTATGGTAAAATGTTCATTATTTTGGTCTTCATGAATGACCCAAATTTTATTACATTTTACTTGTTATTATGAGTCCATCTTGGGGCTTATTTTTGTGTCTTGTTTAGCAAGCTTGTCAAGGGGTAATTCTTGCTAAGAGTGGGCAGCAAGTGCAGTAAGAAGAGCAGAACAAAAACACACACAAAAGTGAGGGTTTTGAGTGAAGATGGTCTTCGGATTTTCAGGGACAGCTTTCAGAGATTTGTCCCTCACCGGAAGTTCCACCGTTGGATCGTCCCCAAATTTTGACAGCTTACTCCTGACATAAAGGGCTTCATTTTGGACGGTTGGATCGTCGTTTTGAGGTCTGGTTTAGTCAGAATCTGCTTCGGACAGAACTGTTGTTTCTTGGGTGAATTCTACTCTTTTGCTCTCTAATTTTGATCTCTTGTTATTTGTTGTTATTGGTGGGTTGTTAAACCTTTTGTAGACTGATTTGGGTTTATTTTACCCTCAATTATCAATAAGAGAAGCTAGGGTGGACTCCTTAAACGGTCCCGTGGTTTTTATCCTTCACATCGAAGGGGTTTTCCACGTATAATCCGTGTGTGTTGATTATTGTTGTTTCTTCCAATTATTGTTGGTATTGTTGTTCATTTGCTACTGCCCTATTGCTGTCTTGGTGTTGCTATATTGGTTGTGTGATAATTTTGGTTTCATTAGATTGAATTTTGGTTGATTGTCTTGTGTGTGACATAGTGGGTGTCGTAGTGACCCCCTTCCGATCCCTACAACTTGGTATCAGAGCCGGAATTTAATTTGTCACATTATGGAGTCGACTAGTGGTAGTTCGATGGTTAAATTGACATCAACTAATTATTCAATTTGGAGACCTATGATGGAAGATTTGTTATATTGTAAAGACTTGCATGAACCGATTGAAACAACCACAAAGACTAATGGTAGCATTGTTAAACCAACAAAACCTGAAAAGATGGATGCTAAAGATTGCGCTAAGTTGAAAAGAAAGACTTTAGGGACTATTAGACAATGGATTGATATTAGCATATTCAACCATGTGTCACAGGAGTCCGACCCATATGATTTGTGGAAGAAACTTGAAGGTCTTTATGAAAGGAAGACCGCACATAACAAAGCTTCATTGATTAAGAAACTTGTTAATTTGAAATTGAAGGGTGGAAAGTCAGTTTCTGAGCATCTTAATGACTTCCAGGATATTATTAACAAGTTGACTACTATGAAGATTGTTCTTGATGATGAATTGCAGGTTTTGTTCTTATTGAGTTCTTTGCCAGATAGTTGGGAAACTTTGGTTGTGACTATTAGTAACTCTGCTCCAAAAGGTGTGATATCATTGGATGTGATCAAGGAGAGCATGTTCAATGAAGAAATCAGAAGAAAGGAGATGGGAGTTGATAATTCACAAGCTCTTGTTGTTGAGAACAGAGGAAGAGGCAAGAGTAAGGGTCCCAAAGGCCGTGATAACTCAAGGAGTAGGTCCAAATCCAGTGATGGAAGAAATGTGACTACATGCAACTACTGCAAGAAGCCTGGTCATATCAAGAAGTATTGTTTCCGTTTGAAAAAGGAACAAAGAAAAAAGAATGATTCACAGAAAGAGGGAGATGATAAAAACACTGCAGCAACAACTTCTAAGAGTGATGATGAGGTCACTTTGATTTGTGCAGTTAGTGAGTGTCATCATGTTGATAGTTCAGACACAGAGTGGCTCGTAGATACTGGGGCTTCATACCATTGGGTTCCCAGGAGAGAGTACTTCATGAACTACAAGTCTGGTGACTTTGGTAGTGTGAAGATGGAAAATCAGAGCTCGGCAAGTATTGTTGGGTTAGGTGATATTCGTGTGAAGACAAGTGTTGGGTGCGTGCTTACATTGAGGAATGTGCGCCGTATTCCAGATCTACGCCTGTCTGCTAATGTTCTTGATTTAGAGGGCTTTCGACATACTTTTGGTGATGGTAAGTGGAAGTTGTCTAAGGGTTCGATGACAGTTGCTCGAGGCGAGTTGTGTTGCTGTTTGTATAAGACATACTTGACTGTATGTTCTGGTGAGCTGAATGCAGTTGAAGAGAAGAATTCTCCTAATCTGTGGCATCAAAGATTGGGACATATGAATGATAAGGGATTGAAACTTTTAGCAAGTAAAGCATTGATTCTTGTTGATAAAACTGTTTCTCTTGACCCTTGTGATCACTGTTTGGCAGGAAAGCAGCATAGAGCTTCCTTTTCCAGGAAGTCTACTAGAAAGCAAGCCAAGTTGGAGTTAGTACACTCCGATGTCTGTGGTCCCATTGAAGTTGAATCTCTTGGTGGCAATAGATATTTTGTCACTTTCATTGATGATGCTACTTGAAGAACTTGGGTATATATGTTGAAGACAAAAAGCCAAGTGTTCGCATCTCCGAACTGATAATGGTGGTGAGTATACTTCGAAAGAGTTCAAGCATTATTGCTCACAGCATGGCATTAGACATGAGAAGACAGAGCCCGGTACACCACAACACAATGGAGTTGCAGAAAGGATGAACAGAACCATTATGTAGAAAGTGAGATGTATGCTTAGAATGTCTGATCTTCCTAAGACATTATGGGCTGAAGCAGTTCAGTGTGCCGTATATTTGATCAACCGTTCTCCATCAGTTCCTCTTGGTCTTGACATTCCAGATAGAGCATGGAAGGGGTGTGATTCTTCATATTCACACTTGAGAGTCTTTGGATGCAAGGCATTCATGCATGTGCCGAAAGATCAGAGATCGAAGCTTGATTCCAAGACCAACCCATGTGTTTTTGTTGGCTATGGTGATGAAGAGTATGGTTTCAGACTATATGATCTTGAAAAGAAGAAGGTTGTGAGAAGCAGAGATGTAGTATTCTTTGAGCATGAGAAGGGTGCAGATCTTCTGATTACGAGGTATACTCCTACTTCAGAATTGACTTTTGATACTACTGATGATGTTTCTTCTCCTATACCTCCTGTAAATCAGCCAGTAGATGAGAATGTTGAGGAGAATCATGAAGATGTTGGTGAGGTACAACCTGATGGTGATGTACCAGTTCATGATGAGGATGGTGTTCATGATGATGATGGTGGTGTTGATCTTGACGAGTCTTCATCAGATGAGGAAGAAGTTCATGAAGAAGAGGTTCATGAGCAGGGGGAGCAGCCTACCCCACAAGTTGAGGATACACAGGTTCGAAGGTCAATCAGAGAGCGCAAACCTTCAACAAAGTATCCAAGCTCAGAGTTCATTCTACTCACTGAGGATGGAGAGCCAGAAAACTATCAAGAAGTGTTGTCTCTTGAAGAGAAAGATCTGTGGCTCGATGCAATGAAGGAAGAAATGGAGTCCTTACAGAAGAATGAAACTTATGAGTTGGTGATGCCTCCCAAGGGCAAGAAAGTCTTGAAAAACAGGTGGGTTTTCAAGAACAGGAAAGATGGTGAGAAGATTGTGAAGCGCAAAGCCAGATTGGTGGTAAAGGGATGCAACCAGAAAAAGGGCATTGACTTTGATGAGATCTTCTCTCCTGTTGTCAAAATGACTTCTATCAGAACTGTGTTGGGATTAGCTGCAAGTCTTGATCTTGAGTTGGAGCAGCTTGATGTTAAAACTGCTTTTCTACATGGTGACTTGCATGAAGAAATCTACATGGAGCAACCTGAATGATTTGAAGAGAAAGGGAAAGAAAAGTTTGTTTGCAAACTAAAGAAGAGTCTTTTTGGGCTTAAACAGGCACCAAGGCAATGGTGCAAGAAATTTGATTCGTTTATGACAAGCAATGGTTATAAACGAACTTTGGCAGATCCTTGTGTGTACATTAGAAAGTTCCCTGGAGGTAACTTCATCATCCTTCTTTTATATGTGGATGATATGCTGATAGTTGGACAAGATGCAGGAATGATTCAAAGTTTGAAGAAAGACTTGTCCAAGTCATTTGACATGAAAGACTTGGGTCCTGCAAAGCAAATCTTTGGCATGGAGATTGCTCGTGACAGGAAGGCTGGAAAGCTGTGGCTTTCACAAGAAAAGTATATTGAACGGGTGCTTGAAAGGTTCAATATGAAGCATGCCAAGCCTGTTAGTACACCATTAGCAACACATTTTAAGCTAAGTAAGAGGGCTTGTCCTACAACAGAGAAGGAGAAAGAAAGTATGCTATGGTGTGTACTAGGCCAGATATTGCACATTCTGTGGGTTTAGTGAGCAGATACTTATCTAATCCGAGTAAGGCTCACTAGGAAGCAGTGAAGTGGATCTTCAGATACTTGCGTGGCACCTCCAAAATTTGCTTGTGTTATGGAGGTGGTAAACATATTCTTGAAGGCTATACAGATGCAGACATGGCAGATGATCTTGATAACAGAAAATCTACCTCAAGTTATGTGTTTACATTTTCAGGGGGAGCCATTTCATGGCAATCCAAGCTACAAAAATGTGTAGCATTGTCAACAACTGAGGCAGAGTACATTGCAGCTGTGGAAGCGGGCAAAGAGATGCTATGGCTTAAGAGGTTCCTTCGAGAGCTGGGTTTGAAGCAGGGAGAATATATAGTACTTTGTGACAGTCAAAGTGCTATGGATTTGAGTAAAAATGCTATGTACCATGCTCGTACCAAGCATATTGATATAAGATATCATTGGTTACGAGATGTGATTCAAGAGAAGCATTTGAAACTGAAGAAAGTCCACACTGACAAGAATGGCCGGTGCAGATATGTTAACAAAAGTGGTTCCCGGGAGCAAGCTTGATGTTTGTAGCAAGCTTGTGGGAATGAGCTTCAAGTGATGATTGAAGCGTGTTGGTCTTCCCCGTATTGGGCTGAAGGGGGAGATTGTTAGGGGTCCAGCCCAAGTTATGGTAAAATGTTCATTATTTTGGTATTCATGAATGGCCCAAATTTTATTACATTTTACTTGTTATTATGAGTCCATCTTGGGGCTTATTTTTGTGGCTTGTTTAGCAAGCTTGTCAAGGGGTAATTCTTGCTAAGAGTGGGTTGATTATTGTTGTTTCTTCCGATTATTGTTGGTATTGTTGTTCATTTGCTACTGCCCTATTGCTGTCTTGGTGTTGCTATATTGGTTGTGTGATAATTTTGGTTTCATTAGATTGAATTTTGGTTGATTGTCTTGTGTGTGACATAGTAGGTGTCGTAGTGACCCCATTCCGATCCCTACATAAACCACGTACTCGTCAAGAGAATGATTAGTCATATTTATTTGTTGGTTATTAGACATACAACCTACTCCTCTATGTGTTATTTTTATTTTTATTTTGAAGGAACAAACTACTCATATGTTTATATATTGATGACTTGATTACCGAAGAAAGGAAAGGATCAGGATTCCCAAAATCGTAAAGGAATCCAATTACTGCAATTTTGTTGTCTAGGCTTTGATGTACAAAGTGCGCCTCCAAAGCATACCTATGTTAAATAAAAATTTAATAAATGAAATTGGTGTCGTTAGAAAAATATTACTCAGTATAATACATGCACATGTTAAATTATAGCTAGTAAAAAATAAAATAAAATAAAATAAAATAACATGTTGAGAAATTATCAATAATCAATCAATCAATAATCAATCAATAACTAAATACTACTCTCTCCGTCCCCTTTTGATAGTCTTTTATGGACAAATTTTAGTCCCAAAATGCTCACCCCATTTGCTTTTTCTAACAACCATTAATATAAATTTTTTTACCAAAATTCCCTCCAATTTGCAACAAATTTGTGCAAATTTAAATTTCCCACGTAAATTTTGTTTTCCCATGTACTTTTATTACTTTCTCTCTCTACTTTTTTGCATACTCAATGTCAATTTACTTTTTCAATGTACTTTAACTATGTTTATTAATTCCCGCGAAAAATTCCTATAAGGGACTATCAAAAGGGGGACGGAGGGAGTAAAAGACGCACCCGCAATGACACGTGTCATCTTCTGGTGTGTCTTTAGTAATTTTTTTTTTAAAAAAAAACTTTTAAAAAATTTATAGTGAATATACAAAAAAAATATTTCTTCCAATATTTAGGAAAATAATTGTAAAATAATATATTTACCAACTTAAATATCTCATATCTTTATATAAATTCTATATAAGTATTTACTTTTAAATGTATGATGATAATTTGTAGTAAGAAAATCATGAATATATATATTTCAACCTAACATAACTGGTGAATGAAAATTTGTCAAATGTAAAATAAAAAATTAGAAATAAATATGTCATCATGGTCCAAAATAGCAGAAAGCATAGTCATGAAAGATAAAATATGGAGTATAAAATTTTAAGTTGCTTGATTTGGGAAAAAAAAAAAGAATTTCCATCAAATTATTTTTTATTCAAATGTAGATTTAAATTGATACTCCATAGCAAAAAGTGAAAATCATGATTTAATTGTCTAGCTAAGCTAATTAATTAGTGGCAACTAATTCCAAATGAAAAGAATATGTTAGCCAATGCTTTGCATATACCTCCTTCCATTGATTGCGTGCTCCGATGGAGAGTGCCAGTGGCATTGTTGTAGGATATAATCGGTGCCATTGATCCGGATCCTTCCACCTCCATCCGTCCAGTCAAGCTACAAGAAGAGTTATAGTATAATAAAAAAAAAAAATAAAAAAAATAAAAAATAAAAAAATAAAAAAATTTGAAATTAGATACATTTATGCATGAGGATTGATTTAACTAATAAATGATATCAACATCTATTTCTTCCCCAAAAAAAATAACTTCTATTTGTAGAATCTATCAATGCATTTTGTGTGGCTGATCATACAATATGACCACTTGTAAAAACAAAAAGTATCTCCTATAACATAGACAGAGTAACCCTTAACACAAAACAAGTCACCCCTACAAAACTGACCAAGTAATCATTATAGCATTAACAAATTAACCCTCATGATGGCTAGCCGCCAAGACATATAAAAGTCTGTGATATGCTAAATACCAACCCTTTTTTTTCAAATCGATTTTTTAACCACTCAATTTTTTATCCAAGAATATCACTTTGATATTATTGTGTTAGTTGTTTATTGAAGGCAATTCATTTGGCAACGTTACATGTATGAAGCTGTAGAGGTAGGGCAATATGCCAATACCATAGGCGCGATTTTAATGAAACTCGAAAGGAAGGTGGTTAGTACATGTACATGAGCTTCAATTCAATTTATAAACATGTATTTCGTTTGTAAATAAACCCTTAGGTTTTGCAACGTAGCAAGAATTATTGATTGCTAGGATTAAGAAAGTTGAGCTAATAAACCTTAATATCATGGCCTCTATTTATGAGTGTTGTTCGACCGGGTTGATAAAACCTTAGGACCCTTTCCGACTCCGGGACTCTTTCCGGTACCCGGGGATATATGAAGATGGGTGATTGTTTTTTGCCTGTGTTACATTTCGCCCATTCATCTTTGATGTTTCCCCAGTTCTCTGGCCCCCTTTTATCCCCTCGAATGTAGTTGAATTCCGACTCGTCCTCTGCCATTGTACAATAAAACATTGTAAAACATCGTTGTTAATATAATAGAGCATCGTGTATGTACTATCTTGTTGAGGTAGTAATATTAGAAATTACACTATCATCGTGACAATATATTTGGACGGAGAATAAATTGATAAATCTATGAACAAGTTTTACTAAAGTATGTGACTTACCAACTTCTTGAGCTATTATTGATGTTGCGAGTGACAAGAGGAGGACAAGATAAAACTTAAGGATTGCTGAATTCTTCATTTCTCCTTGAGAATAGAACTAATTTGATCGTGTTTTAGAATATCTTGTGTTTGAAAATGTACATATAATCTTTTTATAGACAAATTAGGGACAGATAGCTCTTCGATTAGCATAGCTTCAAATATATATTACTCTCTCTGTCTCTATATGTTTTACTATATGCAATATATTAGGTTAAATCCCGTGCAATGCACGGTTGTTAAATTTTTATTGACAATTTTACTATAAATTTTTTAATATAATGACTTGAGTATTAAAATATATAGAGTATATTTAAAATAAAAAAAAAAAAAAAACCATGCAAGAGAAAATATTTAAATAAACATGTAATAGTTATAAACTTAGGGTCTGTTCACATTTACTTAATTTCAGTTCAGTTCACTTCAGCTCCAATCAGTTCAGTTTAGTTTAGTTCAGCTCCAATCAGTTCAGCTCTTAATTTCCCTCTCTCATAAAATATTCATTTCAGCTTAGTTCAGTTCAGTTCAGTTCAGCTCCAATCAGTTCTGTTTAGTTCAGTTCCGCTCCAATCAGTTCAGTTCAGTTCAGTTCAGTTCAGCTCCAATCAGTTCAGTTTAGTTTAGTTCAGCTCAAATCAGTCCAGTTCAGGTCAGTTCAGCTCAGTTCAGTAAATGTGAACATGTCCTTATAATGGATAATTTAATCTTTTAGGAAAAGATTTATGTTTTATATAAAACAAATTATGTCATAATTTAGATATAATTTTTATTTTCCTTAAGTAACGATAATTTTTTTAGAAGATACTTTTGGCGGGAAATTTTTTAATAATACATTGACAACTGTGTCTTTAGATTCGCTTTTAGTAGTATGTAATTTTTATTTTTTTTTACGGAAAAGTAGACTTGGACAAAAATTTCCGTCTTTATTTAGTTTTTCTATATGCAATAATATTTATATATAGCACGGTAGTGATCATATATTTTACTTCTAAGGAACAATCCAAATGTAACAATATAAAACTATAATGACGAGGTGAGTTATTTATTTATTTTTTATTTTTTATTATTTATTTATTTTTTTATATTTTTTTTTTGTGTGTGTGTATGAACATACATAGTCAGTAGTCTTATTGATTAGTCAACATTAGGATCATTATATTACATACACTGCACATTTTTCATAGAATTCACATCACTAGAAGTGTCCAAAATAGTACAAATTCATTTAAATCCTATTTTAAACAACATACAAATGATACAATAATGTATTTTGTATGGTGCGGTTGAAGAGGGAATGTAATATCTGATCTCCTCTCTTCAATCAGTCAACCATAAAAATGTGAAATTTTGTGTTATACATCATTGCTTGTATTTTTCTTCATCAAATTCATTGTTGCGTCCAAAAACCAACAACGTTAGTTGGTAAGAATGGGACCTAAATGTATTTATTAGCTAATTTATTCTTTGCCCAATTAAAAAATAATCTAATAAATAACATTTTTAGTACCTTTCCTTTAGAGTCATAGGTTATCTCAAACTTAATTTCACATTTCTATTGCATAGAGATAAACTTCATATTTTTATAGGAATTTTTATTTTCCTGTCATAAATAAACTTCATAAATAGAAATGGAGGGAGTATTGTTTATCAATACATTACATGCTTAGCATCAAAATATACTACCTCTGTTACATATTATGTGCAATTTTTGGGTATTATTTATTTATTTGTGAGGTACGAAAAATTCCAAAATTGCACGTAGTATATAACAAATCTAGTAGTATATATGGAATCTCCAAAAGACATTCATAAATGAGAGTGACAAAAATTTCGATTCTAGAACACTCAACTAAACCGATTTTACACATTAGGTTAAAAAGGTTTAATGCCCCTCAGCTCTAGATTAAAATTTTCTTTCATCTAATTTTTAATTTTTAACATTGAATAACTCTCAAGGTATATGCGTGACAACATTTTTTTTTTTTTGACAAGGCGTGACAACATTTAATAAAGGAAAAATTACAATTAATCATATAACCTCTTTGACCCTTTCTTTTTTTAATAATACAACTAACTTTGGATTATCATATAATATTACGTAACAACCTTTGAGGGGCGTTTATTTTAAACAAGACAAAAAACCTTTAACCTATTAAACCGGTTACCCGTGACAAAAAACCTCGTATTGTGGGTTTCGTTGTGGCTGCGGGGTTTCGGTTGGTTTCGATGGCTGTGGGGTTTCGTGGTGGGTTTTGGTGGGATTAGGTGTGTTGAGGTGGCTGCAGGGTTTTATGGTGAGTTTCAGCGGGATTTGGGTGGATTTTGTGGTGGTCACAAGGGTTGGAATGTTGGGTTGGTGGTGGTTTGAAGGGTGGTGGTGGTTAACCCCCATTAATATGGGGAAGCAGGAGGAGAGAAGTTGACAAAAAACTTTTAAAAAAAAATAAAAGCTCAACAAATGATAAAGTAACCAGTGTCCCATTAACTTGTAAAAATAGGTTACCAACCGGTTTTTAACCTGTTTGAAATAAACATCCCTCAAAGGTTGTAATATTATATAATGATTTAAAAGTTGTATTATTAAAAAAGAACGGACCAAAGGTTATATTATTAATTGCAATTTTTTCTTTAATAAATAGTTAAAGGAAATAATTGTTAAAATTATATTGCGCGTCGTGTGTACATAGGGCTAGTATATATGTGAGAACAAGAAAAGTAGAAAACAATCTAATCCCTTACGGAGTTACGGCAGTATAGAAAGACAACCAATATATATGTATCTCATGTTATTAATGACAATTTTGTAATTTGTAACTTCTAAGTACATTTGTTACTTTTGTTGCAATTTCATTTGCTTAATGTAAATCTTACATCTATTCAAAAAAAATGTAAATCTTACATATAATGCAAAAACTTTGGTCAAGGCTTAAGTGCACGTAAATGTAAAAGTCAAAATTAAAACACTTAATAATTAAACAACAAAGGGAGTAACATTTAAATAGTTCTCCATAAGTTTTCCCTTAGATATAATGATGGTTGTGAAGGTACACAATAACACTTTCTAACATGGAAAGGATGTCTCCTTATTGATATTTTGGCATAGCGTTTATAATCAACCAATGCCCTTTTATTTATCCATACATAAAACAAGCATAAATACCATTATTCGTTTTGATCCATTTAGATCGATTTCGTAGAAGGTGCTAGCCCAGAAGACTTGTTTACATAGATGCTGCATCTGCTGTATTGCGGAGAGTCTTGTCATCGTCAATGCGGAGTCTTGTATCGTAGAGGAACACCCTTCTACCATTCACAGGCTGCAATGGTCTTGCATTTTCCCTTGCATTCTACAAAAGGGGTAGTAGAAGAGACAATTTTATATCAAATAAATTCAAAGTGTATTTAGTGATTGTACCAAAAAGACCAACCTGAGATAATCAAATCTCGTCTACATTATCGAGTCTAGCTACTTATTTAGGAAAATAGCTATTAATATAAGTATATATCCATAATATTATATCATAAAATCTATATGGAAAATAATTTATCACAATAGTATATTTTCTTATATTCCTAACATATACCATGCAAAAGAATAAAACAATAAAAGCGGTTTAGCTTATGAAGGTTTGAACTTACATCATTAACAGCATCCCGCAGCAAATTGACTTGTTCTCTTGAAACAGTTCCAAGCTGTGGTAGTGGAAAGTAAACCATAAGAGCAAAAATCAATGAATGATTGCCACATACTTGTATGTCATAAACGCTTTTTGTAAGTATGTACATATTCTTGAGCCCATCATCAAACCCACATGTGCGTGAAAATGTTATCCCATATTAATCGAGTTTAAAAGTTAGAGTGGTTATTGGGTAAAGGGATGTGTGTCCCACACATGAAGAAAAAAGAATAGTGTCCACCTTGTAAGGCTTAGGGGTTACTCCTCTTATTATCAGTTCAATTCAGTTCAGTTCATTTCAATTCAGTTCAGTCAATCAGAATAGGCCCTTATTGTAAAGGATTTATGAGCAATCGCTGTCGAAGACTTATTGCTTCATTTTTTTTAGTTAAACCGGTCGCTAGTTAGATTTATTATCTATGTTCATTCCTTTTTCATCTTAACAATTTTCATTATGAATGTTGAAGACTATAAAAGTTTGTGCTTGTATAGTACAACTATCAATTTATCATATTTAAATAAGTGCAACGTTTCTCTTATATAGTATGTCAATGTTAAACTTCGACTAATAATATCTTTCATTATCAATAAGTAAAATTTAGGTTTTTTTTGTCAGAAACTACCAAATAAAATCTAAATTTTTTGTGAGAAACTACCTAATAAAAAAATGTTGTAAGAAACTATCTAATAAAAGGTTAAATATTGTAAGATACCGCCTAAGGCCGAATTTCTACCACTAACCTAATTTTATGGCATTGATTTCCCTCGAAAACACCCCCAAAACCACCACATCGGTTAATTTTCAAGGTGGTTATTTTTGGGATGGTTGAAGGATATTCTGAGTTGGGTAGTATAGTTTTGTGATTCGATATATTGGTTTTGGGGTTGAAGGTGATTTTGGCGTGATAGAGGCAATTTCAAGTAGGTTTATTTGGTTTTGGGATGAAAGTGGAAGTTTCGGAGTTGTTTTGAGGTGGGTCAACGATGGAAATCCAGTGAATGTAATTTTTGTACAATATTTTATTACGTAGTTTCTTACATCATTTTACCTTTCTTTAGATAGTTTCTTACATCAATTTTTACCTTTCTCACAAAATCTTGGTTTTACTAGGTAGTTTCTAACAAAAAAATAAAAAATTGAATATTAATAAACAACTCGTTGAGCGATTGCAACAAATACCCACAAGATTATATTTATCATTTTTTTTTTATAAACCACATATATTAGTCAAAGTAATTAAATATATAGTGAAAAAATAAAGTCAAAATATTCACTTTTTATTTACGAAGGGAATATATTTAAATAAGGACAGGTTTACTTTAATTAATTTTATATATTCGTATGGCATTCGGTCCTCTTAAGTTCTTATTCACACTTTCTTTCTACACACATACTTGATACTTGTCTCAAATTGCATGCGTCAAAAAAATGATAATAAAAATAATAATATATAAAAATTGTATTATTTCCTTATCATTCTAGCTATTTAATCAGCTTTTGTTCAAATTGTTTCTTAATGAGTAATAGATAAGCCAACTATTTTTGAAACCACTATAATGACTATTAGAATAAGCCAACTATAGTTGTACGAAGTATTTTGTTTTCTTTATTTATTGTCAGTCTCTATTATCATTTTAAACGTTTCACTGTTTTTTTTTGACCCCCAAGTGTAAGGGGTGAACCTGAGCTGAGCGCATGAGCCATCAGGGGTGTGCAAAAAACACCGCAACCGTTTACTGTAATCGTTAACCGGTGTAACCGGCAAATTTAATAGGTTAGTTAACTGTACCGTTAAAGTTTAACGGTTATATTAACCGAACCGTTAAATGTAGCGGTTAACGGTTACGGTTACGGTTACAGTTTTGAGGTAACGGTTTGGTTATCCGTTAAGATAAAATAAATATATTCCTCCGTTTTTTTTTTTACTTGCAACACTTCCCTAAAAAGAAAATGTCACAATACTTGCAACACACTATTAAAGGAAAGTTACTTTAAGGAAAAACTATACTATATCTCTTATTTAAAGCACATAGCTCACTAAATTACATTTCTAATAACCACTCATCCTATTTTAAAGTTTATTATATCATGTAAACCTCACCTTTCTTAATTACCGCGTTAAAGGGTGTGTTGCATTTAAAAAAAAAACGGAGGATGTATTTTTATGTACTTTTTTGAGGAAAATAATATATGTAATTATGTAAGTTTTTTCTAAAAGAATCTTTATTCGTTTGTATCCAACTTATTAGAATTTATTATTGTTTATATATAATTATGTATTAGGATTGAAACTATTGAAAAAGTAAAAACAGTATTGATCTAAAATAGACGTTAACTGGTAACCGTACCGTTAAGAAACGGTTAACCGTTGCGGTTGGACTGTTTTTTAACGGTACGGTTAAGGTTCGTGCTTCTTTGTAACCGGTCTAACGGTTAACCGTACATGACAATTGTCAATATCGGAATGATCGAAAATGTTTTCATATTAGATAGGTACATACCTTAGTTTCAATTGTCCAAATGATACCTTCGTCACAAGGAGGGGTTGTGAGTGAGCCCCTGTATCTATAATAAATAGCTCCTTCCGTTTGCACCTCCGAAGGATGAATTGTACCAGCCATTATTTCGTGTAATGAATTATCTGAAAACAATCTTAATTTCTCTTCAATCTGTCATCATATTTACCATGCACTAGTCAAGATAACGATTAGTAATTTTATTTGTTGGTTGGAAATACAACCAACTCCTATATATGTTTTGTTTATAAGGATCAAACTACTCGTATGTCTATTTATTAATGAATTGATTACCGAAGAAAGGAAAGGATCAGGATTCCCATAATCATAAAGGAATCCAATTACTGCGATTTTGTTGTCAAGACTTTGATGTACAAAGTGCGCCTCCAAAGGGTACCTATGTTAAATAAAACCCAAATTTTAACAAAAGAAAATGAGCTTATATTGTTAGAAAATTATTAATATACTACAAGCACGTTTAAGAAATTAAAAATCATAATTCTGAATGAAAAGAATATGATAGCTAGTCAATGCATTGCATAAACCTCCTTCCATTGATTGCGTGCTCCGACGGAGAGTGCCAGTGGCATTGTTGTAGGATATAATCGATGCCATTGATTCGAATTTTTCCACCTCCGTCCGTCCAGTCAAGCTACAAGTTGAGTTATAGCAATACAAAGAACTTTGAATTAGATATAATTATGCATGAGGATTGATTTAACTAATGAAATCAACTTCTATTCGTATAAGCTATCAATGCGTTTTGTGTCGCTGATCATACCATATGACCACTTTTGTAAAATAAACAAAGTAATCTTGTAACACTGATCGAGTAACCCTTATAACACTGAACGAGTAACCCTTATAAATCAGATGAAATAACACTTATAAAACTGATCGAGTAATCCTTATAACATTAATAAAGTAACCCTAATGATGGCTAGTCATAGTGTGTAACCAACCGCATATGAAAATTAGTGAGACGCTAAATTCCGATCTTTTTTTTTTTTTGGTTGTGTGTATGTTTATTGGAAATCAACTTTTTAAGCATTCATTTTCTTATGTAACGTGACTCGATATAAAAGAATATATAGGCCGTATCACTTTTAAAATTATTATGGTGTTAGTTGTTTACTGTATGAAATTCGATAAACGTACTTAAAAACGTTTAATGTATGAAGCTGTGGAGGTAGGGTGATACGCCAAATACCATAGGCGCGAAATTTGAAAGGAAGGTGGTTAGTACATTAACATGAGCTTCAATTCAATTTATAAACATGTACTTCGTATGTAAATAAACCCTTAGGTTTTGCAACGTAGCACGAATTATTGATCACTAAGATGGAGAAAGTTGAGCTAACCTTAATATCATGGCCTCTATTTATGAGTGTTGTTCGACCGGGTTGATAAGACCTTTGGATCCACTCCGACTCCGGGACTTTTTCCGATAGCTGGGGATTTAAGAAGATGGGTGACTGTTTTTTGCCTGTGTTACATTTCGCCCATTCATCTTTGATGTTTCCCCAATTCTCCGGCCCCCTTTCATGACCTGGAATGTAGTTAAATTCCGACTGGTCCTCTACCATTGTTCAATAAAACTTTGTTAAACATCGTCAACATAATAGAGTATCTTTAATTTGTCTAAAATTAGTGTTAGTAATAATATTAAAAATTACACTATCATTGTGACAATTTATCATATATGTTCAACAAATGAATTATTTGATGATCTATCAACAAGTTTCACGTAAGTATGTGAGTAATGTGACTTACCAACTTCTTGAGCTATTATTGATGTTGCAAGTGACAAGAGGAGGACAAGAGAAAACTTAAGGATTGCTGATTTCTTCATTTCTCCTTGAGAAATAGCACAAATCGTGTTTTAATTTAGAATATTTTGAGTTTGAAAATGTACGTGTATTCTTTTTATAGACAAATTAGTGGTAGATAGCTCTTCGATTAGCTTCAAGTCAAAAAATATTGTGTGGACCTGGTCCACAATAATATTATTGTGAATCCGAGATTTATAACACGAGCACGCAATTGACGTAATATGGAACATAGTAACCCTAATTTTAAGATAATAACCTTATTTTTAACATTGTACCTTTTATTAAAACTTGTGTGACATTAAATATTATTTTTAGCATGAATTATGACGTAGGGCGTGTTCGGCAAAATGTAGCTGTAGAGGTAGCTTTTAGTTGTGATGGTAGCTGTTAACTGTGAAAATAAACAATTAAGTATGAGTGTTTGGTAAAGTAGCTGTTAGCTATTAAATTCTAGAAAAATAGAAGAAAAATTACACAGCTATCTAACTTTTGACAAAAGTTGATAAATTTAACTTTTCACAAAAGCTACTTTAACCACTAAACTCTACCCTCACCACTACGTACTTTCCCAAACACTCATATATTTTTTTTCTAAGTAGTGGTTTGAATAAGTCAAACCACTAAAAGCTACCTAAAAGCTACTCAAAAGCTAGTGCCGAACACGGTAATTTTAAAAAAACATAGTGACGATAATTTTAACATAGTAACTTTTGTTATTTTGTATTGACTAGTATATATGAAAATTCATTTTAAAAAAAATAGAAAAACCTCTTATAGCCTTTATAATATCACAATGACTTTTATTTCATTAAAATAACCTTTACTTTAATATTGTAAATTTTTTATTTATTAATAAAACAAGAATAGTGGTCCACAATAAATTAGTATGGAACAGATTCATTTAAGAGTTTGTATATGTGCCAAAAAAAAAAAAAAAGAGTTTGTATGTGACCTTGTTTAAGAGTTGAACTAAAATATTACTCTCTCTATCTCTATTTATTTTTCCTTTATTTAAAATTGTATTTATGTGACAAGACAATGATCAAATACATTATTTTTACTAATAAATTAGACAATATTAAGTAACGATCCAAAAACAATATAAGACAAGCAAATAACGACGAAGTTAATAGACCATACTTATATATAGTAATTTTTATTTTTTGGGTGGGTTGTGTGTGAACATACATACTTCGTACTACGTAGTACTCTTATTGATTAGTCAGTAATCAGTATTTGGATCATTATATTACATATATACACTGGACATATTTCATAGAAATATAGAATGCACATCACTAGAAGAGTCCAATGAAACAGTACAAATCCATTTAATTTATTCCTATTTTAAACAACATACCTTCAACAACTATGCTTTTTGTATGGAGCGATTGAAGAGGAAATCTAACATCTAATTTCCTCGTGAAACTATCTGATTTCCTCGTGAAACTATCTGATTTCCTCGTGAACTCTCTCCAATCAATCAATAAAAATGTGGAATTTTGTGTTATACATACATCATTGCTTATTTGCTTGTATTTGTCTTCATCAAAATAAAGGATAAAAATGTGGAATCTTGTGTTAGTTGGTGACAATGGGACCTAAGTGTCTTTATTAGCTTATACAAGTACATTCATTGCCCAACAAAAATTTAAAATTAATCTAATACTCATAAATAACATTTTAGTACCTATCTCTTAGGTTAATTATCTCAAACTTAACTAGCCTTCTATCCCGTGCAATGCACGGGTTGTTCATAGATAATTGTATTGAGAGATGAGTGATGAAATATCAATAAATTAGTATGGGTGTAATGTGTAACCAAAACCATGATTAAAGAAATTTATCTTTTTAGACTTTGATTCAAAATGAAGCTTTGTGAAAAAGAAGGTGAGGGGAACTAAAATTAAATAAGAAAAGGAAAAGGTTGAATTGAAGAGGGGAGATGAAGATGAAGGGTTTAATGAAAGAGGGAAGAAAGATATTGTAATAAAAAAAAAATTAAACATATAAGATGACATGTGGCACATTGGCTTGGAAAAGAAGATGGAGAAGTGTAATAGGATGAGGACACATGTCTTTTTGGTTTGAGTTTTTAAATACTAAGTATAGATATAGATATAGATTTTCACATTTCTATTATATAGAGATAAACTTCATAAGTTTATAGGAATTTTTATTTTCCTTTCTTTCCTAGCTACTTTGTTATTATTATTTCCATTTTGGGGTCATTTTGATCCAAAAAAAGCTGTTTGAGGTCAATTTTGATAAATTAAAGAATAAAAAATGACTCATTTTATATTTTTAAGTATGCAAAACGAGGAGTTTCCAATCTTATTTTAATCAATTTTTCTTTTTGTTTTCAACGAATTAAAAATGATTGAAGTTTTGCAACAAATTGACCCCAACACCTCTAAAGACCATGTTTTTGCCCCAAAAAATCAAAGCAAGTAAGGGGAAATAAGGGGAAATGAGGAAAAGAAAGGAAGGAAGGAAAGAAAAAGGAGAAGGGGAGCACGGCGCGGCTGGTGCGCCCACACCAGCATGGTGCGCGGCCGCACCAGCCAGGTGCGCGGCCACACTGCTGGCGTGTGCGCCCGCACCTAGTGCCACCCTCTTCTTTCTTTTTTTTTTTTTTTTTTTTTTTTTATTTTTCTAAGTCATTGGTGTGTTCTTTGGTGCGTTCATGAATTAAGATGGTGATAAACACCAACACAGGCAGTAGCAAAATTCAATTTTAGTGATGAGTTCAAAGCTAGAAATTCTTGAACCCACCATAAGAACCCACCAAGCACAAACTTCCTTCAACTTTTAAAGCATAAAATCCCTAACTTACGTCACTAAAATTCTTACCCCTTTTACCTCAAATTTCGATAAAATCGAACATAATCATATCAAATACCGCAAAACACCTTCTCATTCTTCATGCTCACTTGGTGAAATCCAATCTCGAAAATGCATCCTACAAATCCAATCAAGTAGAAAAGTGAAAGAAAAGAAAAGGAAATAAAAGAGGGAAAAAATACGAAAAATTCAAAAATAAAAAAGAAAAGTTAGAAACTCTAGGTTGCCTCCCGGGAAGCGCTTGCTTAAGGTCCTAAGCTCGACCCTTCCTCCAAATCATGGAGGGTCAAAGAACACCACCTTCTTCAAGGTAGCGGAAAGAGCAAAATCCTCTTCAATCTTTAGCAACCTTTCATTGTTGCTTGGTGAAACCTCCTTCAAAGACTTCTCAAATGTAAATTTTTCTTTTCTTAACTTCTTTCTCTTTCTCAACTTCTTAGAATCACGAGCCTTCTTCTTTGGCTTGTTGCTCAATGTAGATGGATCCTCAACATCCATAATCATAGAAACATCCCCTTCATCTTGAGGAAAAAGCTCAAACCAACTAGGAATCTCAACTTCCTCCTCGTCTACAAGCTTGGGAATCATCATTTTCTCTTCACTAACCTTTATTCTATCAAAGCTTGAAAGAACATCATCAAAATTCTCAAGAATATCATTAGTTGAAGAGTCAATCATACACACATTGTCAATAGAACAAGGGAAATTAGCACACATAATTCCTTGCACAGGAGACAAAGACTCATGCATTGGTTTCAACTTAAAGCTTTCCCCCTTCTTACCAATTCTCAAGGTAATACGACCTCCTTTCACATCTATCAAAGCCCCCGAGGTGGCTAAGAAAGGTCTTCCTAGAATGATAGGAATATGTTCATCTTCCTAAATTTCTAGCACGATATAATCAACGGGAATAGTGAACTCTCCTATCTTAAGAGGAACATCCTCAACTCTCCCCTTAGGAAACTTAATAGATGGATCGGCCAATTGAAGGGTTATATTGGATGGAAGAAGCTCACCTAGCTTGAGTTTCTTGAAAACCGAATAAGGCATGATACTTACACTAGCACCAAGATCGCAAAGAGAATTTTCAAACATCATTTTCTTGATTTTACATGGAATAGAGAAATTCCCCGGATCCTCCATCTTTTCGGGCAGCTCCCTATGAATGAGGGCACTAAAGCCGCACTTTCTAACTTCAACCGAATCAACCTTATTGTACTCTCTCTTCCCATCTAGAATCTCCTTGAGGAACTTAGAGTATCTAGGCATTTTGTGGGATAACATCGGTGAAGGGAATAGAAAAATGAACTTCCTTGAGCATCTCGAGAAATTTACCAAATTGCTCATCCATTTTGTGCCTCAAAAACTTTTGTGGATAGGGTAGATCAGTTATTCTCACTTCCTCACGCTCTTTCTTATCATCCTTCTTTTTCTCTTGCTCCTCCTCACAACTAACACTCCTAGACACACCCTTCTCATCTTCCTCTCTCAAAACACTCTTCTCCTCATCCTCCTCAATGGACCTAGAAACTCCCTCATTAAGAACTCTCCCACTCCTAGTGGTGACGGAATACACGGGTTTCTTAGGTTCCACTCCTTGAGAAGGTAAAGAGGATGGACTAGCACAATCCTTAAGAGTGTTTCCAAGTTGGGTTATTTGTGTCTCAAGCATTTTGTTATGAGTCATCATTTCATTAAATTTCTTGTCACTCGCCGCCATATAGGTGTTAATGATCTTGGTTTGATTATCAATTAACTCTTCCAAATTTGACTTAAATGATGATGGTTGGGAATAAGAATTTTCACCATTGGCTTGGGGATTTGGAGCATAACCGGGAGGGGGTCCCCTTTGGTTGTTGTATTGAAAACTTCCCCGACTTTGGTTATTGTTCCAATTCCCTCGGCCTTGACTATTGCCACCATTATGGTAATGGTTACCAAAGCCTTGAGGTTGACCTTGATTACCATACCCATGGCTTGAGTTGTTACTATAACCTTGGTTGTTATAGTTCCCTCGAAAACCTTGGTTTCCTTGGTTCCTATAGCCTCCATTGTTATAGTTATCGAAACCATCTTGAGGGTGAGAATTTCTATTGCCAAAATTCTTAGGTCCATCAAACCTTTGACCACCATTGGCATTAGACACAAAGTTCACATGTTCACATTCATTATTTTCAACATCATCACATCCATCAACAAAAGCTTGTGAACACATGGAAGAATCATGATCATAAGATCCACAAGAATCTCAAAATAAACATCCACTTGGCATATTATTGGAAGTAGAAGGAGAAGAGTTAGAAATTGTACCTTTCCCTTTGGGTTGGGAGGGAAGACTCTCAGAATTTGTAGAAACACTCTCAAGCTTTGCTTTGATCGATGTCGTCTCCTTCCCTAGATTTGAAATTTGGGATGACAAGTTGTTAGTTGCGTTGAGATGATCTACGGAATAAACCGTTGAGCCACTCTTACTCGTAGACTCTCTCTCTCCTTCTTGCCAATCTCAATAGTATCTCACAACATCCTCAATTATGTCAACTACCTCTTCTTCCGTCCTATTCATTATAGGACCACTGGCTCCTCCATCTAGGCATGACTTCCCTTGAGCACTCAAACCTCCATAAAATTTGTATCACTTGGTAGGTAGGAATCCCATGATGTGGACACTCTCTTTGGTACTCCTTGTACCTCTCCCATGCTTCATAGAGATTCTCATTAGGTCTTTGCTTGAATCCTTGGATTAATGCCCTAGCCTCCGCCGTCTTCTTTTGGGGGTAAAAGCGAGACAAGAAAGCTCTAGTGACATCATCCCATGTTCTAAGCGAATTGGGCTTAACCTCTTTATCCAACCACTCTAAAGCACGACCAATAAGAGAAAAGGGAAACAACTATAGCCGAATGAACTCTTGAGAAATGTCGTTCACCTCAATGGTATTACAATACTTCTCAAATTCTTTTAGGTGAGTCAACGGGCTTTCACTCTTGGCACCACTAAATTGCCTCCGTTCTATCAAGGTAATCATGGCCGGTCTTATTTCAAAATCGTTCGCCGGTGTTGTAGGTGGAGCAATGCCACTCTCAAACCTATATGCACCGGGAATGCCCAACTCCTTCAAAGGTACTCTTAGAATCTCTCCCATGCCTTGCTCTTGCTCTTCTTCCTCAAACTCTTCTTCACTTGAGGAACTTAGGCTCAAAGATCGATTGGCTATCCTTCTTCGTGAAAGAGTTCTTTCAATTTTCGGATCCAAAGGAACTAAAGGTCTATTTCGAGTCCTACTATGCATGCAAAATCTCAAAAGAAATTGTTAGTAACACGGCTACAAGTGTAGCCTAAAAGAAAGAAATAAAATCTTTTTGTGTTTTTGAAATAGATGGAATGGACTCAACAACAATACACAATCACGACACCATTCCCCGGCAACGGCGCCATTTTGACAACGATGTGGAACGTAGGTCGTTATCTACCCTCCCCAACGGTCAAAAAAAATTTATAAACACTCAACCAACCCTATACTAGTATATGGTAAGTCAAGTGTCGAACCCAAAGGAATGGTGAGCTATTGCCTATCGTCTATAGTCAAGCTATTCCGAAGTCTATATGTAGGGTTGTGAATTCTAACTAGGACAAACTCGGCAAATAAACTTGAAGAAATGAATTGTGATAAGCACTAGGGCTAGGATCCACATGCATTCATAATGGAATTGACTAATTGGGAGGTCAAATTGGCTAAGTCAAACAATGTGAGGGAAGATCAATCATGCAACCAATAGAGCATATCAAGCTATTCTCCTAGAGGTCTAACTAGCGTCAACTATGATAAACTCTAGCTAGGAAACATCAAAAGACACCTCAATCGTGTAAATACATGCCACAAATCAATGGCCCGTATCAACGTGAACTTACAATGCAATCTAGTGCAACAATCAAAGTTGGCCAATCTTTGATTAATAACACACATGCACAAGATCATCAACCAACTTTAATCACACTATCAACTCCATCAATTATCCCCAATTAGCACTAATCCATTACTCATACATGCTTCACCATTACCCTAGCAAGTAATCTACTCACTAGTCATGGTAATTAAGATCAAAACAAAACTAATCAACACATTTACCAACATCATATCAAGCAATCTAAAATCAATAAAACAAAATCAATCAAATATCAATCAAACTAAAACAATTAACCAAGCATATGAAAAACAAATGAAATCAACTAAGATTAAACTATATATTGAATCAAAGAAGAGTAATCCTTACAATACTTAATCAAAGGTCAAATGAAATGAAGAAATCTTGAATCATCAACAATTAACCATGAATTTCTCTCTCTAAAAACCTAGAGTTTCTACCTCTAAAATATGATCTCAAAAGTTCTCTAATAATTCTCCCATTGATTCTCCCTCTAAAAATAGAAGGAAATACTATATATAAGAAAGATACAAAAGAAGAGTTGGTTAGATCGTCCAAAAAGAGACCCCAGGCGGTGCGGGCGCACGAAAAAGGGTACGGAACAGGGAACCCAGGTAGGTGCGGCCGCACCTAGCTGATGCGCAGCCGCACCACCCAGGTGCGCAGCCGCACCCTGCTCGGGCACGCCCACACCTGGTGGCAGAACATGCTTCCCCTTCTTCGTCCTAGCTCAACCTCGTGCGCTCGTCTTGGTGATAATGATGAACACCAAGGTAGGTAGTCTTGAAATGGATATTTTGGTGGGTTTGTGGCAAAGATGATGCCCCCACCACATACGTGCACCGATCTCTTGACTTGCTCCATGCGTTCCTTCTAACTTAAAGCTCCAAAAAGCGAACACAAGGCATCCAACTTGATGAGAAATGTAAGATGAAGGCTCGGGAATCCTTGGAAACACGATCATAACCTGAAAACAAACGAAAACAAACAAATAAAAGGGAAAAAGAACAAATAAACAAAGAAATGCACAAACAAGGAAACTAACTACAAAAAGCACAAACTAACAAAATAGAGAGCAAAACTAAGAAAAACTAAGGAAAAGAACTACAAAATGGAATGAAAATCATCCTAAAAGAGATCAAATGAGTTCCATAAATGACACTCATCTGGTTGTCCAAATTATCTTATTAGGCGTGATTTTCAATTACATATTCCCTTTAAATTAAACATGCAATATGGTGATCATAATAACAATAGAATAAACATTAATATTGGAAGCAATTCAACAATAATAGCGTTAGTCAAATCAAATAATAATAATAATCATGATACTAGCAATATAAAATAAAATTAATTAAATTAATTACTCACATTCCGCGCGTTCCTTTAAATTGCCACATCATGAATAAATTGTTAGTAACTTCAATAAAAATATAAATCAAATTTAAAATAAATTAAATAAAAGTAGAGTTGGTTTGGTCCGAACCCTCAATTAATTATACCTTTCACGCCTTGTTTTAAGGACGAAACCTCGGGTCAAGTATGGACTTCTTAGAGTGCTTAAGGGAAGAATGGTGTAATTAAGAATATAGGTTTGAGGCTTAGAATATGAGAGAGAGAGAGACAGAAAAGAATGATTATTGGTGTAGAAGAGAGGAAGAGAGAATGATTTGGTGATCAAGCTTGTTGATGATTAAAAAAAGGGAGATATGACCTCTATTTATAGGGAAAAAAGAGGGTCGAGGAATCAAGAAAAGATAGAGTTCGAATCGGAATAAAATTCTTGCGATAGACAGCAGTTTTTGCGGTTTTTGTTTTTATCATATCTTTTGATATAGAAATCGAAATAAGATAAATGATATGCCGTTGGAAAGATCTTGAAGTCTACTTTCTAACCCAATTGGAAATATTTTGTAGAATAAAAGATATGGCCGAAATAGTGAGACGGTGTCAGTTTTGGATAAAGTTTCGTATTCCATTCATATTTTTTTCGTTATAACTCGGAATTAATATTATAATATATAATAGGAAAGATAATTTCAAGGGCTATCCAACCATATAAGATTTAGAGAAAAACTATGAAGCACGAAAATAATATATGACTATCTTTGAACGTCTTTCAATTTGAATAGAATTAGGACTTTCAAACAGAAAAGTTTTATTCAATTTCAAATGCTTTAATCTTTTTTTTGATAGTTAGGATCATTTAGAAACTTATAGAAGCTTCCAATTAATCCTAATTGGTTTAGGAATAATATTAAAGCCTTTGGACCCTCCACATGATCATTGGGTCATAGGTAAGGTGGGCTTAGGTTAGGTTTAGACTCAGTTTAGTATTTTGGCCAAAATTTATTCGTTATAACTCGGATTTGGGCTTATGATATATCGTTGGAAATCTCTTTTCAAACCCCATCCAAATATTCAATAGTTGAACCCAGATTACGGACCAAAATAAACTGCTCTAAACGTTTTTATAAAAAAGGACACGAAATGAATGATTTTAAAGGACACGAAATGAATTACTTTGGGTTTAAAGTAGAGGTGATCATTTGAGGGCTTGGGCGGGTAGCAGGCCGGGCGGGCTTATGCTTATTTTTTTGTCCAACGGGATTCATGTATCAAGCCCGAACCCTTTTATGCGGACTTATACTTTGTCCATGCCCGCTTACTAAACGGGTCTTAAATTTTTGTTTTATTTTATAACACTAATTAATCAATTTATTATTTACATGTGCTAAAATATTTTGGTAGTGTTGTCTTAAATTATTTTATCCACAAATAATTATAATAGAAATTAAAAACACACAAAGTATGTCATAATATAAAATTAAAATAAATAATTGGAACCAATAAAAGCTTATAGTTCATTATAGTCTCTTTGTATTTATTATTTTATTTTCTTAAATACACAAAGTATTATTTTTATTATTTAATATAACACTAACTAAATAAAATTATTAAAATATTATTATTATTATTATTGTAATTATTATTATTATTATTATTATTATTATTACTATTACTATTATTATTATATACGGGTCGGACGGGCTAGCCCATGACACATATTTTCTTCTCCATACCTGCCCATTTATATTAACGGGCCGGGCCTAGCCCGCCCAAAAATCCAATTTTTTAAAAAATGGTTGTCCAAGCCCCTTTTTTGCGAGCCGGGTTGGGCGGGCTTAGCGGGTCGTCCCGTCCATGAACATCTCTAGTTTAAAGCCACGAAAAGAGGAAAATAAGTTATGGTTTGGGGAAATGGGCTTGGAATTGGGTTGGTTTATAAAATGTATTGGGATTGGATATGGATATAAGCACTCCGAAGATTAAATACTCAACCCGACCAATAATGGCGGTGAAAGGTTGTTCATCATCTGGTTTGGTTTTGGGGAGACATTTTTATGTGTCTATAATAATATATTTTTCGAATTTTTCACCAAATACCACTGAGTTAAAGCTTAATTCACCATATACCATAGAAAACTTTCTAATATACCATATACCACTCAGTTTAACTAAAATGTCACAACATGCCATTAATGACTAACGAACGCTAACACCGTTAGTCATTAAGGCTAATAAGGCCACGTGGCAACATATAATTGGTTCCCTTTTAATTTACTTAATTTTAAATAATTATATAATTAATTATCAAAAAATTTAAAACATAATTAAAAAAAAACCAGCCACCCACGTCCCCCAGCCACCCACCACCCACCAAAGCGGAATCCGACCAGAACCCCCACGCCGGTCTGAAATCCGACCAAAACCCCTCGCGCCACCGAGATCCAACCACCCGTCGGTGCTACTCCACTTCTAAAATCCGACCAAAACACCAAAATCAAAACCACCGTGTCCGCACCCTAAAAACCCCCTTTCTCCTTCGAAAAACACTTCCCTAACCACCAATTGGCACCCAAACCCCCTCCCTCGCGTCGGCGATTTAATTCGTCTCTCTCGGTGCCGTCTCCACCTCATGAACCACCACGTACGCGAAACCCTAAAATCGAAATCGAGGGTTTTGATTTTGGTGTTTTGGGGTTTTAGGGTGGTGGTTTTTGGCAAGTTTGGTTGTGGCGACTTATGGGAGAAGGTTTAGGCTGCTTGCAAAGGTGGTGGCCGGAGATTTATGCTAATGTGGTGGTTGGGGATTTGGGCTAAGGGGGTGGTGGCTACTGGCTGGGGAATCGGGAGGTAGAGGGAAATTGCTAAGGTGGTGGCTGGAATTCGGGAGGGAAAGGATGCTGGGTTGAGATTCTCACCGGCGGGAGGGGGGATGGTCGCCGCGACGCCGCGAGCTAGGATGTGGACCAGGCGGCCAACCGGAGGTGGGGGTCGGGGCTAGGCTTAGGGCGGCGGTGACTAAGGATGGCTGGTTTTTTTTATATATAATTATTTTTAAATTTCTTGATAATTAATTATATAATTATTTTAAAATTAAGTAAATTAAAAGGGAACCAATTATATGTTGCCACGTGGCCTTATTAGCCTTAATGACTAATGGTGTTAGCGTCCGTTAGTCATTAATGGCATGTTGTGACATTTTAGTTAAACTGAGTAGTATATTTTGTATTAGAAAGTTTTCTATGGTATATGGTGAATTAAGCTTTAACTCAGTGGTATTTGGTGAAAAATCCGTAAAGTATATATTATAATAAGAAGTAAAAAAAATGAGGGAAAAGACAGCACCTAGAAGTATGGGTGGCAATTCGGGTCGGTGGGTCGGGTTCGGGTCAGATTTCGGGTCGATTTCGGGTTATATTTAGAAACAATCAAAAATAGTGTAAAACTTAATATTATTACGAAATATGAAATTTTGGTCAAATCGGGTCGAATTCGGGTTATTCGGGTTCGGATCGGGTCGGGTTCGGGTTTCTCTCAGTAACTTCGGGTCGGGTTCGTTCGGGTTATCGGGTCGGGTCAGGGATTGCCAGCCCTACCTAGAAGTGATACATGTCATTCCCCGTGACTATTTTATGGGATGTTGGGGTGAAAACTTATGATTCACATAGTTGCCAAAATTTTACAATGAAGGCAACCCTATTGCGGACAATAAGTGATTTTCCTGCTTATGGAAATTTGTGTGGTTGGAGTACTTGTTGTAAACTTGCTTGTCCATCATGTCACATAGATACCTCACACAAGGGATTGAAGCTTGGAAGGAAAGAATTCTTTGATCCTAATCGTAGATTCTTGCTGGATCCTGATCATAGATGGAGAATGGATAATTTAACGGAGAAACAAAAAGATGACCACCTCCTATCCCTTTGTTGGGGGATGAGATAGTAGAAGCATTTGATGGTGTTCCGAATGTGATATTTGGGAAGAAGAGAAAAAGAACCAAAAGATACTTGTTTGGCCAATAGAAGAAGTTTAGTACCTTCTTAGACTCCCTTATTGGAGTAAGCTTTTGGTAAGGCATAACTTAGATGTGATGCATATTGAAAAAATATTTATGATAGTATCTTAGCAACTGTACTTGATATTCCTAATAAGACAAAGGACACTTTGAACGTACTAAAGGATTTGTTGAAGTTGAACATGCATGAGAAATTGAGACCTATCAAGATAGGTGATAAATATGCCATTCCTAAAGCTCCTTATCAATTGACATTGCTTGAAAGGCATAGAGTATTGGAGTGGTTGTCTAAGGTTAAAGTGCCAGATGGTTACTCTTCTAACATAGCTCGATGTGCAAATGTAGAAGATGGAAAAATCTCGAACATGATGAAGAGCCATGATTGTCATTTTTTTTTATGCAAGATTTGCTTACACCGGCATTTCAAGGCATTTTGCCTAAGCAAGTGTTAGAACCTTTGGTTGAGCTAAGCTTGTTTTTTAAGCAATTGTGCTCCAAAACTCTAAAAATTGATGTGTTGGAGCGATTGGAAAAGATTATAGCAATAACTCTTTGTAAGCTTGAAAAGGTGTTTGTTCCATCATTCTTTGATATTATGGTTCACCTCCCAATCCACTTGGCTAATGAGGCCAAGCTTACTGGGCCAGTGCAATATTGTTGGCAATATCGATTTATTGAAAGGTAATCTTATAGCTCATCTACATTAATATGTGAAATTGTTTTATTTATGGCATCTTTAATAAGGTTATTTCTTGAAGGGAATGTACACCATGAAGCCGCCTACTGCAACTAACAAAGCTCAACCAGGAGGCTCTATAGTTAATGTCCGTATAATGGAAGAATGTCTTACCTTCGTCTCTAGATATTTAAGTATTGTTGAGACAAAATTCAATCGCATGAGTAGAAATGACTTGGATAAGAATTATCATTCTCCATTGTTTAAACTATCAGTTTTTCAAAACAAGGGAAATCCAATAGGTAGAAGAACATTCAAGCAATTGAGCATCTTAGATTGGGAGCAAGCTCAATTATATGTTCTTATGAATTGTCCAGAAGTACAACCATTTGTGGAGTAAATCATCCAAATCTTTTTATTCTTTTAATCATTAATTCATCATTATGTGAAATATCACGAACACGTATATGATGAACAGAGAGCATGCCTCTATTTGTGGGCCAAAACCAAGTGTAGTTGATTGGTTTCAATCACGAGTAAGTGTTATGTCTTTATGTTAAGGTTAAGATTAAGGTTATGGTTTGTAAGTGTTAATACTAATTTAATCTCTCCATAATGACTTATTTTCATAGATATGGAATCTTCATATGGAAGGAGATCCAATAGTAACAACTGAGTTACTATCATTGTCACGAGGTTGTCGTAAAAGTGTTAGAAGCTATCACGGATACTATGTAAATGGGCATCGTTTTCACACAAAAAAAAATAATTAAATAAAATAAAATGTCAAAGAAGGCGAAAGACGCAAAATAGTGGAGTGTAGTTGTTAAAGGAGATGGAGAGAGTGGAGAAAGAGACTTTTTTGGGGTTTTAAAAGAAGTCATAGAATTGGAGTATGATGTTCCAAATGGTGGGGATAAGGAACCAATCGTGGTGTTATTTAGATGTGTTTGGTTCGATATTTATACGGAGGGGCGAGGGATAAAAGGGGACAAGTTTGGCACTATTAGTGTCAACACTAAAAGGTTTTTACAAACCAATGAGCCATTTGCTATGGCATCCCCAGTGGCGGATCCAGAAATAATATTTAACGGGGTTAAAATGCATTTGATAAATTTTTATGGGGTCATTCGGTTAAAAATACAGGTAATTTTGATATATAAAAAAATAATTTAATAAGATTTTTTTTTGGGAAATTCTCAACGGTACTCATCAGATTTATTTTTTTCTCAATGGTAAACACTAAAATATTAAATTATCTATGGTAATCTATAATTTATAAAACTATTACAATGGTAACATTAGTTAAGCATTTTAAACAAATATTAACCATGGTTAATATTTTAGAAGGGAGGGAAAAGAGAATGTCTAAAATACCCTTATTTTTTAAAAAAAAAACCCACTCACTTCTCCCCCTCCCCCAACCCAGCAGCTGTTACCCACGACCCCGGCGGCGACCCCAACGACATTTCCTTTCTTTTTTTCACGGTGCCCACCATAATCATCATCATTAAATCATCATCATTTCAACATTCACAGCACACCCACCATCACTCATCATTTTCACCATTTATAGCAGCTTTAGGTTTCGATGAAGATCTAATCAGGCTAGCGAATTTGCGGTTCAACGAATCGGTTCAACAACTGCGACGGCCAGCAATCGGTAACATGAATCTAATGCTAACTTCACGAACCCTAGGTCAAGATCGACGAGGTTGTTGGGGATTTGTCGGCATCGAAATTGAAATTTCAGATGATATTTGGGGTTTAAGGTTTTTCGACACCATTGTTGCCTTGTTGATTGGGGTTTTTCGAGGGTTGAGGTTCCGCCTTAAGGGTTTAGAGTTTTGTGGGGGTAGGGAGGGGGCTGGTGGTTCGTGCGGCGCCGGTGCCGACGCCGGAGGGTCTGAGGGAAGGGGTATGGAGGCTAGGCGTGGGTGGTGGCTAGCGGTGCGCTGGTTGTGGTGGCTGGGGGAAATTGTGTTTGGTGTTTTTTTTTTTTTTAAATAATTTAATTGTTAAAAAAATATTAGAAAATCTTATTTTTCAAGGATATATTAGTCATTTCGCCTTTAATTAACTATGGTTAGCCTTATCATTGTAGATTAATCTCATTAATGTCACCATTGAACTTATAACATAAATAGCTGATTACCAAAGATAATTTGAATTTTTGATGTTTACCATTGAGAAAAATAAAAAGTTCAAGAGTACCATTGAGAATTTCCCTTTTTTTTAATATTCAAGTGGGGTCAAGGGACCCCACTATATACCCCTTAATCCGCCACTGCCGCATCCCAACTTGGACAAGTCTATTACGTGAGGGCACACAATGAGCCAAATTGGAGAATCGTTATTAAGACAATTCCTCGTAACTTCTACAATTTTCCAATTGTTGATGATAGTGGTTATGATGATGAGAATGATGATGTTGAATTAGGAATACCTAACTCAATAGTGAATGATGTAGATGATGAGATTTTACGAAGAAATGATGTCTTTTCTATGTTAGTGAACTCATTTGATTTTGAGTCAAATTAAAGGAGAATGAGATTTTGGAAGAAGAAGAAGAAGAAGAGTATGATGATTATGATTTGGACTCGGGCAGCGACTAAACTTGTTGCTATTCCATCTTTTGTCTTTTTTTTAATCACAAACTTATGTAAAATATGCTACTTTTATACATGGATCAGAAGTTCAGAACTTCATAACTTCTGAACTTTTATTTCTGTTTTATTTTCTGCAAATGTTTTTATTTTCTATTTTCTCTCTATATTTCTGTTTATATTTTATATTTTCTGTTTATATTTTATATTTTCTGTTTTCTAGTTTCTGTTTTCTGATTAAATTTTCTACTTCCTCCGTTAACGGTTGTTTGGGTCCAATTTAGTCCAATTGGGCCTACTCATTAAATGATCTAATTAAAAGCCCAGGGTCAAGGTTCAACTCTCCAAATAATGCTAAAGTCAAGATCAGTCCACAAGGCAAGTCAATTGGGCCAAAGCCCATTTCTCCCATATGTGCAAAGGTATAAAAGCCATCAATATTACATTTGTACATTCACATTCACATACACAAAAAGCCTCAAGCAATTAATTCTCTTGCATAGCTTTCTCTCTCTACACATTGTACTAACTTTAGCATCGGAGGGGCCTTCCTCGGCAACACCCCCGAGGCTAGTTTACGTGTGTTTGCTGTGCAGGAAATCTTCGGTCCATCATCACTTGGACCGAGCCCAGTCTTCACCACCTTATTGGACCTTCGGCAAGGTCCCATTGTTTCTACCCGAAACAACGGTTATTTGCAACAAAGGAATATTTTATATCTCACAAATAATACCCCTTTGTTGCAAATAACCATTAACGGAGGAAGTATTTATATTTTCTATTTATTTTCTGTTTTGCTATTTATGGTTTTAAACCAGATTTTGTTGGTATAGAAGGAAGAAAAATGAATCTGGAGACTCAATCATCGTCATCGCAATTAGATTCTAATAATAATAGTAATGAGTTTGTTGGGTCGACCTCTAAACAACCTAAGAAAACAAAAGGTAATGTGTTCTGCTTTCTGATCTGTTTTCTATTTATATTTCTGTTATCTAGCTGATATGTGTAATGTGTCCCTTTTGTGGTCCAAGTAGAGCACTCAAGTATAAAAAGTTGCAAAAATGCAAAGCATTCAACCCGGAAAGCTCAAGGTTAATATTTCTCCAGCATTAGGAGCTGTTATGGGTAAGCGTGCAAATTAATTTGTTGCTGAGTGTGCTTATTGGGTGAAGGAGATCTGCCCCCTTGATATTCTTAAATGGAGTGATATGACTGACGGGATTGTAGTCGATTATATGCAAGGATTAAGGTATGTGTTGATCTTGCAAAGGCTAGAATATGATGAATAGTATATGTTGCCTTGTTGAAGTTTATGCTTGTTTATTTTTGCTATTTATTTTCTGTTTTATTCTTGCAGTCAAAGTACGAATTGGGTGAAGGTTCACATATTCGCAAAGCAATAAAGAGTCAATGCTCAACCCTTTATAAGCATTGGAGAGAAAGGTTGAAGGCCGACTATTTTTCAAATCGCAAATCTTTATTAGAGGGGGAACGTGCTTGCCCACCTTCAATAAAACTTGACCAACGGAAGTGGCTTGTTTATAACTATTGGAGCTCTCCTAATCAGAAGGTAAGTTATGGGAATGCTCTTGTAATCAAAATTCTTCAATTGGCATTTCTACCCCTTTACTAATCCTAAATGTTGTTTTGTAACCTTTAGGAAAGGAGTGAGAAAAATCGGGCAAATGCTCTTGCATAGAAGATCAAGTCGGCATGCATGTGGTGCGAAATCAACAGCTCGCATAATTCATGAACTGGTGAGTATAAAGATGAATATATAGCTATTGCTACTTCTGCGTTTTGCATTATTTGACTATTTCTTCATATAAGCTTGCAGCAGATTGTTCTTTCATGTACTGGGAAAGGATTCAGTTTATATGGTACTTGATCTAGATGAAATGTCTATCTAACACTAGTATTGCATTAGACAATAGTTGGTATAAAACACATTCTTATGTCATCCATGCTCTGTTTATCTATATGATGAATGAGAAAACATCATAAATCTTGTTGAGTGTTCCATGTTAAGACTTTCCTGCATTACTATTTAGTTTTGTAACAACTTTGCTAATTCCCTGCTCTGAAATGGATTGTATCTGAAAACATTGCTCTGATTATTATTGTTTCCTAAATGGATTTATTGTATCAGAATATCTGAAATACTATCTGAAATGGATTGTATCAGAAAACAGTTTCAGATTGTATCAGAAAACAGAAATACTTTCCTTAATGGATTGATCTTGCTAAAATTAATAAGTGTATGTGATTTGATAGGAACTTGAGGCACAAGCTTGTAAAAATGAGAATGAGGTCACTGAAATCAATGGTTCTAGTTCAAATGTCACCTCATCCCAAGCTAAAGATGATCCCATGTATTTAAAGTATGGGAGAAGTCAAAGAGGTGTATTGAATATTTGTCTAATGCACGAACACTTTGTTTTTCTTTATACTAAAATTCTGACTTTGTTTTATCTTGTAAGTCATAAAAATGGGAAGTTTGACAATGAGGCCGAGGAGAAGTTCAAGGAATCAAGGGAGTTGCATGAGGTGAAAAGGGGGTTGATAATCTTACTCTTGAAGAAGCTTGTGTGAAGGTTCTTGGACATCGTTCAGTTTATGCCCGAGGTTTAGGCAAAGGGCACCCGGCGGTGTCGTCTAAAGATGGAAAGATAGGAAGGGCTGAGTTGGAACAAAATGAAAATAATATGATGCGAGCTGAATTGGAAGCGTCTAAGAAGAAATAAGAAGACCTAGAACAAAAGCTTCGGTTAATCATGGAGAAGATTGGCCTTGATGCTTGATAGAGGTGATATTTTCTAGCTCACTCTTTGCATAAAATTGCCTTGTGCCATGAATGTTTCCTTGAATTTCACTATTCTTATGTATATATGGTACTAAACATGACAGAACGTCCTACATTGCCGTTTCTTCCAACTTGTTTACCTCTGTTGTCAAGTCAGGTTGATTGCCTATGTCAAACTACAATTTGCACAATATATCCTAAAACAGTTGTTTGACTTACTGATTATGCCCATCTTTTACTTATTTACTTCCATCTATCAAAGATTAAAAGGACCTTGATTAATTGTAAATATAATGGACAGTGAGTTACTGGCCTGTACAAAATATTTCCTCACCTTTCATATGGATAATCTTGATTCAATGAGTATTTGTGGGATAATTTGCATACAAGAATCTGAGAATTACAGCTATGTCGCTTATATAGACATTAACTGTCTTGTATAAGGAGTTATGATGTTGACTAGAGTTCTTCATTATACTTGATAAGGTTAGTCTTATGATTTTTCTGCTCTAGTCTACAGGGATTGCATCTGGAAGGTACTGTTTCAAGTTAACTAGCTTTAAAGTCAATTCTAATAGCTAGCAGACTGAATCTAGAAAGTGCAGTTATAAGATTGCTAATATGCATAATTGTTTTTCCTGCTGGGATAAACCTATACTGTTAGCATGGGGTATATCAGACAAATATCTCCCCCAATGAGTATTTTATTTTTTTTAAAAGGGATTTGGTCCAAGCCATTCGTAATGTACGAAGTCCTATATGCTCTGTCTGATAGCAACTACCATCTGTATTGTAGGCTTGTAGCAATGTAATATTCTAGTATTTCTTTATTAATTTACTTAAATCCTGTTTTGTCAAGTTTGCAGTTAGGGGATCAAGTCAATGTTTTGGGGATGGAAGACACTAAAAGGCTGGTTGCAAGGATGAGAAGATTGCTTGATAGACAACTTGGTTAATACTTTTGTATATTTTTGCTATTATTAAATATTATTAAATATTTTCTATTATAGAAAACTTGGTTAATATTTTTGTATATATAATGACAAAATTAAAATTTATGCCTATCAGCACCTATTATAGAAAATTTATGCCTATTAGCACCTAGAATTATTTTTTTTAAAAAAAACAAAAAAAATTGAATAAAGAGTGCGACTTTGATTTTGCCCTTTAAAAATTGATCAAATAGGGTAAATTTTGAGCAAGGAGGGCAATATGAATTGACTTGTTTGAGTTGTTTATAGAGGGCAAAAAGAATTTTCGTCTTGCTTGATTCAATCAAAGAGGGCAAAAATTTTTCCCTATTTGATTTTGATCAAAGAGGGCGAAATTTTTTGCCTTCTTTGATATTTAACAAAGAGGGCGAAAAATTTGTATGCCCTTAGAAGCTAATAGGGCGACTTGGGGACGATTTTAAAATCGCCCTCTTTATTTGAACCTAAGAGGGAAATTTAAACTGTCCTCTTTGATATAATATCTTGTAGTGGTTATTGATAGTATAGGAATATTTGATGAATATATCATTTTTTATAGCGAAGGAAGATATTGTTTGTAGTTCATGTTTTGGACACCAACTATCTACTCCTCCCTCCTTGACCACTTACTTTTTTCGTCCCTTATTGTTTGCAACATTTAACCCAAAAAAACTCTTACAGAAAATGGGTAGATGGTGTAAATAAAATGGGATTTGAGGGAGTATATAGTAGAGATAATATCATGAAATAGGAGCAACAAAAAAAAAATATCATGAAATAGGAAATTTTTAATTTTCGCTTTGTAATTTTCACTTGATTTAATTTATATGTACTTTCATTAATGAATCTTATATTATTCTATGATGGGCCTGTTCACTTCAACTTAATTTCAGTTCTGTTCAGTTCAGCTCCCATCAGTTCAGTGCAGTTCATTTCAACGTCTCATTTTCTTTTCTCATAAAATATTCATTTCAGCTTTATTCAGTTCATTTTAATTAGTTCAGTTTAGTTCAGTTCAGTTCAGCTTCAATCAGTTCAGTTCAGTTCAGCTTAGTTCAGTAAATGTGAACAGACCCTATCTTCTCAAACATTTACATCCTCAATTTCTATTAAAAATTTACTTCACCTACTCTCATTTTATTGCAATGTTTTGAATTTTATTTACACTTTGCAATGCGTAGCTTCAACCCTTCACACCTCTTATAAATTATTATATTGATAAGAAAAAATATAAAATTAATATTATATTAATATAAAGTAAAATAAATATATGTAATAAGATTTCACATGATTATTTTACCAAACACATAAATTAGCAAAGGGGGTTAAATAAAAGTTTATGAATAATGCGATTTTTCAAATGTTTTAACTTAAAGGAAACAAATAAAGTATTTATTAGTACCTCCTCTCATGTTTTACAATGCTAGAAAATTTTTAAAAGCAGGCACAACTCTATTCAATGTGGGATTTCATTACCACTACACTCCCCCTTTTAGTGTTTAGTGCGGGACAAGAAGAATGCTCACATGTGGGTTGTTCATTGGCTCAACACTCCCCCTTCCATAATGTTTGGCCCAGTATACCTTAGCCATTAAGGCCCCAATCGTGAGACCGTGGGTCTGGCTCTGATACCATGTTATATACGGGTCTGGGCCGCACCCGTCATGGGAGAGTGTAAGTCCACCACTTTACAATACCAAAGAGGTTTCACCTCAAAACTGTATGGCAATGAGGGGAGTGGCCCCTTAGCCTTATATTGTGGTGGTAACTCTTAAATTTTTTCAATGTGGGATTTCATTACCACTACACAAACCAATTTGATATATCATTACCATAATCACACATTCAAAATGCACTATTTTATTTTCATTTAAAATTTAAGAGAAAGCTATGTAAGTTAGAACCTCGCACAATTTGTACTTTTTATACTCACAATAGATGTACATCCATCAATTGGCTACCAAATATAACATAATATTGTACCCAAAAAATAATGGCAATTTACTCCTAATTTTCTTCGTTATGGCTCTTGATAGTTGTTGTATAAAGTCGAATCTTCCTTCCATTCTTTGGATGCACCGGTCTTGCATTTTTCTCCGCATCCTACCCAAACCAAAGGAAAATAAAATTAACATCCATTTATGTGCAAGTAGTTATCAATTCACCTTATTCTTCCTTTAATAGGAACTTGTGTACGAATGATCAATTCATTAATAAAGCACCATATATATATACAATATACTATATTTGTATTCTTTAACTTACGTCATGAACAACTTCTCGCATCATGGCTACTTGATGTTCCGAAATTGTGGCAACCTGTTGAAAAGGAAATTATTTTGTAAAACTTGGAATATAAATTATGAATGTTAAAAATATTAATAAAGAAAAACGTATATAGTTTTTGATAAAGTCTACATACCCGTTTATCGACAGTCCAAATGACACCTTCAGTACAAGGAGGAGTAGTTAATGAGCCCATGTATCTGTAATACTTATTTCCTCTAAACTTAATTTCTCCTGGATTAATTTCACCAGCGCTTGTCTTGTCTAGAGCATGAGGTACTAATTCTAATTTTTTCATTAGCTGTAAAAAAAAATGCACAATATTATGCATTTGTTTTTTATTGTAAACAAAAAAAAAAAAAAAAAAAAAAAAAAAAAAAAAAAAGCCTCAAGTTTAACCAATGATTAATTTAGGTTGTGCTCTATTATTTCTCAAAAAAAAAAAAAAAAAAAAAAAAAGGTTGTGTTCAAAACTTGTTAAATACCTGTATTTGCTTGTTGCAGAATTGATAATATCATACTAGAAACCTAACCTTAGAATATTTTTTGTGGCATAACAAGAAATATTTTCTATTTTTATGACTTGTACACTTTTACCTTATTATTTTTTTTTTTCAAATGTTAAGCATCAAGAAAATATAATTTATAGTTGATGATTATTTAAAATATAGCCTGAGGTCCGTCCAACTAGATTTCATATGTTATTTTTCTATAGTATGTAAAGCACCAAATAGTCAAAGTATTGAATTAAAGTCAAAATGTTGCTATAGTGAAAAACAGAGAATGAAAGTGTTGCATATAAACCAATACCATTGCATTAAAAAAATAAAAAATAAATCTATAATAAATAATAATAATAATAATAAATAATAAACCATATAAAAGTTCAAGAGGGGAGTTACTGTTCTTATGAATAGTAACTTCTGGCGCTATTACCCCTGTGCCCCCAACATTAATGTATTGCCAGATTTGCCCTTGCTTGCTTTGACTTCCTTTGCTTAAGCAGGTAGTTTTCCTTTTTGCTTGCTGTGGTGGATTTCTGCTTTTCCCCTTAAGTCGGTGCTTTTTTCCCCATTTCCTGGCTTCTTACTCCTTCATTCATTCATGGCGGTGGTGTTTGACTGCTTTCTCTCTCCTTAGATTACTTGCTCCGGTCATTTTTGGGCTGAATTTGAGTAATTTTCTTCTCCACTCACCTGCTTGACTCATCTCACTTTCTCTCTCCTCCTTCGAATTCGTCGCTCTAAAATGGCCAAAGAACCAATTCGCGTCCTCGTCACCGATGCCGCGGTAAATTCTCTTTCCTAATTTTTGTTTTCATCGATTTAATTTTAGTTTTCCAGATCTATTTTGATTCGTGTTTTATTTTTTTTCTGTTGCGATTGATCTATTTTAATTCCTATTCAATTTTTGTTTTATTTCTAGAATGTTGTTGATTTGCTATATGTGTTAATCTGCATGTGAGATCTAACTTTTTGTTTGGTTTTGATTTGATTATTAAGTTTTTAAAGCTGATTTTTGTGTTTTGGTGCATTTTTTTGAATTAGATTCGTGATTTTGAGGTTTTGTTTTTGATTTTGTGATGTTTAGCGGTTGAAATGGTGGTTTTTAGATTAATAATGAATCTGTTATGACCTAAAAATGAATTGAATAGGAGATCGTAGTGGTAAGATTTGATTTGATTGGATGTTGTTGAGGCAGTGATGACAAAAACATTTCTCGATGCTGAATTAGTCGTTTGGGACTAATTGCGAGTATACATTTTTGTGTATACTTTCTTGATGACCGCATTTGTGCGTGTCTGAGCCTAAAAATTCGTATCTTAAACCTTATTCCAATCGTAAATCGATTTTGGATTAGTTTTGTGTCGTTTGTGTTTGTGTTTGTGGTGTTTGGATTTTGATTTTGTATCGTGTCCTTATGCTTACATTGATCGGACTTTGAACGAGTTCTTTATATCCTTCTGTGTGGCTTAAGTGTCCAAGCGTTTATGTATTTATATCGCAATTTGTGTTATATGACAGCGTTTGGGCGTGTGGTTATACTTGCTTTGTTCGACTTTGGATTGTGGTATTTGAATGCAGCCATGTTGTTGTACTTTTGTGATTTAAACACAGAAAATCCATTTACATTTTCATAACTTGCTGTATTGTTGTGGAAGTTGTGTGACCTGTTTGGTTTTTTTTGGACATGTAGGGCAAGTGTGTTCATATGTTGAGGATCTCTGTTTATCTGTTGACCTTTGAACTTATGAATTGTTATTATCCATATTTGCAGGTATCGTTGCTTCAACCGACGCTGCTGAAGCCTGCAAAGGTGTAAATGTTGCTGTCATGGTTGGTGGATTCCCAAGGAAAGAAGGCATGGAGAGGAAGGATGTGATGGCAAAGAATGTGTCAATCTACAAGTCTCAAGCATGTGCGCTTGAGCAACATGCTGCCCCCAACTGCAAGGTTTGTTATTTAGCTCAATTTATCTGTAGATTCTGATAACAGTCTTAATTAGTGGTGCACATTAGCATTTATCAATATCGAGTTTGTTTTGTTTTGTTTATTTCTCCTTTATTTTCCTTTTTTTTTTTCTCATCCTCCAGTTTCTCTGTTTTTTTTCTTCTAAAATAGGCGGATGGAGTAGGATGGAGCAAGGTTTGGTGGATTCGAGTTTGAGGTGAAGAAACTCAGATATTATTGCATGGTCGATTTGTTTTAAATTTATTTATTTAATTTCTAGAATGTAATGATTTATTTATGATCTGTGCTGTGATTTGTGTGTTATTGTTGATGGTTGTCTGTGTTTTGTGGAATTGATGGAATTTTAATTTGATTGATTGAGAAACAAGCTCAGTTGATGTTAGGATATTTTTTTTTGTCAAATCTGAAGTGTTTTTAGTAAATTGGTAAATAAATTGGTGAGAGTTTTGAGTGGTAATTTTACACATTGATGAAGTGTTTTGTTGTTCAAGAATTTTAGGTAATTCTTAAATTAGGTTTTATTTGCACCATTATTGTTAAATTCGGTTTGAAATTTATTAAATTGTGTTCTTTTGTAAGAGTGATGTATGAGTAATTGTTTCATGAAGATTGGTTGGGCTTCATTGTTTCTTCTTTTAAGGTTGTGTTCGTTTTCCTTTTTTTTCGTTGTATTTTTTGTACCTTGATTATGAGCGGTGCTTTAGTTTCTATATATGCAGAAATGGGAGGTGAAAAATTATTTTGGAATTATGGGGTGGTTTTGATTCCATTTGGTAAAAAAAATGGGATTATATTCCCATGCATTTTAAAGTCAGAGTCTTATTTAATTATTTATTTATCTATTTGATTAAGATCTTTCAGTATCTAATTGATTATTTTCTTACTAAAAAATCTGAGTTTAGTATGATTATGACTAATTTATGATTGTAATAGGATTGAATTAGTGATGCTTGAGTTAAATTAGATTTCTTGCTTATAGTCAATAGTATTGTTAAATAGTGGCCTTTGTTTGAATATGGGTGAAAATTTTCTATTTATTTTATAGTTATATTTGTTTGAAAATTTTTAAAATTTACAAACATCTCTTTTTTAAATTTTTAAAAAATTTATATTTCATTTTTTGTAATATTATCATTTAGTCATCAAGGTTTTCATGGACAGTTTAAGTATGAAGGTGTCATGAGATATGTTTGCCGAAGGTGTTACTTGTGTAAATGTTGTCTTAAGCTTAAGAAGTTCTAAAATGGTTCATTATAGGCTCTGCTTGATTTCTATGTCTAGTTGAACAAATTATCATATTTATGTACGTGTTCTTGCCTGATTAGCAGTCAAGATCTCTGCATATTTTTTAATTATTATTTTTTTTTTTGCAAAACCATTAAGGTTTGCCCATGAGTATCATTGTTTGATAATTTTCAACTTTCCTAACTAGACATATTCTAAACTCTTGGCAGATTTGTAAATTCTTGGATGAGAAGTGGAACCCAAAGTTTGTAGTGATTGTGGATGAGAAGAATCACCATACCAAGTTTTTTTCCAGCATAATGCTCTTGAGAATGTCCCTCATTTAAGAAATACAAAAGATGCTACATGTTTGGCATTGTTGGTTCTATTCCAACACTTAAACAAAAAAATAATTGGTTGTTGGCTTTGTGGGTTAGTTCAACACAAGTCATGTAACTTCTTAATTACTACTCAATAGATGTATTTTAATTTACTTTACATTATACTTGTACGGTTGTACCGCATACATATTTATTCAAAATAAATTAAAAGTTATAATTTCACAAATAAATAAATCAAGTTATTAATAAAGAAAACCGATCATTTTGCACTAAAATGACAAGTTATTATGTAGTAAAAAAGAAATTTGGGGTTTATATTTTGAAAGGTATGATCTATGAATTTGTGTCCGTATCTTTGAAATGCTGATGTTTTGACCATATGGTTTTGCTTTTAAGCTTATTATAAATCTTGGGTTTATTTCGAATTTGTTATTTTTTTTGTTCAAATCTGTTATTAATAAACAAATGTTGTATTTTTATAGCTTTGTGCATTCAAAAATTTGAGATTTAAGCTATAATTTTCTGTTGTTGGTGAGCATACTTTCGCTGTCGTGGGTATCTCTTGGGATTGAAGATAAATTTCAATGAAAAAGTATGTTATCAAACTATTTTTTGTGATTTTAAAAATGGGTTGTTAAAGAACAGTGCTATATAAACATATCTAAACCCTAATATTTCAATATACCAATATAGTCTTAACTTTAAAATTTACTATTGTTTGTTTATGACACCAATTCACCATGACATTCACAATGGATTAGTAATAAGTAAAAATTAAACTAAGAAGTTTTTCCTTTATTTAAAAAAAATATCTCGAGTAAGGATAATTTTGGGTGCAATAATGGCTAGGAATGAATTATCTTATAAGTGTTTTTGAATATTTTCAACTTAATTTTGACAAAAAAAGTACCGAGAGGAGCCGAAAGGAGCCACAAAATTTTAAAACACCTATAAGATTCATGCTAGATTCCCCGATATGTGATTAATTTTTATTGTATGTTTGTATAACCGTATTAATATGACTTTTAAAAGAGATGGGGCATGGATCAGGGAAGGAAAGAAGGGGAGAGTGCAAGAGAGAGAATGAAAGAGGGGGGAGGGCGGGAGAAAGAGAGGGTGAAAGAGAAAGAGGAGTCAGGAGACCGAGAGGGGGGAGGGGGGAAGGAGTCGGGAAAAAGAAAAGTTGAGGGAGAAAGCGACCCAAAAAAAGACAGAGCAAAGGGAGGATATTGGCAAGTGTGAAATAATAAGGGCCAGGAGAGAGGAGTTAGTAGAATAGAGGAAGAGGGTTAGGAGAGAGAGAAAGGAGAAAGAGGGCTAGGAGATGGACAAAGGGGTTGAGAGAGGTGTTAGGATAGAAAAACAGAGGGACATGAAGGAAAAAAAAAAGAGAGAGAGGAGGCCGAAAGAAAAAGAGATACAGAGAAAGCTTTCCATGAGAGATACAATGAGGTCGGAGGGAGAAAGAGATGGAAAGGCTATGGGGAGAAAGAGCATGTGTATAATATAATAATAGTTAAAGGAAAAGGATGGGAAGGAAAAAGAGGGAAATGAAAGGGAGGTTGGGGAAGGGAGAAGGTGAGCTTCTATTTTTCCTTCAAATATCTCCAACAATATAAAGATTTGATTTATTAAATCAAAAGGGAATAGATCTTTCCAATACCCACCCTTTCCTTCCTTACATTGAATATCCAAACAATGATAATGTTTCCCTCCTTTTCTTTTTCTCTTCCTTTCCGTCCATCTCTCTTTATCTAAACATAGTTTTGGGCCAATAAAGCAAGGAAGAATTGAGTGAGAGGGAAGCAAATGTGACCTTTATTTTTCAAAGCATAAAAAAAAGAGAAACTAGATGGAGCAGGGATGCAAGCTAAGGTTAGACCATTCTTAGTGTTTATTTGTGGAAGAGACTTAGAAGCTATGGGGGAGGAAAACAGAGAAAAAATAGAAATGTGAAATGAAGAAAGAAAAATGGTGAGGGGCTTTAAGGAAATTAAAAGGATCGAGATGAAGAACTTTTTAATGACCATCTTTGGTATGTAATCAAGGAGTACATAAACAGTACTTTTTGAAAAGATTTTAGACTTTTTAAACTTACCTATTATTGACTGGAAAAAAATTAGTCAAGTCATTGTAGAGGAGAGAGTTAACCTTGAATAAGATAAAGTGGTTGTTGGGGACAGGGTAACAAATACATACAATATTTGGAAGAGAAAGAAGGACTGGGACAAAAAGAGAGTAAGAGATCAATAGAGAGAGAAGGAATGGGAGAAAAAGAGGGTAAGATAAAGAGAAAGGGACATGGACTAGGGAAAAAACAGAGTATGAGAGAGAGAGAGAGAGAATGGTAGAGAAAGGCCTGAAGAGAAAGAAATAGAGTGAGAGAGAGAAGGGAAAGCTCTTGAAAGTAATAGAGAGATAAAGAGAGAGATGGGTTGAAAGAGATAGATAGGCTGGGAGAGAAAAATAGATAGGGAGGTCTGGAAAAAGGAGGAGGTAAAGAAAGCTGAGAGAGATAGAGAATCTAGGGGGGGAGAGTGAGACTGTAAAAAACCTATGATTTTTAAAGGCTTTTAGAGGATGGACCAAGGATAAGAAGGATTATGAATGAATAAAAGAAAGAAAGAGCATGACAGAATAAGTTTCACAATGTATGGATAATAATATATAGTAAAGGGAAAGAGAGGAGAAAGAAAAAGAGGAAAGGGGAAAGGAGGTGAGTGGAGGGAGAAGGCCAGGTGAACCTTTTATTTCCTTCCAAATTAAAGAGATTTTTGTTAATTAAAAGTGGAAGAAAAATAAATACTTCTGATTGATGATGCTTCCCTCATTTATTCTTCTTTTTTCACTCAATTTATCTTTATTCGCACATAGTGTTTGGGCTAATAAAGAAAGAAATGAGTGAGAGGGAGTAAATAGAGGAGGAAAGAGGTAAGAAACACTTCAATTCTTAGTATGTGTTTAATTGTAAGAGAGACTTAGAACCTATGGGGGAGGAATATGGATAAAAAAAAAATTTAAAAAGAGGATTGTGAAATGAAGAAAGAAAAATGGTGAGAGGCTTTGAGGAAAGGGAACGAGATGAAGAACTCTTTAGATGTCCATCTTTAGTATGTAATCAAGGATTAGGTAAACAACACTTTTTAAAAAGAATTTAAGTTTTGTAAAACCATATGAATAAAGTGTTAAGTTGTAAACAAAGATGGAAAAGAATTAGAAGGGAAATGAGAAGAGGGGGAAGTGATAGCAAGTAGGGATTAACTTTGTAAATTATGCTACACCATTGGATAAGGAAGGAAGGACGGATAAATTAAAGAGAGAGAGAAATTAGAGAGAAAAAGAAAGACTGAGATATAGAGAGATTTCGATACAATAGAGGAAGGAAGAGGTTGGAAGCACTTCAAAAAAAACCATTCTTACACTATGTTTAGATAACAATAATAGAGAAAGGGAGGGGAAAGGGAGGTAAGGGAAGGAAAAATTAGTAAATCAGGAGTGAATGATGAGAGGGAGCCATGGAAGCAAACGAAATGAATGATGATGAGGAAAATCAGGAATACTTGGGTCATGAAATAGAGGTAAGGGCAAATATGTAGTTCACTACTTAGTGATGGAGGGCATAAGGGGAATTATATAGATTTAGAGAGGGGAGAGAAAGAGATAGAGAGAGATTTTGCGGCAATAGAGGAAGGAAGAGGTTTGAAACCCTTCAATAGACCGTGTTTAATGTACGATAGTGAAAAAGGTTACGAAGTAGAGAAATGGATAGAAATTAGGAGTATGAAAATGAAAGAAAAAGGATGAGAGGCTTCAACAAAGGAGATCGAAAGAGATAGACATTTTAGAAGGGGTGATAATGAGAGCAAGTGTTAAAAAACAATAAGTTAATGATCAATATAATTTAATTGCGAGATTAGGAGTGTAAAAATGAAGAAAAACAAAAGAAGAGGATGAAGCAAGTGTTAAATTTTCACTATTGTTTGTCTGTAGTCTATCAACATGATATTCAAATGGGTTGGTAATAAATAAAAACTAAACAAAGAAGTTGTTATAAATATTTCGAGTAAGGATGACCTTAGGTTCAATAATAAGGGTGAAATATGTTGTAAATATTTTTGAATATTATCAACTCTAATTTTAAGACAAAAAAAGTACCAAAAGGCTATAAGGAGCCAAAATAAAATCATTCTATGAAAATCGTGTTAGATTCATCCGTAAGTGTTTTTTTTACTTGTATTGTTTGTACAATCATAGTAATAGCTAGCTTTAAAAAGAGATGGAGGAGGGAGGGACAAGAGTGGAGATGGATCGGAGAAGGGGGAGAAATAGTGAAAGGAAGAAAAAGGGAGAGGATGGGATAGAGGAGGGAGGAAGGGAGAGAAAAAGTTTCGGGAAAGAGAGAGAGAGAGATTGAGAGAGTGTGTGTGTGTGTGAGAGAGAGATAAGGAGCCTAGAAAAAGAAGGGTCAAGACTCTTGTGAGAGAGAAGGCGAGCCGAAAAAGAGTTTGCTAGGAAAGTCTTCTTTCATGTCAATAAGCATACACAAATTCAGCTTTGCTATGGTGCCACAGGATGTAGGACGCTTAAGTTGAAATATTGTATTTCGACTATATGGCAATATTTACAACATAATAACAAATGAATTCCTACAACGCCACTACTTGCGAATGCAGGATAAGTTGGAAAAATTTGTATCATATTTCTTAAGAGTGAAAGTCCTATTATCTAAAAACTAACCTTAAATCCATCCTAAGCTGTCTTATATGTACTGTTTAAGTCAAACTTTGAGTTAGATTTTCATTAGACTTTTACTGAACTTCAATATTGTGTAATATAATGTAATCGTGTATCTCAGGATAGTTACATGAATGGAAATGATAAATAAAATCAATGTTATACATGTTTATTAATGTTAATATTTACCTTTGCACCAATAATGATGTTCATATATGTAACATTGTTTAATTTTCTATGCTCATCTCATACTTTGATTTTTTTTTTTTTTTTTTTTTTTTTTGTTTTTGACGGGCACACATTTATTCATTTACTACAAGATTGTTTATAAATCAATGATTTTTTTTTTTTTGACATCACATATGCGTCACTTAATAATTACTTGCCTTGATACAAAACACAATATACATCACTAATCTACATTCCTACTTCTACATAATTAAGGCATACAATGCAATTCGTCAATATCTTAACGATTCTCAAGATAACAACACACAAAACATGCACCAATATCCATATCATAATCATAGTGTTGGGGGGCGCGCGCAATCTAGTAAATAAATAAACAACAACAACAACAACCATATTTTAAAAGTTTGAATTAATTTTGTATTATTCACTTAGCTTGCTCCACTTTACCAATTAATTTTTGATGGATGGAGTATAAATATTTGAAGTCAATTTCGTACCTTTGTAAGGAAAAGATTAGGCTTGCCAAGCTTGTATAGAAGTCCAATAACAGCAATCTTGTTATCTAAGCTTTGATGTACCAAGTGCAACTCTGCAGCAAACCTAGGTTTGTTGTTCCAACACAATTTATTCATTTACTAATATTTACTTTTGTGAAAAAAAAAGAATTTATTATTAATCAACAAAAAGAATATGTATTTATAAGAAAAAAATATAAACCGAATAGAGTAATAAGTAGTGATACCTTATGCCATTAATAGTATGCTCTGATGGGGAGTGCCAATGGCATTGCCTAAGGATATAAGTAGTGCCATTCATCTGAATTGTACTGTGTCCATCTTCCCACTCAATCTGGCAATACAAGTTTTTTTCTTGTTACAAAAATTTGAAAATTTAATTTGATAAGATGATTAATGGAATAAGAAACAACTAACATAACAGACAACTAGCCAGTCAAGGATTGAACTTTCATTTATTCAAATACGAAGTAATTAAGGATGTTAAATAATTAAAGTTTTGTTTTGTAACATACTTGTAGTAATTACTAAGATACTTCTACCAATATAGTGTTGACTTAGTCGATCAAAACTTGGTTTAGTGAGAAGGTTTGCATCTCGCAACCAAGAAGTTGTGAAATCATCAAACCCCACCAGATAAAGGCACTTAAGGATGGAGATTCATTTTCCTTCCCCCCCCCCCCCAACTTTCAAAGTGCGTAATCCGCTAACCTGTTCCAAGAGGAACTATGAGAGGTTTCGTCCCGGTAGCCCGCAGTAGGACCATTCTCCTTACCAATATAAATAAATTATAGAGTTTTGACTTATCTTAGATTCAATTCTAGACCTCTAAGGTTTGGATTATAGAGTGTTGACTTATCTTAGATTCAATTCTAGAGTAGTTCGTTCAGATAAAGATTTCCTTATATAGCCTATCCCTTACTTTCCAATATTTTGACCATAAAAATCACAAGGGTTTGAGATCTGCTCAAAGTTCTTTTTACTTCAAAATATGAACAAAAAAGTACTAAGATACTTCTAGGCTAGTGGAGAGAGGCAACAACAAAGTTTGATAGGCAAAATTGGTGAGGAAGGATTTTAGCTTTAGGTCACAAGTTTGAGCCCTACCATTTTATATATGCTTGGGAATATGGCCGTTCCGTTGAGCTTTAGTGAAACAAATAGGATACTTTGTATTAAGTAAAATAAGGGGTTCCTCTTTGTTTTTTGTTTGGATTCTACTTGCATACATAATTGGCAAAGATGGACATGGGCTAGGTTGACATAAAGATCGATTAGGCATGACATGAATATGCCTGACACAATAGTACAACACGAGAGACCCGCCGGTGGGTCATGGGCTATGCACTAATACCATTATCAAAACTTGGCATGAACTGAATATGAAAACGACTAATTGACCCTGTATTAAGTTTTTTCTTTTTCAACTTTGACAAACATGTAAATTTATTATTTTTGTCAAAAAAAATTTATTATCAGTAAAGCCGTCAAAAACCGACCCGAACCAGTGAATCCGAACCATTCTGAACTGTTCTGAAAAGGAACAAAATCGCAATGAGCCTGTTATTTTGAAACCGTAAACCAATTCGATCCGATTTTTAAAAACCTGAAACTGAACCGATCCGAATGTTTGAGAATCGTTAATGAACAATACTCGTTATCAAGCCAAACAGATAAACCTTGAAATCGAGAACAACCCGAACCGAAGTACTTTTGAACCCGATAGCAACTTGACCCATTGTAAACCAAAACCGTTAAAATCCGACTAAAACCCTATAAACTCAATTCATTTATAACTCGTAACTGGTTAGGATTGAACCGTTTATAACCCTTAATCAGTTGTGACAGAACTGTATACAACCCGTAACCGGTTATGACCGAACCGTTTATAACCCGTAAGTTTGCAACCCGCTCTGAGAGAAAATTGTGAGATATGAAGACTTTAGGGTTTGCATTTGGCTTGGTTCGATTTTGATTAGGTTTAGTGATTTTGAGGAGATGAATGAGAGGCATTATTGGATTAAAGATAAGTTTAAACAACAGTTGTGAGAGTATTTTAATTTGTTGAGGGGTTTGGACTGTAATCTGTGTTTTAATTGAGTGACCAATAAAAATTATAGCTTAATAGTTAATAATTAATAGTCATATTTTAATTTATAAACTACTTGTAATAAAGGAATTATAACCAAGTAATTAATATTTATTAGTAATTTGCTAGTTAAAACAAAATATAAATTTAAGTATACAACTAATCAAGTGACTATAACATGTTTATGACCTGACCAATTACAAGTTTACAACTCGACTCGTTCTAATTCATTACTTGATCAATGTAACTTGTTTAAGTCTTTATATTTATGGCATGACCCGATTTTACCGTACCCGATTTGTTTTGAACCAAACTCGTTTATGAATCGATCGAGTTCTATCTGAATCGGTTGTGATCTGAACTGATTACAACCCAACCCTATTAGGATCCGTTCTATTTTAACCTAAAACCCGTTAAAAACTGACTAAACCCGTTTTCAAACCGACCGAGTTCAGTTCGAACCGATTACAACCCGACCCGATCAAGACCCGATATGTTTTGACCCAAAACCCGTCTAAAATTGACGAAACTTGTTTATGAACCGACCGCGTTCAACCCGAACTGATTATAACCCAAACTGATTGTGACCTGAACCAATTACAACCCGACCCGATTAGATAACGACCCGAAAATAAACTGTAATAAAAAATACCAAACCGAACAGAAATTATTTAAAACTGACCCTAGCTGACCTGATAATGGTTCCAACCCGTTATAAACCAACCTGTTACAAACCGAAAACCGAAAACCGATAAACCGAACCAAACAACCGATTAACAGGATTTGCTAGCACAACACGAAAAGTGGGCCAAACTATGCATGAACTCAAATTTTGCAAAATCGATATGTTCGACATAGCAAGACCATATCTTGCGCAAATTTTTGGCTGAGGTTGCGCTTAGCCATTGCTGGCTGAGGTCGCGCCCAGCAAATGAACATTTACTAGAAAAAAATGAATATTTACTAGAAAAAAAATGAACATTTGTTTCTGAACATTGCATTATATAAAAATGAACATTTATAATATAAGAGTAAAATAAAGAGAGTATGAAATTGTTATTGTTATATATTTGATATTATATAATTGAACATTTTTGTTATAAATAACAATAAACCTATGATATTGTTTATTCATCAACTAAGTTTCAAATTAAATACCTTTATTTGTTCAATTTTCTTGAATGAATATCATACAATTGAGCTATATGATTTAATATTTAACACCAATTAAATAAATCAACAATATGTTTTTAAATAACGAACAAAATGCTAATTTTCATTGAACATCCTTTACTATAAAAACGAACATTTTATACAACTGAACAAACACAAAAAGTTGTACTTCGTACTAATGAAAAAATAAAATGAACATTTATTTTTTATAAGAATGAACATCATAACACATGAAAATGAACATTTATTTTATAAGAATGAACATTATAGTGCATGAAAATGAACATTTAATTATTAAAAAATATAAAATTATTGTAAAATAGGTTCAGCTAAAAAATATTCATTTTTATTACACCAAATGTTCAATTTGGCAGTAACCTCAGCTAGTATTGGCTGAGGTTGACCTCAGCCATTAACTATTGCATATCTTGGCCTGTTTTACGTACACCCACTTGAGCCCAAAACTCTATGGCACAACACATGGGCCTAAATGATAAAGTTTGTGCCCACCATCATAATTTGTAGCCGAACATGAAAAACCAAATAAAGTATAGACATCACAGAATAGACATGCTTTTATACTACAAAAATCTTACATTGTTAACTCTTTGTCAGTTTTTTTTATTAATTGCAATCATAAAGAATCTCGTTTCCTTATTGCAAAGATAAGATAGTGTAAAAAATAAATTAAAAAAACACAAATAGAAAATCAAAGCAAAATAGAGGATTAGAAAAGAAAATTACCATAATATCATGTCCTCTATTTTTGACAGTAGCATTACCAGACCTATAACTTTTGACAATTTCTTCAGATTTGGGCAATACTTGAACTCGGCGATGTAATAAATCAATTGGCGATTGCATTTTACCCGTTTTACAAGTCTCCCATTCTTCCTTTATATGTCCCCATTTATCTGGCCCTCTTTCACTTCCTCTTATGTAATCAAATTCTGTCTCATCATCTGCCAATCAAAATTTCAAAATAAGTGCACAAAAAATTACACTTGTATAACTTTTATTCGTTGAGCGATGGCCCTTCCACTTGGTACCATTGGGTAACCAGATCTTAAAAAAATGTAATCATTATGCCATATAAAAAGTTTATATAATACAGAGTACTTCGAATTAAAATAGAATGGAAGACGAATATATTACCGACTTCTTGAGCAATTGATTGGATGACGAGCAAGATAAGGAGGGAGAAGATTAGAGAGGAAATTAGTATTGAAGGGTACTTCATTGTTGTATTTTTAAAGATTATTAAGTTGTACAAATCTTTGAGATGTTCTTAAGTTTGAATTTATAGAATAAATAAGAATACTTGTTCTGCCATTTTAGTATTAAAATACAAAAAGTGGTACAAAAACATAATTTCTGCACACCTTCATACAATTATGTTGTTTTTTAATAATTATTTTGGTGTTGGGTCTTAACTACTCGGTGACTATTCTACAGGTTACACCGTGTGAGCAAGTCTTTAATTGAATATTCTAATAACATTAGTTTTGACTAATCTTAGGCTTCTAAGTTGAAAGTTACATGATACATACTATGTCATTTTAATATGAATTCATGAAGTACTACAAGGAATTAATCATGGGATAGATATTGAATAAATATTGGTTAAAATTGATATAATAATATTGTTGCATTTGCGATTAGGAATTGAAACGTACCAGAAAAATAAATTAACTGTGAATTTTCAAATGATTAATTTATGTAAAGAGTATTTTGTCAATATATATATATATATATATATATATATTTTAATGGTAAGGAGAAGGACCTTGACCGAACCTTAACCCTCACAGTTTTTTTGGTCCGCTATTTGCGGGCCAGACACTTTGAGAGTGAGGGGGGAAGGGTAAGGAATCCCCACCCTCAAAGTGCCTCTAGTGGAGATTGAACCCCCAACCTCATGGTTGAAAGATGCAATTTTTCCCACTAGACCAAGCTAAGCTTGGTTTTGTCAAATGTTATATGGGTCAAAATAATTTAAGTAGTAGAGTTTTGTATGTTGAGAATACTTGAGATGGATCAGGTAAAGGTGTCAAAAGCATACTTGACACGACTCGACCAGAAAAAAAATATTCGATTTAGATTTTGACTCACGTATATACAATAATTTGATATGTGACTCAAATTTTAAAATTGACCCGACCCGATCCGACCTTATTAGACCCGTTCCAAACATCCAAATTAGCACCTCTAGTCATATGGCGAATTGAAAAAATTGTTATACTACGTATTATATATATTGTTGTAGTGGTCACTTTCTTGCAACCTAGCTATTGGAGATCAACGTTTCGAACCCTCAAAGCCATTTTTTTTTTTTAGACTTTCAGACTGAATTTGTGATGCTAGATTATTGCTTGTTCGTTGGGGTTTTTCCATTGATATTGATGCCTTGATTAATTATTGTCGTTTTGTTGTGTTATTGATTTACAGCATTTACTGTATAAAAGGCTAGAAGTTTGGGGTGGATTAACCCTCAGAAGTTTCAATAGATCACCTGAGTAATATAATCTCACTTTTTGTGTACAAAAGGAAATTTGGGGTGGATGAACCCTCATGTTTCAATAGAAATAGAGACCTATTCTAATAAGAGTTTAGAATGACCTGGAAAGAATGGATTCATTGACATCATCGTTTCCATCAATCAGAGATTAGGGAGAGTTTCAAAAATTCCTTTTATAGGCCATGATTTGCGAGATAAGAACATTTGGCAAAAAGGTTGATTCATGGGACTAGTAATGATTCTTGTGCTTTCTTTTTGTTGTAACAATATTTTTGTAAATTAGTGCAGCATGTGTTGATTTAGCAACAAAGAGTATATGCTTGAATATAACTGTTATATGTTTAAAATGAGTTGCGGAATAGTATGATCAATCAACTATTGAATGATAGTTTGATAACTCTTCCTTGTGAGAGATTTTTTGCTCGAGTAAGTGATTATGATGTATTGACGCGCTTTTAAAGAATGAAAACTTGAAGAATGCTTTCCTTGTTTTTTCCTGTTTTTTTACGATTCCAAACCCACACATCAGAATTTCTTGATAAAGTTTATTAATCTTACAAGCTCATTAATCTTCATCAATAAATTTTCTCCAAATCTTATGACAATTCGCCAAATAAAAAATTGACGTCTATATATGCTGGTACACCATAGTAAATTAATAATTACAGGAAGAATTACAAGGATATGGACAATCGATTAACTTTGTCACGTTTCGTTCGAAATACCAATCACCAACAGCTTCTGCAATGGTCTGCAGGATACACAGAGTATTATTAGTAGTTCTTCCTCAAGGATACTTCAGAAATCCCAACAAATGCGAATTAAATATGCAAAATCACATACTAATAACAGCAGTGTTAACAAAAAAAAGGGATTACATACATATAGCATTATCTACAATCTCAACAATCAACAATGCTGCTGTGTATCAGGATTCATTGTTAGAAAAAATCATGAAGAAAAGACTATCCAAGTACCTTGTTTTGGACTCTAGAGGAGTCAACGGCGAACCAAGTTTCCTGGTGCTTACTTTGGCAATGTGCAAAGCATGAATTTATATACATTCCTCCGTTTGTTGAATATTTATAGAAAGAGTTTGAAGCCTTGAGCATGTCTAGTCGAAAATCTGAAAAACATATTCCAAAATTTTATGTGTGTGCATAATTAATTAAGTTGATTTTTGCATCATTGTTTCATTAACTGAAAGTTTAAGGCTTGAAAAATGGTACTTTAGTAAGGAAATATATTAAAACCTTGTAGTATCTGAATTTGACTATCAGTGCAACCTGTTACATTGATTTTGCAATTATTCCATCTTCCCCCAGGATCAGCCGAAGATGGTACCAATATGTTATCCAACTGCCAAAGTATATAATCAATATCTTATACGAGTACATCGTAACTTTCTCTAATAAGATAAGTTCAATGAATTTATGAAATTACAGTTACACAGAAGTTAAGAGGTGTAAAGTACCTGCCATGTATCATATGCAGAGTTTAAGACGAAAAGTGGAGTCTTGATGTAACTCAAGAAATATTGTGGAAAGAAGCACTGATAAAAATAATGAGACGTCAAATTAGAACCTTATAAATGTAAAAGCAAATTAAATAATTATAATGTGAATACTTCAAGCAGTTTGCAGAATCATACTTGCTTAGGATTGATTTGAGAACTGGTACAGTTTTGGTTCAGATTCTGTTCTACTCCTTGAAGAGAAACGACATCATGGTAAAAGGATCTAATCGTGTCGTTCTTGGCTACATCATTTCTGTAATATGAATGGATGATAATGAACTGAAACCTGAAAAAATATGGCAGGGGAAAAGAAGGATATAATATGCAGGACATGAGAAAATAAGATGACTTACACGTCTAAGAAAAAACCGGCATCACTGATACATTTGACAGTAGAATTTTCTGGTAGATAATTGGAGAAGTTGTCACAGTGCAGAAACACTGCTAAACCCCCTGCTGAGCAGCCAGAGAGCAAAGCCTGCAGAGTGCAGATCAGAGTACGCGTAGATGTCATATGCCAATCATTTTCGCAACATGCTAAGAAGTTTTTTACAGTTGATCATAGTTTTTATTTTATCTCAGTAATCTATCTACCTTCTCTGCATGTGCCAACCCTTTTGGAAGAAGATCAGAAATTATTGCCTGCCAAATTTTTTGCCCTCTGAAGTAAAGCGATGAGGTCTGTCCAATGTTAACATGTACAGATTAGGAAGAACAAAAACTAATTTCCTGTAACCGTGAGACCTGTACAGAAAATGATCTAAAGAGAGATATGACTGAAACATATTTACCCCATTGTCAAACTTGGAATTGCCAGCAAAGGAAGCTCCATCACAGTATTTAAGCACAACGCGATTCCAATTGTAGAAGTCTGTTATTGACATTACATGAAGCATTATGAACTAAAAATCGCGAAAAAAAAAAAAAATTAATATGTGTAACATTAAATTACTTTCACATCATTTTTGGCTTTTAAGTTACACAAGTCCTATGCTTCAGGTTATTTTTTCACATAGAACATGTCATTCTAGTTACTAAGCTGGCAAAGCAAGAACTTGGCTGATCAATTTAACTGCATTATGATCATCATTGCATGAATATGTATTGAAGAAGAATTACATGACAAATTTGGATCCCAAACAGACAACGATACCAAACACAACAGACCCAAATAAAGAAGTAGGGAGTAAATATAAACCTGGGTTGAGGGATATATTGTTGCTTAGGATCCCAGAAAAGACTTCCACATTTTCCATGTAGTTTGAGGATCCAACATCAGTGTTCGTCCTCGCCAAGCATGACTGAACATCATTGCACCATCCACCACCCTACCAAATCATCATCATATACATCAAGTGATCGATCCATCTCCATTGTCGAAGCTAGCTAGGTTTCACCAATAAATTTTTTTTTTAAAAAAAAAACTATTTATTTTAGGGTCACTACTGTTAATAATTCCAGCCTCCGTCTCTAAATAAAAGTCTCAACTCTCCACTATGGAGTACAAGTTGTACAACTAATCAACGCTATTTTAATTTTTCCTGATATTGAAAATTCAAGTAAAAATTTTCCCAAAATTATGCATTGCCATATTAATAAAATCACCTTTCAATGACCTATTTTTTTGTTTTCTAATCATTCAAAATCTTATTCTTCTTGAACGCCTTAATCCCATTAGTGGGGTAGGCTACATGAACCAACATGAAAACTTCCAAAGTGATTACTCATCCTAATACTACTATCAATCAATGTGGCTCATGTCAAGCGATGTGACAAAGTTTTAAACTCGCTATCACTAGCCTATCGCAATCCTCCTCCTTTATCTAGATTTGGGATTGGCAGCAGGAAACCCACTGATAGAGTTTTTTAAATCACTCATAATGCATTACTAAAATCACTAACACTTAATAACTAATGTAGAAATTAACAAAATTCTGATATTCTAGAAATCACCTCAAAATGCAAAAGCCAATTACTTGCACCAGAACCGAATCCTTGGCTGAAACGATATGCAGGTAAACTCCCGTCCAAGCAATCTTCAACCAAATAATTAATTAATTGCATGTAAGGGTAGTAACATAGTTTAAAGTAATGTACATTATTGTTAAAAAATTAAGACTTACATGCTCCAAGACCAATTGCAGTGGTATTTTTCACCATTGTAAGGCCCACCAAAAGTTGATCAGGTAATAGTGAGTAAGTACACCACGGTGCGAATGTTAGCAGAAGCAATACAGCCACACTTAGCCTGAAAACCATTATTTTTTGTACGTACAAAAACTAATTTCTAGTGCTTAATTAAAAGTATGTTACAAGGAGAAACAAAGGGAAATTTCACGACGTATTAATTTAATTAAATCAAATCAAGATCCGCTCAATGCATGAACTAGAGCAAGCCATATATGCCTATATATAAGTTGAAGAGCATTATAAATGTCCAAGTTCGGGGATAGAAAGATGGAAAGATAGGAGGAAAATGCTGTGGTGCGACAATTCAAACTCCAATTTTAAGTTTCTAGCCCAAGATATGGGTTGACGTATGAGTGCGGTTGTTAGTGGGTTGACTTGGTTGAATTACAAGTCAATTAATTTGAGCGAGGGTTTGATTTGGACTAGAAAAATCAATGATCATAATCTGGTCAAAGGACCATATGATAAAAAGACCTTATTTACCACCTTTTTTTTTCAAGGACTTTTACCAGAAGATCGACTACTTAAAAAAAAACTTTTCAAACAAATTTAGCTACAAGAATAAATGTTCCAAATACTAAAGAAAAACGTACATAGTTTTTGATTAAGTTTACAGTTTTACACACCCGTTAATCGACAGTCCAAATGACACCTTCAGAACAAGGAGGGGTGGTTAATGAGCCCATGTATCAGTAATACTTATTTCCTCTAAACTTTATTTCTCCTTGGACTCATCTTGGTATGCCACCACTCGCTTTCTTCTTCTTCTATCCCTTTCTTGAGGATTACAAGGGCAACAAATTACCAAGTGATAAGAGTATATAACATATTTATGGGCCTCAACTATTACGTCTCTTGTTTGTACTGTTCTCGTCACTGGAGTTAATTAGAATCAGAATACTCTATCTCCTCCATTTTCGTTCGCTTTTTCTTCGAAATTTTGCCAACAAACGAACTTGGGTGTTCAGATTTTCGTCAACAAAGTAACTCAGGTGTTCAGATTTCATCAAAAAACGAATAATTATGATGTTTTTGGTCAAATTCGACCATAAAAATTCCGAATATGGAGTTTTCATGGTCGAATTTGACCATATAAACACAAAGATGATGAATTACTTGATAAGGTGTGGACACCCAACTGTGTCTCCCCAAAAACCAAACCCATTGATGAATATCTTTCACGTCATTTGATTATCGAACGAAGTGAAAATGTGAATGTCTAGTGATGCGGTAATTTTTAATAAAATATCCTTGTTTGTGTTTTCAAAAATGTACTCTATTTATGAAAATAGCCAGTCCAAATTAGTTTGGTCCATGATAAGGGTCCAATAATTAGTGTAGTTAGATTGAGCTCGAAAAGAGCTTTCTAACGATATATTATAAGCCCAATTTCGATGGATAATGAGAAAGTTATTGCCAAAAGACTAAGTTGGGCCTAAAATGTATTTTATATGCGGCCCAATGATCTAGTGGAGGGTCTGATCTACTAATTATTGTTTTAAAAGTTATTAGGATTGACTTTAATTTTTTAGAATAATCTAGAAGATTTTTTTAAGTTCTAATGGAATTAAGATTGATAATTTTTTTAGAAAATAAAGAATTTTATTTGGAATAAAACAAGTATTTTATTCTGATAAATTTGATTTTAAAATTGATAAACACGGAGTCTAGTTACTTAATTATATTAGGAAAAGAATTCCGTACAAAGCTTTTTCTGAATCTCTGTCGGGTATAAAACTTGTTCATAAAACTTTTCTGTAATTTCTCTTTATAGTGGTTTATTGATCTCTTAACTTATTCTTTTCTCTAACATTTTGCCTTGTTTGTCATCATCAAAAAGGGGGAATATTGTTGCCCTTGATGTTTTGATGATAACACAAGTCAAATAAGTGGACTAATGTTTTGATAAGTCTTGCAGTTTGTTTATGTTAAGTTGCAGGATTAACTCGAGGCAAAGGAACAAGAGCTAAAAGAATAAAGAAATCAGTAGCAGAGTTCCTGTGAAGGAACTAAAGCTTCAGAGCAGAAGTTAAGGAAAGAGGACTTGGAGTAGAGACTTCTTAGAGAAAATAAAGTCTGAAATATTTTATATTTTAGGTTTTATGTAAGTGAGATTAATTAGGAGTTGATATTAAGACCCCGTTCTTTATTTAGAGTTGCTCTGCTCTGCTTTGCTCTGCTGAAATCTGCTCTGCTTTGCTCTGCTCTGCTCTGCTCTGCTGAAATCTGCTCTGCTCTGCTCTACCCTGCCCTGCTCTGCTCTGCTTAAAATTAATACTTAATATTGAATTATTATAATAATAATGTATATTTAATAATAATAAATAAATAATTAATACTTAATGATAATAATAATTAATATTTAATAATAATAATAAATAAATAATATTTAATAATAATAATTAATATTTAATAATAATAATATATAATTAATATTTAATTATAATAAATAATATTTAATAATAATAATTAATATTTAATAATAATAATATATAATTAATATTTAATAATAATATATAATTAATATTTAAAAATAATAATATATAATTAATATTTAATAATAATAATATTAATAATAATATAATTAATATTTGATAATAATAATATTAATAATAATATAATTAATATTTAATAATAATAATATTAATATTATTAATAATAATTAATATTTAATAATAAAATTTAATGATTATAATTATAGTAATAATAGTAGTAGTAATAGTAGTAGTAGTAGTAGTAGTAGTAGTAGTAGTAAAAATAATAATAATAATAATAATAATAATATTTAATATTTAATAACAATAATACATCATTACTATTATTATTATAGTATTAGTAGTAGTAGTAGTAGTAGTAATAATAATAATAATTGTAATAATAATAATAATAATAATAATAATAATAATATTAGTAATAATAATAATAATAATGATAATAATAATAATAATAATAATAATAATAATAATAATGAAATCTGCTCTGCTCGGCTCAGCTCTGCTTTGCTCTGCTCCAATCTGCTCTGCTCTGCTCTGCCCAGAAGCTCAAAAGAACAGCGCCTAAGTGGAATGTTTTTAAAAAAGATAAGATTTAATTGAATGCTAGAAAATAGGAAATATTGTTTGGAAAATATCTTTTTCGATTTTATCTCTTAAAATAATATCTCTTTGAATTCAGAAAAAAATCTTTGAAAAAACTAACTTCCTAGTCTTGCGCTACTAACTATTGATCAAGTCTTCACCACTTGCTACAAATTACTTCTAAGAGGTTCAATGTGCCCTGGTTTTTAGGACATGTTTGAAACTCTAGAAGTGGTGGAAAGTAATGGCGTTGATATACAACAGTAGTGGCGCAAGTGGTGGGTGTTGTGGCGTTTTCACCAAGCAATGATTTTCTATAAATAACGAAGTTATTCTTTGGATAACTTTACCTTGCTCAAATACAACTTTCTATCTTTCTTGTTTTTAATAGAGTCAAGAGGCGCATTCCACTTAAGTGTTAACTTTCTTAATTACTTTCAGTAGGGTATTTTGATTTGAGTTGTAATTGGGAATTGGGAGTTTGAGTGAACTCTAAGAGAGGTAAGTAGAGAAAGAGAGAGAAGAGAATAGAGAAGAGAAGAGCAGCAAGTAGAGGGACTTGTTGCTGAGAACTTCAAGTTCGTAGAGGAACTTGAAGATTGATTTTTTAGTTTGTAATAGGTTGTTTGCCCTGTTATAGTGAAAAATCTTTCCTAAAATGCCAAGTGGTCGTGATTTTTCCTCTTGTTAGGGCCAAGAGGTTTTCCACGTAAAATCTCTCTGTGTTATCTTAAAGTTCCTTTAGCTTAGTTTTATCAATTCCGCAAAAAGTTAGCTCAATTCTCACAAACTACAATTCACCCCCCTCTTGTAGTATTCTTCTAAAGTAACATTCCCTTTTCTATCATGAGAGTCTGATTTGTCAATTAAAAATCATAAGTGCATACTTTCATGTGTAACGTATTTTGAAGAAGACAAATATAAAGTACAATAACAAATAAATGCGATAACAAATTTGCTATGTTGTATAATCAATCAATGAACATTATCAATCGAATTATTTGTCACAAGTAATGTGAATCAGTACTGACTGTTTAAAAATGTGTGAAAGAAAGGTTACTAATGATATGTACTCTTATTGTAAATCTAAAATAAAAATGTCAAGTAAATTATGTGATGAAGATATCTGTAATCATTGTGCTATAATCTTGACAATTCTTGATCATGTGGGTATGTATAATTGTTCTTTAATCTTGAATTCTTGACGATTCTTGATCATGTGGGTATAATTGTGCTTCAATCTTGACGATTCTTGATCATGTGAGCGTAGAGATTTACCTTCCTTCCATTAATCCGTTGCAAGGGTCTTGCGTTTTTCTCTGCATGCTGTAATGAAACAGAAGCAACATAACTGATCATATTGCTCGAAATAAACATGGACTTGGTAATATTATTCAAATTGCAATCTGCAGTCGAAAAAATGTACTCTATGCGATGATTGTCGAATCAATACAATTTTTTATAAGGAAGTTGCAACTTACATCATGAACAGCTTCCCGGAGCAAATCTACTTGTTCTTGTGAAACAGTCCCAATCTGTGGAAATAACAGCAGCAAAAATGTTCATTAAAATTCTCATATCTTCTGAAAACAAGGGTCACACACTATACTGTCATTTAGAAACTATGGTCACATTGAACCATTTTATGTTACGTTTTAGCTTACACTTATCCTACAGTCCTACACGAGCTGCTCAAGTACCAGCTCTCAGGTTTGGATGCTATAATTACCCCGTCCTTAAAAGATAGGTCACATTTGTTTTTTTACGGTCTAATATACTTCAGTTAAGAATATGCAATAGAAAGCGAAAAAGTTATGAGGTGTACAGTGTACCTGAGTGTTGACAGACCAAATGACACCTTCGGTACAAGGAGGGGTGGTGAGTGAGCCTGTGTACCTATAAAACCTCCTCCCTCTCATCTTGATCTTCACTGGGTTTACAATGCCAACATCTATCTCCAATGAAGTATCAGATATTAACTTAATTTGTTTTTCTAGCTGCAATAAAAAGAAATAATAAAATTATTTCACCAATTTAAAAGAGTAAATTTGCTCAATAATAACAATTATATATTTTTTAAAATTAATTTATGTGTAGTATATAATTTTTTTTTTTTTTTTTTGGTTTTTAATAATAATTTGTTTGCATGATGAATAATTACCTTTTTGAGGAATTGATTAGGCTTGCCAATCTTGTAAAGACGTCCTATTACAGCAATCTTCCCGTCTTTGCTCTGATGAACAATGTGCACCTCCAAATCATACCTAATTTTGGTGGTAGACAACAAATCATGTATATCATTGAATTTTGATACTTAAACTTGAACATGATTTTATTTGTGTAAGGAACAATTAGGATTTGATCTAGTGAAAACATTAGAGATTCAAGTTTGAATCTTTTCTACCTCTTTTTTAATTTGTATTTTGTAATTACCCTCCTTGTTTAAGGAGAATATAAAAAATAAATAAATACTTCCTCCGTTTTCTTTTACTTGCAACACTTCCCTAAAAAGAAAATGTCACAATACTTGCAACACACTATAAAAGGAAAGTTACTTTAAAACTATACTATTTCCTTTATTTAAAGCACATGACCCACTAAATTACACTCCTAACAACCACTCATCCCATTTTAAAGTGTATTATATTATGTGAACCCCACATTTCTTAAATATCGTGAAAAAGTGTATGTTGCATCTAAAAGAAAACGGAGGAAGTAAATAAATTAGGTTAAGGACTAGTGTAGGTTAATCAGACCAATTTAGGAAAACACTTGTAAAAGTCGGGATTATTCCTAGATTTTTTTAAGTCAGAACCAATTTAAGAAGGTAACTCAAAGGTGAGATTATTGTTATAAAATTTTCCACTGCAAAATGGCGAATTCATCATAAACAAATGCCTTAGTTGGGTTCCTCCTTTTGGATACCTGAATTGACTTTCCATTGACATTTAATTCTTAACGCTCAACAAATATAATTGTAGCCAAAATGTATCGATAATCTACAATGATTCAAATCATTATAAATGGGATTGTGCCAAAACACGGTATTGTTATTTGTTAGCTGTATAATGATGGCAGATACCTCTTTCCATTGATTGTATGCTCAGACGGTGAATGCCAGTGTGATTGATGTAAAATATAATCGGTTCCATTGATTTGAATTTTGCTGCTTTCATCTTTCCACTCGACCTATCATTACATAAGAAATTAATTTCAATAATTTATACTCCGTATTTTAATTTATGACGACATTGCAAATATGACTTTGTCACATGACTCTTTGAAACATAATAAAAGCATGTTTTACGTAATTTTATCATTGTCTATAGGTAAGATAAAATGTTCAATCGGATAAATTTTAGGGCCAGAGATAAGGGTATTCCCTCCCCTAATGTCCTCTTATTTAGCTTAACTGAGTAAAAATATAATCCTACTTTCAATTATTGCAACATTTTGATCAAAACACTGTTATATGGTCGGCTGACACACACCAATACACTGAGTAACCCCTAACCAACCAAATAATCCATGTTGACCAAGTATTACAGGGGTTACTCATTAAGTGTTATAAGGATCACTTAGTTTTTTTTTACAACGGCCATATAGTATGGTCAGTCGCATATAAGACGAGCTGATAAAAGATAAATACCTCAATATCATGACCTCTGTTTTTGAGTATTGCTTTACCGGGTTCATAAAACCTTGTAATTTCTTCTGATTTTGGTGTTACTTTCACTCTCCTATGCAATAGATCAATGGGTGATTGCATTTCTCCTGTGTTACATTTTGCCCATGCTGGCCTTAGTTCTCCCCAGTGTTCCGGCCCTCTTTTGCTCCCTTTTATGTAATCGAAATCTCTTTCGTCATCTGTCATCCACCATAAAATTATGTTAATTACAACTTTGTTAACACATAAACCTAACATGTAACATAACATATCAATATATAATATATAATTAATTGTAATATTTAATTACTAATGTAATAAAGTGACTATGTGCATAACCTTAAACGACATTAAAATAAAAATTCGAGAAATTAGAAGCTAGATGATTACAAGTGAATAAGTGACTAGTACGACGAGCAAATTAAAAGAGCAAAATGGAGTAATTGTTCTTACCAACTTCTTGAGCTACAATGGTTATTGAGAATAAGCTAAGGATAACAAGAAAAAAGAGAGAAAACCATATCATTGGTGTTTTGCTTCTTTCCATCTTAATACACTATTTCAATGTAATTGGTTTATTATTTAGAAAGCATTCGTTTCTATATATATAGTCATCCTTCCGTGTAAGTAGTCAAAATTTTGGACCAAAAGTCAACATTAATGAAAATCAATAATTATAAAATTCCATTTACACCAATATGGTGTGTATTAGTTGTATTTAAAAAGGTAATTAGGGAAATCTAGTAGGTTACCTGAAAGGGCTTAAATAATGGATGATGTTTAATCCGAAATTGGACATTGTGCGCAGCCGCTTTGAACATGGCTAATACGAGTACTTTGTATATAATACTTCAAATGAGGGAAGAGTTGATCAAAGTTGTTTTATGCATGTGTCTAAATTTGCTATTCAATATTTTAATTGTAATAACTGCTTACATCACCCCTTTCTTGTAAATTATACTAGTGCTAATCCAAGAGATTAACAAAAAATTACTTTGTTTCTTGTTATGTATATATATAGATAGGTTCAATGTATGCGAAGTTTTATTCAATGAATTTTGTTTTAAAAAAAGAAAGTGTATAAATGCTAGGATGGGGTGTTGGTTGCGGGTGGTTTAGAGTTGAGAGATTGACATTTTCACAATTTCTCTATTTTGTTAATTGCAATATTATATACACTTAAACTTTTTTGACTATCTTTTGTGATTTATTTATATGTTTTTTTTTTAAAAAAAAAATTAAATAAATAAGCATGGTTATACCATAGAGGAAATTAGCTATTCTTACTCTTTTAATAAAGAATTTAATAGCAATTATAAGTTTCCTTAAATTTCAATACATAAATACAAATTGGTAGCTATCCATATAATAATAAAAATATTAATTGTGAGAGCTCCAAATTAAAACCCCATCCTTGCAATCTTACGCCATCTTGCTTTTTAATGTAAAAATCTAAAATTACATATTTTAAAATAATGTGGTTATAAAAGTTTCTTGGTATCACTAGAGAAATAAGGGATGAAGCTTCCAATAACGTTCCTGGAGTGAACGCATAAGTAGATACATATATTTGTTTGGACCAACCCCTTTGAAATTTTACATTTTTGCGTTGTTGATTTTTTCAAAATCGAACCAATTCAACTTCGTTGTTCCAAAATCCTAATTCCTATATATAGAAGTGCCTTTCCAGGAAAATATAGACCGCTTTCTAGAAACAAAAAGGTTATAGTTACATCATTTTGCAAACAAAAACTAATGAAAAAGGACAAAAGGGAAATTCTAAGAAATAGGGAGGAAAAACACGTCAAATAGGAAAATTTGCAAATTGCAGCCATTTAAAGAAACCATTTTGGAAATTTTAGCCATTTAAATAAAATTACAAATTGCAGCCCAAAAGTTACTATAAATTATAAATTGCAACCCGATTTAACTTTTTCATTGATTTACATGTCGAAAAATCTTCGGTTAAGGCTTTAGGGGCCATTTTTGCCTTAATGGTCCGAATTGAGCACGGAATTAGCAAAACAAAAAAAACATAAGTGTCTCGTTTTTAAAGCAAAATATAATTGCCACAAATTGATACTTTTTTGTTACGCAAAACGAGGCACTTGCATTATTTTTTGCTAATTCCGAGCTCAATTCGGATCCTTAAGAAATAAAATGGCCCTAAAACCTTAACCGAAGATTTTTCAACATGTAAACCAATGAAAAATTTGAATCGGCTGCAATTTACAATTTTTACAAACTTTTGGGCTGTAATTTGCAATTTTTTTTTTCAATAGCTGCAATCTGCAAAGTAGTAACTTTAAATGACTGTAATTTGCAAATTTTTCTCGGAATTAATACGTTAGAATTTAGAATTTATAATGTTGTTTGACAGAGGAGTAATCAAGTACTCCCTTCGTTTTTAAATACTTGCTTCATTTCTCAATGCGCGGAGTTTTAGGAGAAATTGGAGAAAGCAATAAAATATGGAGGTAGTGGGGTTGGTGGAAGAATAAAAAATTGTAAAAAAACAAAAGTAGTGGAGAAATTGAAGGAGAGAATATGAAATTAATAAATATGATATTTCTTGGGTCCACTAGGTGAGAGAAATGAATTAAATTTTGTAAACGCTCCAAATAAAGAAATGTAGCAAGTATTTAAAAACGGTCGAAAAAGGAAAGTGGAGCAAGTATTTAAAAACGAATGGAACAGATCGAGTATTATGCACCTAGGTATAGACAAACATTTATTAATATGTGTAAACTGCAAACCAATAATTTTTGCTTATTTTGAAAACAAAAATTATAAGGTAAAAGTTAACGAATGTCCCCAAAGCTTTAGATAAAGAACTGAAAATGAAAATGTTAAAGTAAAATAAATATTATTTACACTGATTTATGCGTGATTTTGAGATGCATTGTAAACTTAGACCCCGTTCTTTAGAGCTGTTCTGCTCTGCTCTGCTCTGCTCTACTTAGCCCTGCTCTACTCTGCTCTGCTCAAATCAAATCTGCTCTGCTCAAAAGGAATCCGCTCTGCTCGGCTCTACTCTGCTCTCCTCTATTTTCAAATAATAATTAATAATTAATAATTAATAATAACAACAATAATAATTAATATTCAATAATAATTATTAATATTGTATTGTTGATAATAATTATAATTATGATAATTATTAATATTAAAACTAAATTTAATAATTATTAATATTAATAATATCAATATTTATTAATCATAATAATAATTATTAATAATAATAATTATCAATAATAATATTTAATAATTCAAACTATTAAGAATTAATATTTAATAATATTATTAATTAATAATTTTTAATAATTATAACAATTCTTTCAAAAAAAATAAATAATAATAATAACGATTAATAACAATTTCTTTATCAATATTTGATATTATAATTATAATGTGTAAAAACATTTTATGTGGGTATTGATAGTTAGTTCATTGAGTTGAATTATTTTTCAAATCTTTCCATACATTTTAAGAATTAAAAAAAGAGGTTGCTTTCAAGTAGTACTTTGTATATTATTATTATTTTTAGGGTTAAAAATATATAATTAAGACAAACTTATAAGTAAAATCATTATTACTCATTAAATCATTTTATTTTAAAATTTTTGTGAAATAAATGTAAGTTAACTGTTGTCTTTTATCTTTCTACTATTAACATATGTTAAATATGGTACACATATATTTATGTTTTCACTCACCTAAGTCGTATATGCACTTAATAATAATAATAATAACAACAACAACATTAATAATAATAACATTAATAATAATATTAATAATAATGTTGAAATCTGCTCTGCTCTGCTGAAATTTAATCTGCTCTGTTGAAATTTAATCTGCTATGCTCTGGTGACCCCTGCACTGCTCTGCTCTGCCCAAAAGCTCAAAAGAACAGGGCCTTAATACACTACTACTTTAGGTAAGATATTAATTACTCCCTTTATTCTTAAATAATTGCTACATTTGACTTTTTTTTCGTTATACAGACAATGTCCATTATGATTTATGAGACTCAACTTTGAGTATTTAAATACAAAATGAGTAGTATTTACATCCAATGGTGATATCCAATTCGCTTCTCAATTTAACAACTCATGTGGAGTTTAATTATCCAATGGGGAGACTCTCTAAAGTATACTAATGTCACTTTCAATTTATAGCCCGCCAAATCCATTATATAAGTTTTCAAAAATATAAATAAATATAAACCTTAAGTAAATTACAAATATATTATAATATTGATAAAGGACCCATACTTTTTGTCAAATGAGACTCAAAGGTTGAGTATCTAAATTTAGCAACTTTCTTTTGAAGTTGCTAAGTTTAGAATGCTCGCTCTCTCCTAAAAAAACTCCTTCAAGTCTCACAATTAGAGACGGTCATATCTTGTATTAACTTTGACCTTAGCTTATTAGTAAAGTACAAAACCAAAATTTTATCATGAATATATTGTTAAATATATAATCCATCTATTCTTACTTTTTTTTTTGCCCCATTTGACTTTTCACGGTCTCTAAAACGTGTGTGTCTTAAAGCATATATATGTATGGTTATTTCTATGCGTGTAAAATAATATAAAAACTATTAATAAAGTATACAATGAGACGAATCCGATAAGTCCTCACATGACTATATTACTTCTTATTGATTAGTGACAATTAATAGTCAAAGTTTACAAGTTTAACCTATAAATTGGCAGTGGGGCAAAAAATTAAGGACGAGGGAGTAGATATTAATATAAAGTTTCATAATATCAACTTTATTTTTTTTATCTATTATTTCATTAATATTTGGTCATATATATCTAATGTCAAATTAGTGCATTGGTCTAGTAAAAAAAAAAAAAGGGTATATTATGTGCCAAATTTGATTGTGTCAATTATTTAGAAACGGGGGGGATCAATTATCTAACACCCAAGTCACTTAGCTTGTTGGCAGGATTTTATAATTATTATTATACTAAATTTGTACCCAGGCGATGCCTAGATGGTTAATAAAATTTTAAGATAACATTTTTACTTGAATTTACGATTCGGTCAAATATTTCCTTCTGATAATGTATGATATTTAGACATACGATATCTTATAGTGTGCTTTTTGTAGTTTTGTTTGTAAATACATATTTTTTTTTTTGAAATAATGTTTGTAAATACATATCTATGTTACTATTGGCTTGAAATCATTTTTATTGAACTGAATTATCTTCACTAAACTGAAAGTATTTTTACCAAACAAAAGTTTCTTTTACAGATAAAACTTATTTTTATTGATTGTCTAATTTTTTTTTTTTTATATAAATAAACTAAATAACACTGCATTTTGTATGTTGCTAGCCACATCATTTGACCAGACAAAGTAATTCCTATAAAACTGACCGAGTAAACCTTATAATACTAACTGATTTGTTACCTCTAACACTAACTAAATAAACCTAATTTATAATACTGACTGAGTAACCACTATAACACTGACCAAGTAACCTCTATAGCACAAACGAAGTAACTCTTGTAATAGTTGGTGAATAGATTTGGTCAGCTATGTAGAAAAGTTTGTGCTTAAATATATTATAAATGGATCTATTTTAAAGTACTTTTTAAAACGAATTTGATGATGGAAATAGATTTGAGTTATAGGGTATTTATTAAAAGTTATGATTTATTTTTTGTATATGAAATATTATAATTCTATCGATAATAAAACTCTAGCTATACAACAATTTTATCTTTAAAAAATCTATCCAAAATTCGTTTACTTAGCATCCTTTGTGTCACAAATTCACAATAATACCTATTTGTCACTTACGTGGCTCGACACTTGGCTAAAAACAGTAAAAAGTGGAATGTCAAGTGTGGATGTCTCATGGCCTGGCTGCGAGATCAGCTTTATATATTCGTGATATGATGTGACAAACAAAAATCACTCATACCAAGCGTTGAATTTGAAACCTGCAAGTTTTATGTCAACTTCAATGGTAAGCTAATTAGCAAATTAGCTTGTCATATCACATATGATTTCAAGTTATTCTCTTTTATAGCTATAGTTTTGGCCAATGGTTAGCTTATAGCTTGTGATTTAAATAAGCCTTAATTTCTTAATTAGCCTTTTAAATTAAATTTTATTAATAAGTCGTCAACCCCTTATTTTTGGCAAGTTTCTTCTCAAGCAAATTAGTTTAGCTTAATGACCGACCTAATTTCAGTTTTTAGTTTCACTAGCTTAGTACTGGAAAAAGGTCAAGCTTATAGCTAGGGGATTTTTTAAATTGCTAGCAAGTGATTATACCTGACCAAATGTAAACAATAATTGAGGGCTTGTTCAATTCACATTATTTACTGAATTAAGCTAAACTAAACTGAATTGATTGGAGCTAAACTGAAATGAACTGATTGGAGCTGAATTGAACTGAACTGAACTAAATAGAGCTAAAATGAATATTTTATGAGAGAAGGAAATTAGGAGTTGAACTGAACTGATTGGAGCTAAACTGAACTGAAGTGAACTGAATTGAAATTAAGCCGAAGTGAACAGACCCTTACATAATGACTTTGCTATTTGTTCCCATAATGTGCTTTATTTGTTCCCATTATCAACCTTTAGTTAAGGGTTTGATGTGTACCAAAAGAAAGTCATACAAGCTTACAACAGCAACACCCAAAAAAAAAAAAATTAAAAAAAAAAAGACTTTGTAAACAATAAGGACCATGTATAATACTAGTAGTATAGGGTTATTATAAGTGTTTCATTACAACATATAGGTCATTTCATTTGAATATATTGCAAACAGAGCTTATTTTCATAGTATAACACACATGAACTAGGGATTAAGAGAGACGGTTCATTTGTAACAGGTTATAATTAATTAAGCGGATCGAACTGGAATTTGGATGATTTTGTGCTCAAATTTGGTAATTTTTGGGACGGTTATGTAAAGAACACCATTTTTAAACGCGGCCGTGATTTCTTCCTTCCAAGAATTAGGAGGCAATTGAACCCTGCTATCATAGGGGCTAAAGATTTTCTTCCCAAATGCATCAATTCCACCTTCTCCCTTGATCACTAGCAAGTTATCCACGACGTCGACTTCGATGTTTTCTGCATTAGTCCCCGGCATGTCAAACCACATCTTGATTTCGTGCTCGTCCTCTGTAGTGTTCCAGGGAGTTCGTACTGCAAAACATGTTACAAGTATTACGTATCAATGTATGTACTTGTATATGATTAGAATATATTTTGGTTTATTCGATCTTCAAGATCGAGTAAATGTATTAGTAAATGTATTAAATTTAATAGTTTATAGTCTATAACATTTATGAACTAGAGTTTGTTTATGCTCGTATCTAAATGTGTTACTTTAATTAAGTACGTTACGTACATATTGTATGTTTTAGCATGTAACAAGGAAAAGAGTGATATAAGTGTAATTTTACCATAAGGAGAGGTTTCGAGGAGGGCGACTTTTTTGTGAAAGGGTGAACCTGTCACGGGATTGACAGGGTCAATTGGCTGACCACCTGCCTGTTGGGCTCGCACCATCATAGACGACCTTGAAGGTTTGTTCGATGGTGTAGCGGACACCACAGAAGATTGTGGGATCAACCCAATTGGTAATGGGTTGGTAAAGGGCCTGTTCGACACGAGAGTTGAAGATGAGCATGCCACCAACGCCTTGCTAGCCATTCTCGTACGAAAAAATTAGGTAATTGCTGGAGATTTCAAGTTAGAGTAATTATTGTAAGAATGTTCTATGTTATTAGTACATTCATTGGAGCTTATATATAGAGTTCTTTTGATTACCTTTATTTGTCTAGCTTCTTTGTATGTTTATCTATATTCTATAAGAAGCCTCATAATTCATTCCTAAATTGATGTTCTTTATTGAAAACAAAATTATAAAATGAGGCCTTTTTCCTAACAAAAAGATGCACATAAACAGTGCAAAACCTAGTTGTAACATAATTTATATGTTTTAGTTAATTACGGATAGATTTGTTGTATATATTTTGCTTCTGTCGTTTTACTAGAATATGATGCCTCGTTACTTTGCTTTGGTTGGTGGTAAGACATCACTTGCAACATTAAAAAAAATATATTAAAAAAAAAAAAAAAAAGAAAGAAAGAAAGAAAATAATATAAAAATTAAATTGTACTTCGTATATTGTCATATTGTGTATTAGTCAAGAACTCAAGATTTACGCAAGCAAAATAATATTGTAAATGCAACCCTTTTTGTTTGAAAAATTTACGCAAGCCACTTGCATGCAAAACGAAAATTAAAATAGATCGGAGCCAAATAATTTCCACCTAAAAAAAATATGTTAGTTATTATTGTTTCCATTGAAAAAATAAATTGGGTTTTTGCTAATGGGGGATCCCAAAATTTGCTTATGGGGGTACGAAGTCATGCTTAATAAAAATTGCAAAGTAATATGCTGAGTATTATTGTTTTTTTTGCCAACTAAAATTGAGATTATTAATTCATTTCACTATTATATTAGTTTTCGTGTATATGATGTACCAATCCTCCGGCAATGAGGCTTATGAAGGGGTAACGGAATATGTTTATTCGTGATAAAATGATAATTTTTCTCGTTAATTGTTGACTTGTTTCAAATAAACATTGTCACTCCCTATCTCAAAACTCATTAATTAGTGTTGGATTCATAATTTTTGTCAGAAATCATTCTAATTTCATTTTGGGAAATTCTCAATGGTAGCCTATGTATTTATCTTACACTGAAATTGTAGCCTTTTCTTTTTCCTATTATGACCATAACTAAGAATTTAGTCCTACTTTTTCAAAAAAAATAAAAAAAAATATAGTCCTACAAATATCCCTATTTTCATAAATCTTTTGTTAAAATTAATTATGGTTAGATATTTATTTATTTATGTTTAAAAAAAAGGAGAAACCACTCTATTTAAACTTTCTTGAATTTTATCCATAGTTCTTACTCCCTTAATTTTTCTTAAATGCTCATTCTTTAGCTCACTTTCCTCATTTTTTTTTTCAAACTCTTTCAAATGCTTATTTTGTTATGTCCTTTTCTTTATATCATATGATTTCTTATGACGATTCATGTTAGTAAACCACAAATTGTTTTGGGAATAAGATTTTGTTGTTGTTGTTTTTTTTTTTTTTAAAAAGGAGAAGCTCAAAATAAATTTTTTTTTTTAAAAAACCCCCACTTACCCAATTTAATTTATTTTAAGTGAGTTTAGAACTTTAGATCAGATTTAGGTCTAATATTTATCAGGCCACATCGGGAAATAAATGTTTTATTTCTTAAAATGTGCACTTCCTCCAGTTTTTAATATTTACATCACTTTGACTTTTGTATTATTCACGTACTCTCATTGGATTTTTTTTACTATAAATGTCTATTCTCATGATATAGTTTTTTTTTTTATTTTATTTTTTTTAAGTAATTTTTACTAGTTTATAATTAAATGTATTATCCTTACAAAAATTAAATGTATTAATGGTCAAAGTTTCACAAAAATCAACCAATGAGAATTAAGTATAGTGATGGTCATTGTGAGTGTATGTCTCAATATATAATTTTTGTTATGTCTCAATAACAAAAGGCATACATCAAAAAACAATGGGAATATGTGTAATTTTTGTAAAACTTCTTTATAAAGAAATGATCCAATATTGTAAGGACATATAGAGTATAATAATATTGATGATCATTCATACATCAAGTAGGGTCATATACTCATATAGATCTATTTCAAATAATCAAATTTATATTATGAATTTATGACATAAAGTTTGTAAACCCTTGTAGTTCGTACACTATCGTAATTGAAACCATGCTGATTAAAAACATTGCAAACAAAGTTAAGCATTTTATTTACGTTTAGTATTTCAATGAAAAGATCAACATAAGATAACTTCTCTCATACAGAGATTGAGATACGATTATATTCTTAGCTTGTGTAACGAGTTACGTTTAAGCAGCTCTAACTGGAATGTGGATGATTTTGTGCTCAAATTTGGTTATCTTTGGCACAGTTATGTAAAGAACACCATTTTTGAACACGGCCGTAATCTCTTCGTTCCACGAATTCGAAGGCAATTGAACCCTGCTGTCATAGGGGCTAAAGATCTTTCTTCCAAAAGCATCAATTCCACCTTCTCCCTTGATCACTAGCAAGTTATCCACCACTTCAACTTCGATATTTTCTGCTGCAGTTCCTGGCATGTCGAACCACATCCTGATCTCGTGTTCATCCTCACTAGTATTCCATGGAGTTCGGACTGCAAATAAATTAAACCATTATATAGCTATATCACACGGAAAAATGTTTGGTTGACCCTTTGAATTAAAAGTGCAGTGTCATAATGCTAAACATAAAGTTTGTTAAAATTGCTAGATGTGTAGTATTTACCGTAAGGAGAGGTTTCAAGGAGGGCGACCTTTTTGTGAAAGGGTTCACCAGTCATAGGATGGACAGGGTCAATTGGCTGCCCACCCGCCTGTTGGGCACGGACCATCAAAGACGACCTTGAAGAAGGTTTCTTTGATGGTGCAGCCGATACCACAGAAGGTGGCGGGATCAACCCAACAGGCATTGGACTAGTAAAAGCCCTGCTTGAGACCAGAGTAGTTGCTGAACATGCCAAAGCCTTGCTTGCCATTTTCGCCGTAACAAGAAAAATAAATGGAAATTGGGAATGAGTATACTTCACTAGAACAAATATAAGAAATAATTACAAACTCTATGTTACTCACTTGATTGTTGGAGCTATTTATAGTGTTTAGTTGCCTTATCTGCAATATAGTAGAATAAGCCTCACTTTTTTCTAGTAGAAGCCTAATTCTCAAATTGGTATTCTTAATTGAAAGCAATGTACTGTAATAGAATAAGGCAATTTTCCCAAGCTAAAAGAAGCAAATAAAGTCATAACTAGAACAAACTATGTTTATTTTATCATGCTATAAATTTATTGTATTCTGATTTTGTGTCCTTTTGCTAGAATATGCTGCCTTATGACTTTGCTTTTGTTTGTGGTAAGACATTTCTTGCACCATAATTTTTCAAAATTCCTACATTTTTTTAATTTTTTTTTATTGTTATATATTTATTTATTATATTTTGGGGTAGCTAGGATTTTTCGTTACATATTTATTAGATACCCCCTCCGTGTTTTTTTAAGTGTTATATTTTGACCGGCACATAGATTTAGACAATTTAATTGACTTCAATAAAATAAGAGGTTAGTGGAGTATTTGAAGTATTAAAAAATTGTAAAAGAAAGATAGTTGGGTTAATAATTTATTTAAAAGTAATGAATGTAAGAGAAAAGATATAATAAAAAAAAGTAGTAGTGGGTTTGGATGGACCATGATAGGAGAGAGAAAGAATATTTTAATGTCGCTTTTTGCCAAAAAAAAAAGTGTAACACTTATAAAAATACGACCGGATTTAGTAAGTGTAATACTTATTAAAACATGGAGGGAGTATATATAGTTTCATCAAAATTTGGAAAATTTTCATACTCCATAAATATTAGGAAATTTTGACATTTGCTACCACTAAAAACACCACGCTTCACATTTTCTACCTGTTTAAATTTTTTTTTTTTTACTTTACTACCCACTTAAAATAGAGTTTGTTACAAAACACTACCACTTAACAAAAACCGTTAAGGTTCCGTTAAGTGGGGCCCAATATTTCATTAAATAATAATTTAATTTATTAAAAAAAATTTAAAAACAAAATCCCCAGCCACCGAAACCACCAAACAGCCACCTTCCCCCCTCCCCTTCCCGGCGCCCAAACCTTCCCCTGACGCCGGCGAACCCCCAGACCACCACCACTGACACCACCATAACCCCCAAATCCGACGACGCCCCATATATACCAACACCACTGTAACCCCCAAACCCAGACCACCACCACCACCGTAACCCCCAAACCCATACCAACACCACCGTAACCCCCTTTCCCCTTCCCTCCATCGGAAATCGGCCCCCTCCCCTGATTCCCCCACCGAAATCGACCCCCCTCCCCTTCCCCTACCCTTTTCGGCCATCCCTAACCCTAAACCACCACACCAAAACTACCATAACCAAAACCCTAAAATTCGGCCATCCCTATTTAAAATTAAAAAAAAAAATTTCTTTTGCAGTTGTGTTTAAACAAATGAAATGTTTCCTTTTTCAATAACTTAATATTTTCTCTACTTTTAATAATACTAGGGGGTCCTATGCTCGTGATAATATAACTTGTTGTATAATGTTAAAAATCCTTATTAATTAAAGTTATATTGGACTAATTCTATACTAGTACAAAAAACAAGAATATAGAACGCCTAAAACAAGCTACATAAAACGTCTCAGAGGCGTTCTTCTGAGCACAAACTTTTAAATAAAATGGATGTTCAGTAAATTACTGAACATCCGTTATAAAGTGACAATAAAATGTGCAAAAGTTACACTAAAACGTATAAAAGTTACCCTGACATATGTACGAGTTATTTATGCTTCATTGATGAATTTGACAAAAGTGACACTAAATTTGACAAAAGTAACACTAAATCTGACAAAAGTGTACCCGATGTACAGTAAATTACTGAAAACCGGGTGTATACAAAAGTTTTCCTCTTCTGAGGGGGTGCCTTGATTATAAAGTCTACAGAACGCCTTAAAGAGGCGTTCTATATCTAACACAATACAGATCGCCTATCTAAGATAGGAGCTTCATATTTCAAGGACAAAGTGAATTAAAAAAATAAAAAAAGAGTTATCATCTTAGGAAAGGCGCTCCATAGCTATATGAAAAGAGAGCGCCTATCACATATAAGCGCTCTCTTTTCCTTTAAAAAAAATATTATTATATGGATTTTTTTAGAAAATAACACCACAAAAATCACCGAAATTTGATTATAACACTAAAAATTTTGAAACTTTTATTATAACACCACAAAAAAACCATAAAATTTATTTTACCAACCACTAACGGATTTTTGGATGGAATCTGTTAGTGGGACCAGTATGGACACATGTCAATTAAGTATTAGTTAAAAAAATTAAAATAAATAAAACTAAAAAAAAAAAACAACCTAACCCAGCACTAGTCTTTCACCGGCCAGCAGCCCAATCCTAGCCGCCATGAAAACCAGTGATGTCCGGCCAGCCACTAGCCTCACTCTGTCCCAGCAAAATCGGGCTAACCACCACCCTCACAACCGGCGACAACCAACTCACACATGCATCAAATCCACCACGAAATCTGCCGCCCAAAAATCGAACGCCTTGAAATCGATTTGGTTTCTAGGTACGGGTTTGGGCGGGGTATGGGTGTTAGTGTTGGAGTTTCGGCGGTTTGGAAACGATTTAGGGTAGGGGAGACGAGTTCGACGATGGTGGTGTTTGTGATGTTATTTCTACTGGTGTAGGTTGGGGTTACGGTGGTTCGGCGACGGTGTAGGTTGGGGTTTCAGCGAAGGTTACTTTCTGCTGGTTTAGGTTGGGATCACGGTGGTACGGCAACGGTTTCGGACCATCGTCGACGAATTCGACAGTGCAGGGGCTGGGAATGGGTGGTGGGACCAGCGCTGGTGGTGGCCCTGGTGGGGGTACTGGTTGCGTAACACGTATACAGTGTGGGACCCGCTTAAAGGCTTTTTTTTTTTATATATATATAGTGTTATAATCAAAATTTGGGCTTTTTTATGTGGTTTTTTTGGATGGCAAAGTTAAATTTTCCTCCGTTCTTTTTTACTTAACATGTTTCTTTTATCACGCTTGCCGATGTAAAACTTCAACCATCAATAACTTTAACTCTCCATAAGGCGAAATTATAAAAGTTATATATTATGATAGTACTTAGTGAGACGATTGTAACAAGATCCCACATGAGTATGGTTTTTCTTACGTATTATTCACAAAAGACGGTCAAAAGAGGGGTAATAAATAGTGTAAAAGTCAAAACGGGTCAAATAAAAAAGAACAGAAGAAGTACAATAACAATAATTATCATTATTAAATATAATAATATTAATAATAATTAATACGGAGAACACAATAAATAAAACATCATACCAATAACATTATACATAGTATTAATTAAAATATTAAATATTTGAATTAGAATAACAAAATTTCTTACAAGACATTTACATTACAAATTCTATAATACAACTAATACAAGTACATTGAGCCGATTGTGTCAAGCCTGCTATTTTCAAACAAATTTGCATGCTAATATCTGTAAAAACATGTAACAACAAATGATAAGACTATATTATATTTCAATGTAATTTAAAGTGAATTTTATACAACTTCAATTACTGAATCAAGTCCTTGCTAGAAACCCGGAATCCACTCAAACAAATATAGATCTTAATACAATTTTAATTAAGACATTAAATCTCATCCCACAAGAAATCAAAGTAAACCTAGTTCATGTAATGTCACTCATATATGTTTAAACTAAACAATTAAAGAAACTAAAGGCTTGTTCACATTAACAGAACTGAACTGATTGGAGTTGAACTAAACTGTTTGGAGCAGAACTAAACTGAACTGAATAAAGCTGAAATGAATATTTTATGAGAGAATGAAATTAGGAGCTGAGCTGAACACAACGGATTGAAGCTAAACTAAACTGAACTGATTAGAGCTGAGTTGAACTGAACTGAACTAAAATTAAGCTGAAGTGAACATGTGAATAATGAAGAAAAACCTGCTATCGCTTCCAGACTTCCACTATTGGCACACAGAATTAGAGCAACCGCACCAAACACCTACAACCACACCATCAGCGCACAAAATTAAAACAAATCGCACCAAACATAAAATTTAGATCTAAAGTAATTTTATAATGAAAATCATAAATTTTAGATATAGGATAACTGAAAATTAGAAAACAAATCTAAAGATGAAAATCAGACATTACTCAAATTAGAGAGCTGAAGTAATTGAGTATTAAAACGAAATAGAAAATAAAAAATATAATCTATAATCCAAAACTTTACATCGAAAAAAAAAACAAAAATTGATAATCGAAAACTTTAGATCGAAAAAAATAAAAAACTTCAAATCCGCAAAAATTTAGCATGAAGTATCCCAAAAATCTAGTACCCAGAAAATTAATCCAACTTGAACAATAATCATCTACAACATTCAAACAAAAAAATCTTCCAAAATAATATTCGATGATAACAAAGAGAAACATCGATCTTACCTAGCATCAGATCACTACTGGCTAAGGAGGAGGATGCGAGGCTTCTTGTTCATCACTTTGTCATTGGCTAAAGGAAACGTCAATGGCGAGCAAAATGCTTATTAAAAAAGGAAGAGAGGAGAAAAAGGAGGCGAGAAAAAGAAATTTTTTTAAAGGAATGAGATAGGGAGCGGTGGTGAATATGCTGTAGGCGTAGGCGTCGTTTGAAGTGCGCCTACGTTAAGCATGTGGTGAATGTGCTTGGCACTCATAGGAAGTGGAAATTGCCATTACAATTAGGGACATGATTAGGGACAAAGCAAAGTAGGGAGCCGCCAACAAGTTTTTAAGGAACTTGTAAACCGTTCACGGATCATTTAAGGCAACCACAAATAAAGGGACAATGATAAGCCACAACGATTGACCCGTGAAGGTTACACCCCATTCATAATCCATAAGATTACTAACTCCATATGGTTCGGAACCACAAAAAGAGGAACGGGGATGATGGTACGAAGTGAGTCATGGAGTCACATTCGCCCGTATTGGCCTCTACTCGATTCTTATTGTGAAAAGTATTCCTGCAATCTCAAAGGCATAAAAACAAAAATATTCAATTCGTTCCAAACTATTATTATGCTAAATTGATTGAATATTAATGCACACATATAATTCTAATTATTAATGATCACTTCAATTAACAACAAGATTAAAGGAACCTAAACCTGTTGTCCAAATTATCTTATTAGTCGTGATTTTCAATTACATATTCCCTTTAAACATGCAATATGGTGATCATAAATAATAATAGAATCAACATCAATATTGGAAGCAATTCAGCAATAATCCAACAATATAAAAAATCGATAGAAAAATAATAGAAATAAAAGGATCATATTTTCTTACTTTGATTTTTCTTGCTTGCAACTATAAAAACAATAAACGCGTTAGTAACTTCAAGGAAAATTAATAAAACAATAATAAAATTAAATGGAGTTGATTTGGGGCCAAACACTTAAACATTTCTACCTTTCACGCCGTGGTTTAAGGACAGAACCTCAGGTTAAGTACGGACTCCTAGGAGTACCTAAGGGATGTATTTTGAAAGAATAGGGTAGGCTAGTGTTTAGGCTAGAGCATAGAAGAGAGAATGAGAGAATTAATTGATGCCTCAAACTGCAGAAATGAGGGTCCTATTAATAGGGAAAATGAGTAGAGAGAACACACGGAACCCTAAACAGACAAAACCCTAAAAAAAGGTTGCCGCTACAAGTCATCACATTGGTGCGACACGCCAAAATCTGGCGTGAAACGGGATAAAACAGTGTGACGCGGGAAATATCTGACCTACGGAGGATAAAGCGCGTTGAGGTTTAACACGGAGAAAACACGAGATTTTAGCGTGTCACGAAATATGCACCGCGGCACGGGAAAATATGCCATGGCACGGCAATTATTACCGTGGCGCGGCACAAGTTGGAGTGATGTGGTGGGCTTTGTTTCCATTTTTATGCTTAGGTTCATTTTAACCTAAATTACGTTCAGCATTTTAAGTGTCGTTTTATAATTTTGGGCTATTTAGGTTTATTATTTATTAATTGGGATAAAATTAATAAATAATACGAAATGAATAAAAAGGGTTCGGGTTGAAATACAAATTAGACTATACTTTAACTAAACATTAGGGCTGATCTGTTGACTATTTTGTGAACTGTATTTGATTGAACATGGGTTTTAAGCACTCCCGGGATTAAATACTCGACTCGATTAATAATGGCGGTGAAAGGTTGTTCATCATCGGGTTTGGTTTTGGGGAGACATTTTTAGGTGTCTATATACGGTAACCAAACGAGCCCAGAGAGTAATCAGGCGACTCATGTTATTGCTCATGAGTTGCATTAGAAATTGGGTCAGAAAGTTTTGCTTGAAAACTTCTCAATTAATGTTGTTTCTGCTTTGATATTGATTTCTTTTTTTTTTTTTGATATAATTATTCGAATTATTACTCCCTCCGTTACATATTACTCGCAACAAAGAATAATTTATGTCTTACAAATAATACCCCTTTGTTGCGAGTAATATTTTTATATAGAATATTTTTTAAAAACAATTTGTTATTGAAATTTCTTTCTTCTTTAACGGTATATATACTAACTAAATGAGATATATACAATAATTATAGAATATATGCTAAATATATTCTAACACACAGGCCCTATTTTTTTGAGCTTCTGGCAGAGCAGAGCAGGACAAAGCAGAGTAGAGCAAGGTTAGGCTTCCACACATTGCAGAGCAGAGTAGGGAAGAGCAGAGTAAATTTTAGCAGAGCATTGTAGAGTAGAGCACAACAGAGCAGCTCTAAAGAACAAGACAGCAAATATAACCTAGTTGTTATCCTTATTTTTTTTTTACGAAAATTTATCACTGTTATAATTACAAAAAATGTTGTTATTATAATTATATTATCTAAGGGCATCTAGCTCCAACTTCCTAAAAAAGAAAAGGAGCATCTCCACATCTCCAACAAAAACTTTTGTATGCCCTTGGTTTACAGTAAATTTACTGTACATCGAGTATTTTTGCACAAGTGAACAATAGTATTATTTTTTTTTTTTGTTAAAGTGATTCATATTTTCATAAAAGTGACCCCTTATTTTTACAAAAAGTGACCTTTATTTTCACAAAAATTATACATAACCTCACCTAGTTTTGTTTATTTAATTTTCTCAAAAGTAACATATATTTTTCAAATAGAACACCAAATTTATTAGATGACGAAGATTAACTTTCTTTACATAATTAAATATAAACTTACTCCATGTTAGACACAAAGTTTCCCCTTTGTACATATAAAGTTACCCTTTTATAAACAAAAGTTACCCCATAATAAACACACAGTTACCCATAATCTAAGAAAATTTAACGCTAAAAAGATGAAATAAAAAAGCACTCCATACTTAACAATTTTATAAAATATAACTTCTATTTCTTCGTTTGAATAATAGTAGTAACTGTCTTCTTCTTCGTAAGCTTAACATTCACCATTGTTATCGAAAACTAGGGAAAAAAAACAAACATAAAAGAAAATAAATGTATAAACATCAAATAGAAAGTGCATAAAAAAAAAACCTAAAATTTTGTTGTAGAAGAGGAATCAACTAACAAAATTGCAAAATTAAGTGAAGAACTAAAAAAATAAGCGAAAAATTATCAAAATTGAAGAACAAAGCAAATGAAGAAGATTAAAGAAAACAATCTGAAATGAAAAGGAGAGAGAAAAAAAGAGCAGCTGAATAAAAAAGAGGAGAGAAAAAAAAAACGAAACAGAAAAGAAATGGAGAGGAGAGAGAAAGTTTTGGTAAAATATTTTTTTTTTTTTTGATGCGAATGAGGAGCAAAAGCCCCGGGAATTGAAACAAACTAAACAGAAATTAAACGTGGCAAAGCCACCCCTACACTATCCTCATGTAAAATACGTCCTAGATCGATAAGAGGGAATTGAATCAACTCAATGTTGTTGTTCTGAATGACCCCATGATTTGCTAACCAATCCGCCGCCCTATTAGCTTCTCGATACACATGGATAATTTGCACCTTCCACGAACCATCTCCAAAGCCACCCCTACACTATCCTCATGTAAAATATTGTGTAACGCGTAAAGGAGGGAAATTTTCCTCAAATTTGTTGCCACACACTAATTAGTGTAAATAAATCCGGTTTTTTAAAATATTTGTGCATCTTTAATGGTACATTATTTTTTATGACTTGAGAAATAAATCAATTTTTAGTTTTAAAAAATTACATTGTTAATTAGATTTTTAGTTTCTATCAAATTTACTGCTTCTTTTCTTTGAAATAATAATAAAAAATTAAAAAGTGTCTTAATTTATTTTATTTTTTTTTTGAACAGAAAAAAGGCATCTTAATTCAACTATGATCAATTCCAGAATTTGTTATACATGTCGTATAGATGCTCCAAAATAAACAAGAGTTAATTTAGGAGAAAAATAAATTAATTGATTTTGTCATATATTGCTTTCCCTAAATAAAGCCGCTTTCAAAAAAAATTTAATGTTTTTATCCATAACTATGCGAAATTAAAGATGACATGTGTCATCTTTTTGTTCAAAAATTTTCTCGCCAAAATTATTTATTTATTTTGTCAAAAATTTTAGGAAATTTGGCTTAAAATAATACCAGCTATCAACGGTGTGTGCAAAATAATACAAACTCAACTATTTGCTATTAGCGGTACCACCTTTTATATTACTTGTACAAAATAGTACGCAAGTCATCGAAAACATATTTTGAGTAATATTCCGTCTATATTTATTACTATAATTTAATTAAATTTAATTGTAAATATGTATTTAAATAATTTATTTCAAAAGACATGCAGTGATTACTATATGTATTATGAAAAAAAAAATTGCATAGTTATTTTTTTTATATAAAAAAAAAATCCTACCGAAAGGGTGGGGCATTATTAATTTGAATTGTAAAGAAAATTGTTAGTATAATACTATTTACATTTTTTGAAAAGAAAAAAGAAAATTAATATAAAAAATAATACTTCCTCTGTTCTTTTTTACTTGACCCGTTTCTTTTATCACATTTACCAATGCAAAACTTTAACGACCAATAACTCTAATTTACCGTTGTTAAAATTATAAAAATTATATATTATGATAGTACTTATTGAGACGAATCTTCTATCACGTTTACCCGTTTCTTTTATCACATTTACCAATGTTATAATGTTTAATATATATGTAATATAATTCCTTTCAATTTTGTCATTATGTTTCTTCCCTATATATTCATATTTCATTATTTGATAAGTTAAGTATCTTTAATAATCTATTACATATACTCTAATATTATATTAAAAGTAATATGGAAAAATTATTTTATATACTTATATAATAATTTTGGTTTCCAACAGTAAATATATATATATATATATATATATATATATATATATATATATATATATATATATATATATATATATTATATATATATGTATATATATATACATGTATATATATATATATATATGTATGTATATATATATATGTATGTATATATATATATATATATATGTATATATATATATATATATATATATATATATATATATAATATATATATATATATATATATATATATATATATATATATATATATATATATATATATATATATATATATATATATATATATATATATATATATATATATATATATATGAAAACATACAACATAATGATGTAAGGAATCAATGTTTTATTTTATTAATCATGTTTGTAGTGCTCTTTATAAATAAATAAATAAATATCAAAATTACAATACAAATTTTTTTATTTAAATATCAGATTAATGAATCTGTTATATTTCCAGCATACTTTTCTTTAGATAATAATAGAAAACGTGTAGGCAATTTTAAACATATTATCATAACTTTTTTGCTAAAATGAATAGGAATTTATATGGATTAAAATTTATTACGTACATATTATTGTGCTATATTAATGATTAATATAAATTTTTGTATTACACCAATAATAAATTACAAATTTTTGGGCCAGGCCACTACATAATTAATTGAAAATTATCATGCGTTGCATGGGAACTAACCTAATTTTATAATAAAATTGAATATAAATTCTAATATGTTACCTAAAATTATGTTCTTTTTTTATTTTACGATTATAATAATTGAGAACTCCATCTTCAACAATGGCATACTATATTTGAGAGCTTTAACATTCAACAATGACTAGTACATAAATATAGTCAATTAATCAATATGAAACATGAAATCTTAAAATATAATAATACATTAATTTTTTAAGGAAAAAAATGTTTGTAAAGATAACCAAATTGATTATATTGATCGCTGAAGTTAATTTTCGTTCAAAAAAAAATCCCTGAAATTAATTTTAATTTTCGAGTTTATTTAACTTAAATTTAAAGAATGATTATGATGATAATGTATTAATTTTATTGATTTCATATATACTTAGGTAATATAAGGATTAGTTTTGAATGAAGGTTAAAGGGTTAAGGTTGAAGATGAATTGCACCAATGAATTAAGTTGAAGATATCATGATGAAAAAAACGGCTTTTATCAATTTAATTTATAATAAATTAGATGGTTTTTAAAGGAAAAATACACTTTATTAATCCCAACTTTGGCCAATTTACTTCGAATAATCCCATTATCGATTATTCTGTAATAATCCCAACTTTCAACTATGTTTGTTTGTACCAATCCCGAAAACCGATTACCTATTGAAAACATGTCACACTTTCATTGGTCGAAAAAAAACACAACAATCACCCGTTATTCCCCGATCCGACAACCGGAAATCCACCCCACTTCCCCAGCCCTCATCCCCTCCTCCCTAACCTCACCAGGAACAACCCGAATTGCCACCCCAATTATGCACCACTAACATTGATCGCACCACCGTCAAATTCTCTCTCCTCGGCCGAAGCCCACAACCACCAGCCACCATAGCCAACCTCATCCTCGATCTACATACCGGCCCCAATCGTTATTTCCAGTTTGCATACTGTCAAATTCTCTCCCCTCCGCCTCAAGCTTGCAACCACCATCCACCATAGCCAACCTCGTCCATGTTCGTTCCACCATAGCCGACTCATCGTCATTCCCAGATCCTACGTTGCAAGGCCGCAACCACCAGTTCTCGTTTGTCCCCGCCTTCATTCTCGCAGATTGAGCAATTTTGAGGGAAGGGAGTGATTTCAAGGGAAAGGGTTTGGGGTTTGGCCGATTTTGACGGTGGAGCTGGAGAGAGGGGGTAATTTCCAGTTGGTTTGTCAGATGGAGGTGGTTTGGGTGGGTTGCGCCGACAAGTTAGGGTTGCTATTGGGGTGGCTGTATGACTAAGTCAGTTTTTTTTTTTTCTTTTTTCTTTCCAGTTTTTCTTCTTTTTTTATTTAGTTTTTTGGACCACGCCCGTGGCGACACGTGTCCAGCAACCTACTGTAGACACCTAAAAATGTCTCCCCAAAACCAAACCCGATGATGAACAATCTTTCACCGCCACTATTGGTCGGGTTTAGTATTTAATCCCGAGAGTGATTAAACTTTAATAAAATCCGTATTTTTGAATAGTCCATGGATCAGTCTTGGTGTTTGGTAAAAGCATAGTTTTAATTTCAGCCCAAACCTTTTATTGTTTTATTATTTATTTTGGCCCAAACCTTTTATTTATTTTCTTATTTTAGCCCGATTTTAATAAATCAGAAAAATGGCCCGAAATTATCAATCGGCACTTAAAATGCTGAATGAAATTAGGGTTAAAAAATGAATTTGGATGGAAAAAAGGGTAAAAACTGTCCCGTGTCACGGCAAGGAATCCCGCGCCACGGGAATCTTTCCCGTCTGACGGCAAAGAATCCCGTGTCACGGGAGACCTGATGTGACACGGGTACAGTATGTGTCCCTTCCGCGTAAACCCTAACGCGTTTTCTTCCCCCGTTTGTTAAAAGTATCCCGCGTCACTCAAAAGAGTACCGTGTCACGGGATTCTCTCCCGTCTGACGGTGGAGTTTACCGTGTCACGGTACACTTTTCCGTGTCACGGGATACTGTTCTAGGGTTTCTGTCATTTTAGGGTTCCGTGTGTTCCCTCAGCACATTTTTCCTATAAATAACCCCTCATTTCTGATGTAAGGGAACCAATTAATTCTCTGATTTCTCTTCTATGCTCTAGCCTAAACACTAGCCTACCTTTCTCTCTTTCAAAATACCTTCCTTAAGCACTCCAAGGAGTCCGTACTTCACCCGGGGTTCTATTCTTAAACCACGGCGTGAAAGGTAGAACTGTTTGAGGGTTTGGCCCCAAATCAACTCATTTAATTTAATTTTAATTATTGTTTAATTAATTTTCCTTGAAGTTACTAACGCGTTTATTGTTTTTATAGTAGCAAGCAAACAAAATCAAAGTAAGGAATCATGTTCCTTTTATTTCTATTATTTTTCTAACGATTTTATATTGTTGGATTTATTGCTATATTGCTTCCAGTATTAATGTTCATTCTATTATTATTTATTATGATCACCATATTGCATGTTTAAAGGGAATATGTAATTGAAAATCACGCCTAATAAGATAATTTGGACAACCGGTTTAGGTTCCTTTAATCTTGTTGTTTAATCAAGTGATCACGATATTTTAGAATTATATGTTGCATTAATATTAAACCAATTTAGCATAATAATAGTTTGGAGCGAATTGAATTTTGTTTGTATGCCTTTGAGATCACAGGAATGCTTTTCACAATAAGAATCGAGTAGAGGCCAATACGGGCGAATGTGACTCCATGACTCACTTCGTACCATCATCCCTGATCCTCCTTTCGTGGTTCCGAACCATATGGAGTTAGTAATCTCATGGATTATGAATGGGGTGTAACCTTCACGGGTCAATCGTTGTTGCCTTTCGTTGTCCCTTAATCGTGGTTGCCTTTTATGATCCGTGAACGGTTTACAAGTTCCTTAAAAACTTGTTGGCGGCTCCCTACTTTCCTTGTCCCTAATCGTTGTCCCTAATCGTATATGTCAATTCCCACTTCCTATGAGTGCCAAGCATATTCACAACATGCTTTTAACGTAGGCGCACTTCAAACGACGCCTACACCTACAATAAAAGATCGTTAACTTATGTTGACCAGTTTGGGATTGATTGAAGAAAACGGAGGTAAAGTTGGGATTCTTGCAGGATAATCGATAGTTGGGATTATTCAAAGTAAATTGGTCAAAGTTGGGATTAATAAAGTGTATTTTTCCTTTTTTAAAAAATATCATAATTTGAAAAAAAAATAAATAAAATAAAATAAAATTCTACTCTCTAAAAGTAAGAAAACAAACAACACTTTGTTGACTAGTCAATGACTGGTCATGACTTAAATGAGTTGTAAATTAGATTTTATAATTATTTAAAAATTTACTATTGAAAGGCTAAGATTAAGCAGCAGCCATAATAAACGGTTAAGATTTAATCTCTTAATGTAGTCATCTGTAATCATCCGTAGTCATCCATAGTCGACAACTACGCTAGAATCATCCTTTAGCCTATTAGGAGATTAATGAGGTTGGAAAGTTGCAAGAAATTAAAATTAATGGGAAGAAGATAACAATTAATTCTATTGTGAATAAGAATAGATTATGATAGATTTTTTATCTTAATTTTTGGAAGGGAAGTTGAACGACCAAGGCAAAAATTAATTGGGGAAATAATTAAGGGAGAAGATAGGCAGTTTTTAGTGCTTGGAAGTTGAAAATAGTGTAAATAAAAAAATTCTGAAGAGTTAACAAAATTGGTTTCCTCCCTTGGGTCCAGGGCGACAGCACCTGATACCCTGCCACAGGGACGGGCCTGGAGATTACTTCCATAAATAGGCTCTACTTCATGTGACAACAAGTTGCCCTTAATTGAACATAATGGGAGCAAATTTTGGAAAACAAAATATGAAAAACTTGAAATAAAGGACTAAAAGTTGATGAGATTAGGACCATTGGGTTAACGGATTATGCACAGGCCTTGAAGACTCTAAAGTCGAGCTCCAATAAGAAGCTAACTAATTAACACTTCAGATTTTATGTGTTTGATTTGTTTTATTAGATTTATTAGTGTGATTAGTAATTGTTTATTATGCCAAATTTTTTTTCTAGAAAGTAGATCCAATATTTTGGCAAAGTTTTGTTTTAACCTTGTTATAATGGGGAAATGAAGGAGGCACTCATGGAAAATACGGGTAATTGTGTTGGTTGTGAATGGAACACGTGGATTTAACAAGAGTCGTACTATGAAAACTTAGGCAATTAAGAAAACCACAACATGTTAAAAGACTGGTTTGAATGATAGCAGACATGAGCTTGACATATGGGGATCGGAGTGCATCTAGTGCATGTACATTACAACTTTAACACGCAACTTTTTTTGTTTTGCTTAATGCTGAAGGTTTTCCTTAACTCTTAAAGGTTTTGGGTATTCGGAAGGTTTAAGAATTGATCCATGAAAGAATTTTTGGGCAGTTTGGATTTTGGATTTAGGCCTTATAGGATTTGAGGCATAACATTGGGGGTTTTCAAGTTTGACGTTAATTGGCTTTTAAGACTTGATTTAGGGCTTTAATAGGTATTTTGTGTTTTAAGGGCTAGGAAAAAGGTTTTAGGGGGGTCAGAAACATGCATTGGACATAGAAACATTTTTACTCACCTTGAGAATAAACTTGTTTTTGCATATAATAAATGTTTCATCATCATTTGCTAAAAGGGAGTCACTTTAATTTTTAGGTCTCTACAACTTTTCATACTGGCTAGAATTTTCCTCCTTTTAAAAACATTCGTAAATTAGTATTGACCATCAAATGGGCCCATAGAGAGCTACGTTTTGCAATATTAATCATGAAAAGCATTCTGATCCGTCCTTCCCAAAAATATACTTAACTTATCTCATTTTCACAAAATTTCTTGCACAACTTTAATTATTGATATCATTAATTACTCATTAGAAAGAAAATTAAATTAAATTAGTAAAAGAAAAACAAAAAAAGTGTTAAAACTAAACATCAAGATTAATCCAACACTATATTGTAGCATTAATATTTAAATATTAAAGGTAGTTACAAATATGAGCAAAGTAACTACGCAAATAATGTGAAAAATCAAAACGTGTAAGATATTGTGGAACAAAGGGAATGTAATTAATATTTTATGGAAGTTTCGACAATGTTTAAATATGATTTGTTTCCTTATGGTGGGTGATGGTAAAGATCCGTAAAGATTTTTCTTTTGCTTTATTAATGAATAGATTTTTCATAGAATTGAAAGTTTATGGCACATAAAAAATATCAGATCGGATTCGAATCTGATGGGATACAAAATCAAAACTAGGCTAAGTCTTCAATGATTTGCTCTATGTGAAACTTGACAAAAATTATTTAGTTATAAATATGAGAAAATTTAGTGATTGACTTATGTTGACCGGTTTGGGATTGATAGAAAAACACGGAGATGAAAGTTGGGATTATTGCAGAATAATCAATAGTTGGGATTATTCAAATTAAATTGGCCAAAGTTGGGATTAATAAAGTGTATTTTTCCTTTTTTTAAAATATCATAATTTGAAAAAAAAAGTTTGCCCTTAATAGGTTGTCGTACACCTGTCAAAAATAAATTCCTAACAAAACCAACTAACAATGTAGGTTGGTAAGTAGGATCGAATCTACAGAGAGATGGCTATTTAATCTAACCTTTAAGAATTTGGTGAAACTAAACTATGTCATGAAATCGGGGTAGAAAAATAGTCTAAATATAATAGGAATAAAAAAATTAATAAAAAGACCTAGGGTTATGACTCACCATGTTTATAGTTCTAAATCTATCAAATATCAATAACAATTCAATCAATCAATTATTAGAGCAATTGGTAATCCTACGGTCGGGTCTTAATGCTCTCAATTCAACATATGTAGTTCTGTCGCTAACATAATTAGAATTGCTAATTGTAGGTAAGCCTTTAAAAGTAAGATCTTTCGATTCAAACTCTTATTAACAATAATTAATCAAACAATTGATCAAGTTGCAAAATTAACAATAAAATACTATCAATTAAAGAAATCAATAATCAAACATTAGAAACATCAATCAAGATTCATAGTATAAACATGGATTCCCAAACCCTAGAAATTAAACTACTCAAACATGAAAGAAATAATTAAAATTAGATGTAAGGAAGAAAACATAATTAAAAACAAGAAATAGAAATAAAATACCTCAATGAATTGAAATAATAAACCCAAGAATTTTCCATGGAAGAATCCATGGAGATGCCATGAGAAAATAGGGTTTAAGAGAAAACTAAAAGAACTTAAACTAATAAAAAGTATAAAAGGTATAAGGGAAAATAATAATCCCTTGAGAATTTATAATATCCTAAAACTTATCTAAAGATAAATAAATAAATAAATCAGAAAATTAGCATTCATATAAGTCGTTATATGATTGGTCGATTGAACGAGTTATAATCGATGTAGGATTCTTCATTGTTTGCGCACACAACCCACCCATCGGGCGATGGGTGTTCAATGGTCGGACGACCTTCACAAGGGGAGTTTGACCAGCGGGCGCTGGTTTTCCATCGCCCCAACCAGCAGTTCACGCTTGAGCGTACATCACCCGATTGTTGAGCGATGGGTTGGCAGCTTCGCAGGGTCAACTTCGGAGAGCCATATCTTGATATCTAAAAATCTTATAGGGACATGTGACCTATCAATAAAAAGCTCTTAAAGTGTAGTTTCCAATGCAATTTGAGTCGCTTCAATCCGATATTTAGAACTCAAGTTATGATTAAAAGAATGACCAAAGGTCTGTTTTGACACGTTGCAAACCATCATTTTTCTTCGTTTCCAACAAAAATTCATTTCCGAAAGATGCATAGTGACCCTTGTGGATGCTAATTTGTTACTCATGCATATAAATCTCAACCTAAGCTTCCATAAACACATATCCTTCTTTAAGTGACCTCGATTCATCGACTTTTCATCCTTTCATTGTCTGATTCTTCCAAAACCACTCTGAAAGCGTCCAAATAGTTATAAAAACTATCTGAAACATTAAAAAAAACACAAACAAAGCATAATAGAGCACAAAATTGGATAACTTATGCATTTTCAACCTAAAAAGCGACTCATAGAGCTGAAAAGCAACTATAAAAACAACATAAACATGTCTATAAATCCTATATAAATGTGATTCATCAACCCTCTAAAAGTAAGAAAACAAACAACACTTTGTTGACTGGACATTGACTTAAATGTGGTGTAAACTAGATTTTACAATTTTTAAAAATGTACTATTGAAAGGCTAAGATTTAACAACAAACATAATAAACGGTTTAGACTTAATCTCTTAACGTAGTCGTCTGCAGTCGTCCGTAGTCATCCGTAGTCGACAACTACACCAGAAGCATCCTTTAGCCTATTAGGAGATTAAAGAGGTTGGAATGTTGCAAGAAATTAAAATTAATGGGAAGAATATAAAAATTTATTCTATTGTGAATAAGAATAGATTAGGATGTATTTTTTATCATAAATTTTGGATGGGAAGTTGAATGAACAAGGAAAAAATTAATTGGAGAAATAATAAAGGGAGAAGATAGGCGGTAAACAGTGCTTGGAAGTTGAAAATTGTGAAAATAAAAAGGAAAAATTGTCAGGAACTACACTCTTAATAGGGGTATTTGGAAACAACTACCCACTAAAAAATTTTATCAAAAAAACTACCCCCTAAATTTAAAAAGTTAGAGTAGCACTACCCATTTGTATTTTCCAGCGAGAATGTCCGGCTTGTGGGCCCACTTTTTCAATTTATCTCTGAAAAGACACGATGCAATGATAAATTGGACCTTAATTTGTAACCCTAGGATAACCAATTTGAATTAAAAGCAACAAATTCAACCAATTTCAAATTATCCCCAATTTCTAAGAACTCTAATTTTTCTAATCGTTACACCCTAACATCAAAATTCATAATTAATGGATTAAAAGAGAAGAATTACCTATGAATTGCATACCCTACTTGTTTTCACTTCTTCAATTAGGGATTTTTAGAAGAAAAATTGAAAAAGTGGGCCCTACATGCCGGACTTTTTTGCCGGAAAATGCAAATGGGTAGTGTTACTCTAACTTTTAAAATTTAGGGGATAGTTTTTTTGATAAAATTTTTTAGTGGGTAGTTGTTTCCAAATACCCCTATTAAGCGTGTAGTTTCTGACAATTTTTCCAAATAAAAAAGCTGTGTATAATTACGTAGGATAAAAAAATTCTGAAGAGTTAATTTCCTCCCTTGGGCACAGGGCGACAGCAGCTTATGCCTTGCCGCAGGGACGCCCCTGGAGATTACATCCATAAATAAGCTCTAGCTCATGCGACAACAAGTTGCCCTTAATTAAACATAATTAGGGAAAAACTTTGGAAAATAAGTTTAGAAAAACTTGAAATAAATGACTTGAAAGTTGATAAGATTAGGACCATTGGGTTAACAGATTATGCACAGGCCTTGAAGACTCTAAAGTAGAGCTTCAACAATGTTGGACTTAATGGTTTTGATGATGACACAACCTCACTTACTTACCTACTAATAAAGGCTTGATTGTTTAAATGTGTGATCAGTGTAAAGACTAGGAGAATTAAGTGTCGAGCAAAGATACCATGAGGAACAGGAAGGCCAGAAACAAAGCTATCCAAAAAGAAGAGTTCCCTCACAGGAACTGGCGCTTCAGAAATGAATACTTGAGAAGAGAAGGTTCCCTCAGGGAACAGAAGCTTCAGAGAAGAAGCATCACCAGAGAAGAGAAGTTCCTACCAAGGAACAAAAGCCTCGGAGTTGAAGCTTCATCAGAAAATATGAAGACTAAATATATTTTTATATTTTAGGATTTATGTAAGTATAAGATATTTAGTTCATTCGAAATTACTGTGTGGAATTGGTCTAAGAAGATAATATTGTGCTAGCTAATTTTTAGGAAAGTGGTTATTCTCTAACGATTATCTTTTTAAACAAAAAAGAAGATTTTATTTTTATGTTATGATTTTACAAAATCTCTTCTGAAAATAAAATCTCCACGTTTTCCAAAACTTGCGACCTACTCCCCATGTTCTTCTTCAAGTCGTGGTTTTGCACATTGAGGAGTTCATGGTTCCTTAATTTAAGGGACATGATCTTCTTAGTGGGTATGAGTAGTGGCGTAATGGATTTGCTGCACAAAGAAGTTTTTCCAAGGCGTTTATTGCTTTATAAATAGTTCATAATTTCTGTTGAAAAAATTCACCCTTTGCTCACATAAGTTTTAAGCTTCCAATTGAGTTAAGAGTCCAATTCCACATAAGTCAATTAGAGTGTTCTTAATGTTCTTATACTAGAGTTTTATTTCTTTCTTTCGAGTTGTAATTTGGGGAATGGGGAAGTTTGAGTGAACTTCTGTATTGTAAGAAAGAGAAGTGAGAAAGAGAAGAGAAAGAACAGAGAGAAAAGAGAAGAGAGAAAGAGAAGAGAAGGAGTAACAAGTTGGGTGACTTGTTCCTCGGGGCTTCAAGTTCGTTGAGGAACTTGGAGTAAGAGCCTTTAGTTTGTAATAGGATTTACTACCCTATTCTAGTGAAGATTCTTTTCCTAAAATCCCAAGTGGTCGTGGTTTTTCTCCTTGATTAGGGCCAAGGAGTTTTCCACGTAAAAATCTCTCGTGCACTTTTGTTCCTTCAGTTTAACTTTCTGTTCCTTTAGCTTACTTAGTTTTAATTCCGCAAAAAGTTTGGCTAAACTCTCGTACTACAATTCAACCCCCCCCCCTTCTTGTAGTATTCATTGAAACAACAAACAAGAAGCCAACTAATACTTCAGATTTTACGTGTTTGATTTGTTTTGTTAGATTTATTAGTATGATTAGTAAATGTTTAGTATGCCTAATATTTTTCTAGAAAGTAGAGTCAATATTTTGGCAGAGTTTTGTTGTATTTTTGTTATGTTTTGACCCCTTTATAATGGAGAAATGAAGGGGGCATAATGGAAAATAGGGGTTATAGTGTTGGTTGTGCATGAAACATGTGGATTTAACAAGAGTCGTGCTATGAAAACTTAGGCAATAAGAAAACCACAATATGTTAAACACTGGTTTGAGTGATAGTAGACAAGAGCTTGACATATGGGGAATAAATCTGGTGCATGTGCATTACAACTCTAACACGTAACTTTATCTGCTTTGCTTAACGCTGAAGGATTTCCTTAACTCTTAAAGGTTTAGGGTATTTGGAAGGTTTAAGAATTAATCCATGAAAGAATTTTTGGGCAATTTGGATGTTGGATTTAGGCCTTATAGGATTTGAGGCATAACATTGGGGGTTTTCAAGTTTGACATTAATTTGTTTTTAAGACTCGATTTAGGGCTTTAATAGGTATTTTGTGTTTTAAGGGCTAGGCGAAAGGTTTTGGGGTGGGGGGGGGGGGGGGGGTCAGAAACATGCATTGGACATAGAAACATTGTTACTCACCTTGAGAATCAACTTGTTTTTGCATATAATAGTAATTGTTTTATCATCAGTTGCTAAAAGGGAGTCACTTTTTAGGTTCTACAACCTTTCATACTGGTAGAATTTTCCTCTTAAAAACATTCGTAAATTAGTATTTACCATCAAATGGGCCCATAGAGAGCTATGTTTTGCAATATTAACCATGAAAAGTATTCTAATCCGACCTTCCCAAAAATATACCCGACTTATTTCATTTTCACAAAATTTCTTACACATCTTTAATTATTAATATCATTGATTACTCATTAGAAAGGAATTTAAATTAGGAAAAATTTCTCCCATTAATCTGAACTTTGCCTCGGCCGCCCAAATTAATCCGTACTTTCGATTATTATCTATCACTCACAACTTTAGGGGGTATTAATGTATATTGCACCCAACAGGTCATCCAACCTGATGTAGCAGGTTACCTAGACACGTGTCAACACGTGATAGGTCCAAAAAAAATTAACAAAAAATAAAAACAAATAAAAACAAAATTTAAAAAAAAAACTACCAAACCCAGCCCCCCGCCCTATCTCGGAAAACACCCTTCCCCCCTCCCCCACGCACCGCCGGAAAACGGCGGCCAGCCCACCCCCGAAAACACCTCCCTCGCTGCCGGAAAACGGCGCCCAACCCTCCCCCGCCCACAAAACTTACCCCTTTCCCCACCCCCGAAAACCCCTCCCTTGCTGCCGGAATCGGCTCCCAGCCCTCCATTCGCCGTCATTTCCTCCCCCTTCTCTTCCATTTCCCCCCTCTTCCCCTTTGTTTCCGCCCCCTTCCTCTTCGATTTTTGCCCTCCCTCGCATCCCTGCCGATTTTCGCCCCTTCCCCTCCGATTTCCGGTTGCTTGTTTGGTGGTCGTTGCTCCAGGGGAAATGGGGATGGCTGGCAGTGGTGGCTGCGGGTTAGTTAGGTTTGTTATTGTTTTGTTTTTTTTTTCTTTTTTTATGTTTTGATTTTTTTTTCTGAACCAATCCGGTTGCGACATGTGTGCAACTAATCACAAGTCAGCAACATTTAGCTCTTCAACCGGTTCAAAATCATTTTGGTGCAATAGAAATTAATACCCCCTAAAGTTGGGAGTGATAGATAATAATTGAAAGTACGGATTAAATTGGGCGGACGAGGCAAAGTTAAGATTAATGGGAGCAATTTCTCCTTTAAATTAAATAAAAAACACTAAAAAAGTGTTAAAACTAAACATCAAGATTAATCCAACACTATATTGTAGCATTAATATTTAAATAATAAAATAGTTACAAATATGAGCAAAGTAACTATGTGAAAAATCAAAACGTGTAAGATATTGTGGGACAAAGGGAATGTAATTAATGTTTTATGGAAGTTACGACATTGTTTAAAGATGATTTGTGTCCTTATGATGGGTGATGGTAGCTAGTGATCCGTAAAGATTTTTCTTTTGATTTATTAATGAATGGATTTTTCTTAGAATTGAAAGTTTATGGCACATAAAAAATATCTGATCGGATTTGAATTTGATGGGATACAAAATCAAAACTAGGCTAAGTCGTTAGTGATTTGCTCTATGTGAAACTTGACAACAATTATTTAGTTATATATGTGAGAAAATTTAGTAATTGACTTATGTTGATCGGTTTGGGATTGCTAGAAAAAAACGGAGGTGAAAGTTGGGATTATATATTCAAAGTTAATTGGCCAAAGTTGGGATAGTTGGGATTATTTAAAGTAATTCTGAAGGATTTAGAAGTGCCTAGATTAAAATTAAAGTTGTCGCAGAAAAATCCGCGCGCATCTCAATGAGTCGCGCTGGTCTAGCAAGCGTAACTCACAAGGTTGCGCGTAACATATAGCGCAACCTCTAGTGATGCGCTCGCAGAAGATTCAGAATTTCATAAAAATATAAAATCGAATCTTACCATAATACCACGCGCAAGACATTTAGCTGTGCTGCTCACAATAGCGCATCCTAATCACTTGTGCTGCACAGACGCGCGCGACACTTCTGCAACAGAACACTCGAAATCCTAAACGCATCCATTCCCTATAAATAGAGACTTAATATACGAGGCTTAAACGGACAAAATTCTAACCTTAAACACTGGTAGAAATTAAACTTTGTGAAACTTGTGTACTACCAACCCTCTTGTTCTAAACACTCACCCCTCTCAATACTATTTACTATGGTGGAGGTTCTCGAAAAAGAAGGAGTCCATAAGTGTTCTAAAAGAAGATCTAGCAAGGAAAATTGGTAGATTCCCGAGCACTTAGTTCAATCACCTTTACTTTTCTTGTTTAAATAATCTTTACTCAATTAATTAGTGTTGTTTGATCACTTTAATCAAACTTTTAATTAATTAACTTTACATAGTTTTTTTTCGTTAATCAAAGCTTAGGAATTGAATAATTACTTGTTTTTTGATCACCTAAGTCAAGGTGAATCTTGTTTATTTATTGCTCTTTTCACAATTATTGATTAAATAAGAATAATAACTTTTGCAATGTAATTCCTACGTGATTAACACGTGTAAATAAAATCAACTAACTTAATTCTTAGGCATGCCGTTGCATATATTGTTTGGTGATGAAATTGTGATAAAGGAAGAGCTAGTAGAGGCCGCACTAGGACTAGGGTAGCGATCCCCCCCCCAAAGGAAACGTTATCTTAGCACCCTTGCTCCCGAACTCATTTCTGGTACACGTAGACCAATTTGGGCATGGGTAAACTTACAAATTGTGCTAATATCCCTTGAACTTTACTTGGGAGAAAGGCATGAACGAGGTTTATGAGTTTTCCTTAAACTTATTGACGACTCCTTACTTGTTTCATAAAAAATAGCGTAAAGATAGGATCAACTCTTATTCAAGGTCCCCCAAACAGTCAGGAACTTAAATCCTAATATACCCTAACAAGTACGCGCACTTCAAACGACGCCTACAACAAATAATGTGAAAAATCAAAATGTGTAAGATCGATATTGTGGGACAAAGGGAATGTAATTAATGTTTTATGGAAGTTACGACATTGTTTAAAACTGATTTGTTTCCTTGTGATGGGTGATGGTAGAAATCCGTAAAGATTTTCTTTTGATTTATTAATGAATGGATTTTTCATAGAATTGAAAGTTTATGGCACATAAAAAATATCAGATCGGATTCGAATCTGATAGATACAAAATCAAAACTGGGCTAAGTCTTTAGTGATTTGCTCTATGTGAAACTTTACAACAACTATTTATGAGAAAATTTTTGTGAAAAAATATAGTGGTATTTAGGTTGGAGATAAAAAGAATAATGGCATACCAGATAGGGAGTAAGGGTAACAACGGTCATCTAAGTGTATGCACTAGGGACAATGAAGGGTGTGATAATCATCAAGAGAAGAAAATCAAATATAGCCTCACACCTAAGCAACTTCAAAGGCTGGAAGAGTAAGGATCCATACTCTCTCTTAGAGCTTTCAATTTTTAACCTTATACGTTATTGCCATTGTGCTTTTTTATTTAAAATTTTCTTATATTATTGTAGAAAACTTGGTATCTCATTTGTCATTTATTAATATATACCTGTATATTATTTGGAGAATGGATTTTAGGTTTCAATCAGCTCCTCACCTCCCCCCCCCCCCCCCTCCCTCCTTCCCCCCCTTCAAATATGTTAGTTTCGAATATAATTTTTCTAAAATATGAGAGTGATGATAATTTTTTTTTATTTATTTTTTATTTTTTATTATATGTGTGTGTGTGTGTGGAGTAGATGAAGGTTTTATCTAGAAACCTTGTTAATGGGATGGTTGAAACAATTCATATCTTCTTTGGTACAAAATTTATAGTACTCCTAATTCTATCTACTTAATAGTTGTTCTCAAATAACTTGAAACACAAAATATTGAGCCCTTAATTAGTGTGAAAGAAGCTAAGGTATGGTTAAATCATAACAATTTTTGCATCTTTTAATTATTCAAGGGTATGTCCTCAAATAATAATGATTTTTTGTTTTTCCAAATTGCCAAAATTTATCAAAATTGTTACATCACTAGATTCACAATAATGACTAGCTTATATTTTTTCTTGTCAAATAAGGTTTTACAAGGGATATCCATACCCAGATGAAAATCAACATCATCTACTAGGGATGGAATTAGGATTGGAGCCTATAAATATAAAATATTGGTTCGAGAACAAGAGAACTCAAATACAGGTTGACATTTCTTACAAACCTTTATGTTTTGTATTTAGATAAAGTTTTTGCTATATGTGTATGCTTAATTTAAGATCCACTCTTTTTTTTTGTCAGACACAAAATGAGCATAATGAAAATATTTTATTGCGTTCTAAGAATGATCGCATTCAATGTGAGAATAGTGCTATCCGGGAAGCACTAAAAACCATGGTATGTCGTTCTTGTCAAGGTCTTCCCTCTTGGAAAGACAATTATAGAAGAATTCATCACAATTTACAATTAGAAAACAAAGAGCTAAAGCAAAAGATACTTTCTACGTATTTTAAGCTTTATTTAGTGTGTCTTTAGTTATTTCTAATTAAATTTGTCTTACTATACCTTTATAATTTTTGAATTTCTTGTGGAATTTTAGTAACATTGTGTTTGATTTTATATACTATCGTGACAATAACATTAATTCTTGGTTATATTCATGAAATGTTATGTACTTATGTGTGGTTAGTAACATTGCTAATTAAACGACATGTAAAATGATTTTCATACAATTGTATAAATAACTTGAGAACATGATGGAAATGTTGCATAAAAAATATTTATGAAGGTCATAAATGTCTCAAGTCTTTCTTAAATCTTACACCAACGCGTCGTAATTTCTACTTTTGGCAAATCTTGATGTTTAACATAGGAAGTGAACTCAATTAAATTAAGATATTCATCATACTTTAACAATATTACCCTTTTAACATTAATGTTTTATGCAGATTGGAAGGGTGACCAATCTTATAGAAAATTTCATGGGTAATCCTCAACTAAGGTTGGCATGCAACATACCAAATGGAAGTGACGACCTTATTTCTACAATTGATTATTTGGCTAAAAATGGCAATATTGACAATCTTGACTATGTTAAGTTGCTAGATGCTAATCCAGAGTTTAAAAAGATAGTTATCGCTAAGAATGCGGCACGCGCCATGGAAGAGCTCATTGATCATTTCATGAATGATAATCCCTTTTGGATAAAATTTCAAAACAATGGACATTACAAGTTTGATAGTAACAACTATGACAATTTTTATCATGGGGCTAAGATACATAGGGATCCAAAATCAAGAGTGGAATACTCAAAGTATTCTGATATAGTTCCCATGAATGCCAAAGTGCTAGTTGATCTCCTCTTAGACACAGTAAGTTCAAAATCCTTTCCTTATCCTTTCTACTACCTATGTTAAATGTCAACTGCAACTTTGGAGTATTTTTTGTTACATACGGAGTATAAAATATTTCAAAGTTTCAGATAATAATTAACGGAGGTAGTATATATTTAATTATGAAATTTATTTATTTAAAGTTTCATTAAATCTAGTTTTCATTCTAATTTTATAGGATCAATTGGTTGATAATTTTCCTACTATTATTTCAAAGGCAACAACTGTTAGTGTTATAGAAGCTGGTTCATTAGATAATCGAAGTGGCTCCCTACAATTGGTAATATGTCCCCTTATAGTAAAATCAAGTCTTAAAATTTTTTAATTAACTGTTTTTAACTAAATCAAAAGAATTAATGCAGGTTTACAAGAAAATGCATAGTTTACCACCAATAAATCGGCCAAGGGAATATACATTACTTCAACATTGCCAAGAAGTTAAGACAGGTTTATGGATTATCGTAAATGTTTCCTACAATTTGTTTGGAGATAATCATCATAATGCCCCAATTCATTACTGGAAGCATCCATCTGGATGGATGATTGAAGAACTACCTAATGGAGCCTCTAAGGTAAGATTTTTTATTTTTAATTTAGGGATTGTGTTGCATGCGTTAAAAATTATTGGGATGATACTGAAATCCCTAATAATTATATTGTGAGAAAATTATATCATTCTTACATATAAGCATGTATGTCTTATCTTATAGGATAAACAAGTTATAGTGAATTCCTCTTAGTATGACTCCTAAAATTATGACAAGACCATTGTTTTGTGTTTTTCATAAACACATTATTTTTTTAAAAAAATAATTGTGCTTTATTGATTATTACATCCTAAAACTATAAAGATTAGTTGTTTTTATGCTCAATTAGACAAGGTTTGGGTGCTATAATATAATACTCAATTATTTTTTAATGTTAAATTAAAGTTTTGTCTTATGTTCAAAGATCATAGACTAATTAATTACTGGAGTAAGAGGAAAATGTCATAAGATCTTAAAATTGTGGATCATATTTTAGGATGAATTTTCCAAATAATGTGAGTGGCAAATAGTTCATGATCGATATACTTTATTGATTGTTAATTGGTTGATTCTTTATTGTATCTTAACCATTTATTAAAGCATCTTTAATTTACAGGTAACATGCGTAGAGCATGTGGAAGTCAATTTTAACTTTCCAGTTCATCCAAATTATGACGATCAAGTGAAAAGCACATTAGGGTTTTGTGCTAAAAGATGGGTCATTACACTTCAGAAAACATCTGAGCTTTATTCTTATATGACAAAAGATGTTACACAAGGTTATTTCAATTAACTTCATTGATCATCTTTTTCATTTCTTTTTAAAATCTTTTTTCAATTTTTTTTTTCTTCTTCAATACCTTTGTTCTCTTATTTATGTACGTTTATTGTCTTTAGGAAGGAGAAGCATGGTGATGCTCTCTCGTAGGATGATCAAGAAATATTGTTCTACCTTCTCCTTATTTGAAGATGCAGATATTCATCAACTATATGAATGTAAAAGCAATAGAGTTAAGATTGACGTGGTAAAGAATACAACTAGTGATCTTCCAACTGGAATAGTTATCTCAGTTGCTAGTTCATTTTGGGTTCCTGCATCACCCAACAAAGTTGTTGAGTACTTGAGTGATTACACTACTCGGTCTCAGGTGCAATTATATTCCTTATCCTTCCTTTTATCTTGATTACATGATTCTTTATGTGAAAATAACTTAAAATAATAGGCCAATCGAGTTATAAATCTTTCGACTAGAATAATTGGAATACCTTAAAAAATGGCACCAAAGGGAATTTAATTTTAAAACTAGTATTAGGAATGAAACCCAATATTAAATGATATCATCGTATATTTCTTGTGTCATAAAGAGATAAAAAGATAAAATTATAAATAGTTTTAAAACGTGAAAGAAGAGAGATATAGTTTTATTTTTTCTTTTACTTTTTCGTAAATGTAAAGATCAATTATATAACAACCATAAAATAGAAACACATTTGGATCATAAATTGTATTAAAAGAGAGGTTCAATATCACTTTTGCTATTTTTTTTTTTTTTTTTTATTGTTGAACTATCTATCTGATATTCTAATGCCACTCATTTCTGTAATTTACTTATATGTACAGTGGGATGTCCTTTGCAACGGAAACCCTGTGCATGAGATGATTCGTATACCAACTGGAATTCAATCCATAAATGCTATCTCTATTTTGCAGGTAATGCTATATGTTTCACTACATGATTCTTTATAGTAAAATTTGTGTAGTATCTTAATTGTTACTCCTTGCTTGAATCCTAAATTATATTGATTGCCACTTAAGTCTTTAAGTTGTAGTAATTTCATGAACAAGTTGTTATCTTTTCTAAATTATATATTTATATTCATTAGAAAATAGATGTCACTGGAAATAATGAAAAAAAAAAAAAATTCAATTGAATGAGTACGAGCTTGTATGTTAATTATAATTGGTGGTTGGAAAAGAAATGTATTTCAGTTATGTTGAGTTCATAACTTTTAAGGAAGTGTGACAATTAAATTTGAGATGAACGTAACTAAAAAGTGTAAAAATTACAAAAGGCAAAAGTGATAATATTTGGCCACGAAGATTTGTGGTTCAATTTGGGTATCCTTTATACGTAGATTTCACATTTTTATGATCAATGTATTAGTTTGTAATTAATATGTCACATCTTGCATCTTCCATTGACCTAAAACTTGACAGTTTAGTATGTATGTTACTGATGTTGGTTTTCTCATTATAAAAACTAACTTATTATTATGTAATTATATGCTTAACTTCTTGTCAAAAAAAAAATATATATATATATATGCTTAACTAGGTTAAAGTGATAATTATTATATATACACATTAGCCAAAAAATTATAAAATTAACATTTGAATTTTTTTTTTTTTTATGTACTTCTTGCATATTACGCGATTTTTTTTGCCATCAATAAGTTAATTGCAATTATCTTTCTTGACATGTCAAGCAGCCTATGAATCTAAATGAGAGAAGTGAAATGATCTTTCAAGAAATCATGACGGGACCATATGAATCATTAATAGTGTATGCACCAATCAATGAACAAAACATGATAGGAGTAACTAGTGGCATGAACAGCTCAAGTATTCCAATTCTTGCCTCTGGTTTTGCAATCACACCTAATGCTGTTGGTGGAGGAGTTGCACCTTCAACCAGTTCGAGTTCTAGTGTTTCATATTTAGGTGGTTCTTTAATTACCGTCGCCTTTCAAGTACTAGCTTGTAGCTCATTGAATACAATAGATGTGGGTGATAAGCCATCAAAGGCTACTAAAATGGTAAATAATGTTGTTAAAACTTTAAAAGTTGCATTTGATAGGCCAATTTAAGCAACTATATATATAGGAGAATTATTTAGTTGTTTTAAGACCAAAAGTTTAAAAACTAATAGTTTGTTTGATTTCTAATAATTAATGTTTTTTTGGTTGCTTAATTTTTTATATTATGTTGATTTTAGTTGAGAATAGTCTCGTATCATTATAATTAGATATATATAGTTCCTTTGGCATATAATACAAAATTATAGACCTTAGGACTAAACATTTTTCAAAAGCAAGGCCTTTGGGAATCGGGATTGAACTATATTTGCAATACGTCTATTGGTTTACAAACCAATTTTGGACTTTATCAATGTCATTAGTTGTCTCTTCATAAATTATCTTTATATTAGAGATTGAAAATCATAAGTCTTACCTTGTGATGCATGAGTTTTTATTTTAATCCTTATTAAGAATCACCCACCTTAGGTATGTTAGAAATAAATTAAGGTAAACTTTTGGGTGAGACGGACTCACGTAAATTCATCATCTTCATTATCCTTCTTCCCCTTTCTCTCTCCTCCTGCCCATCAATGGCGGCTCGATCCTCCACTACTCTCCGCCTCCTCTCTCGCACCTCCAAACTTGCCGCCTTGCCGGCAATGCAGATGAAGATGATCTGGAGAATGACCAGATCTTCTACTCCACTTCTCTCTTTCTCCTCTTTTTTATTGCCCCCAAATCTGGCGTAAAACTCAGAGAATTTCGTAACCGTCACCATCTTTTTCCATCTCTTCCATCATCTTCTTCACTTCTTCTGGGGATGTTTCCGATCTTAAGGGGATTGCGAGAATTCTTTGTTGGAAATTGTATCTTCATGATAGTTGCTTAATGTAGAGAGCAGAGGCGATTCTTATAAGGGGCGGGCTGGGGCTTGGCTCCCCTTAAAAGTTTAGCCCAACAAAATTAATATTTACTTATTTATGAAACTAGAAAGCCCAAGTAACAAATCCACTCCATATTCTATTGCATTTGTTAAAGCCCAAACCTTAAAATACGGAGTACGTAGTACATATTAATAAATTTTCCTATTCTATATGCTGATTGGGCACAAGCTCCAATGTACACGTGATAGATGATAGGTTATGTAATATTCATATACAATACTTATACTCCCAATTTTTTTTTTTTTTTTTTTTTTCTATATGTATTATTTTTATTTTTGTAAATTACATAAGATATGAAATATTCTTAAGAATTAGATTAACAAAATTTTACAATTAATAGTGATTTTGGGTTATCTAAGATTTTACATATACATATGGTATTTAAGGCATGATTAAAAAAAATTATGAAATGAACATCTAATTCGGCCCCCGAAAGAAAAGTTTTCAAGATCCGCCACTGGTAGAGTGAGCATCAAAATCAATCAATCCTCCAAGGGTATATGTGGAAGAATGGTTGCTGCTACTCAAGAACTTTGATGTGGGCGTATGATTTGACAATAGAATGATATGAAATTGGCTTGCTATTGTCAACTAAATGTCAGATATTATATTATTATTGTTTGGTATTAGATTAGTATTGTCATGAATTAGATTAGTATTGTTAGATAGGGGTGTTCAAAAATCTCCGATCCGAAAATCTGATGATCCGATCCGAAATTTCAGATATCCGATCCGGTTTTTAAGGTTTCGGATATTTCGGATCGGATATCCGAAAAAAAAATCGGATTTTCGGATCGGATACGGATCGGATTTTTTCTAAAAATTTTAACTACCCGATCCAAAAACCAACCGATCCGAAAATCCGACTATCCGATCCGAAAACCCGGGTATCCGATCCGAAAATTTCGGATCGGATTCGGATCGAAATTTCTCCGATCCGAAAATTTCAGACATCCGAATTTTCGGATCGAATATCTGAAATTGAACAGCCCTATTGTCAGGTATTAGATTAATATGAATTGGTTTAATATTTGTCAAGAATTAGAAAATTTTAGTTAGGAATAAGATTATTTTTATCAAGAATGTCATAAACAAAACAATATTATGATATATAATTCGAAACCACGATGTTATTTTGTGCACGAAAATAAAGATGTTAGTCGAGAATAAAAAATAAAAAAAAAAGAATAAGATAAGTTTTATCAGGAATAAGACTTTTTTATTCAGGAATAAGATATTTTTTATCAGGATAAGACAATATAATCAATTTTATAAAATGTTGACACGCAGACTTTGATCGGGTTTCTCATACCTGCGCCTTTTTATTGCTAAGCCCGGTCTCACGTGAGTCCAGTCTCACACAAAACTTTGTCATAAATTAAAGTTAACCTTATCAAGATGATATATACCATTATGTCAAGAAAAGATGATATATACCATGTCTCGTTCCGTACAAAGTTTACTTTTGTATTTTAATTTAAAAGCTTTATTAATAAATCAAATAAATCAAACCTTCATGATTTATTTAGAGCTTTTAAACCTTCAGTGATATCCCATATTAAACAAATGTAACCGTGATATCCCATATGTATATCCCACGTCGAAGAAACAAAAACATTTTGTCCATTGTATAAGGCTACTATTGCATTGCCATATAATTCTGAGATGAAATTCCTTTTGAACTTACGAAGTGAACAACTATGGTCCGTAAAAGGTTAGGTTTAGGCCATTCATGATATCACAGCCAAATTTGGAATTAGATATATGATTTGGGCTTACATGTATTATGGACAAGTCGCCTGTGTAGGGGTATGTTAAGCCCAAGAACAAATCCGTATCTGAGTGGATGTGTACTGTTATCCTAAATTAAATGATTGTAAAGTGAGAGGGCGTAGTGCTGGGATGTGTATCTCACATTAACAAGAACTTTATATCTACTATATAAGGCTAATGATAGAGCTGTCAATTCAGGTATCCAGGTTGGGTTTGAGTTAGTTCAATTCCGTTGGGTAAGTTTAGGTTATTATCATTACCTTTGCAGATCGGGTTTGGGTGAGATTAACTCAGGTTGGGTTATTATTGTTACCTTTGTGGGTCGGGTTCGGGTCGAGTCAATGTGGGTCGGGTCACATTGGGTCAATAACATGTCGGGTTGAATTTGGATCGAATTAACAACAGGTCAGGTTAGATTCAGGTTTTAACAGGTTATAACGGTTAGGGGTATTCTCGGGTCTAGGTTCAATTCAGGTCAATAATCTACGGGTAATAAAATAAAACTTTATGCAAAAAAAAAAAAAAAAAAAAAAAAAAAAAAAAAAAAATTGCACATTTTATTTTGGTCACATTCTTTTTTTTTTTTTTTTGCACATTTTGTTCAAAAAAAAAGCGTACATTAAGTGAAAAATTTATGCACATAAAATATGTCTTATATTGTAATTAAAGTCAAATGAAAAGCTAATATGTCACAAGTAGTGCTGTCAAATTTCAAACCTAAACCGTTTAACTGCCCGAAATCAACAGACCCAAATGAGAACCGAACCGATTAAAAATCGATTTTTTGAAACCGAAAATTGACCAAAACCGATCCGAATAGTGTCAAACCGTATAAGAATCGAACCCGTTAACAAACCGAACCAATTCTAAATTGAACTAAAATCAAACCGAACCGAAAAACAACCGAACCATTTCTAAATCGAACTAAAATCAAACCGAACCGAAAAACAACCGAACCGTTTCCAACCCAAAACCGTTTGAACCGTGGTAAAACCGTTTACACCGAACCGTTAACAAACTGCAAACCCACCGAACCGTTTAAAAATTGAACCACTTACAAACCGAACCGTCTATAATTCAAACCGTGATTTCAATGTCACAACAACTCATCAAATCATGATTACGACATATCAATTAAATGATTAAATAAGAAGCAGATAATAACCTGATAGTAAAACAAGAATACATTGTTATACTAAACTTTTATAATCTACTTCGTAATAAACTAGTAAGATCAGTATCGCTAATTAAACTTGAAAAATAACATGATATGTATTTATAAAATTAATGAGAATTTGTATATAATATGATTCCTAAATATGAAGTGATGAAGTCTCCATCGGTTTAAAATTTGTTAACTAGCAAAAGGTTAGCAAGTACTATCAAATTTCAAACCAAAATCGTTTAACTGTCTAAATCTAAACGACCCAATAAAAAACCGATTTTTTGAAATAAAAAACCGACCTAAACCGTAATTTAGTAAATCCAAATTGGAACCGATTTGAATAACGTTAAACCATATAAGAGTCGAACCCGTTAACGAACCGAATTAGTCATAAACCAAACTAAGATAAAACTGAACGAAAAAAAAAAAAAAAAAAAAACGAACTGTTTCTAACTCGAAACCGTTTCCAACCCGAAACAGTTTGAACTGGTATAAAAACTATTTACATCGAACCGTTAACAAACTGCAACATGTCTGCACCGAACCATTTACCAACCGGACCGTTTATAACCCGAACCAAATTAAAATTGTTCAAGAATAAATCAAAACCAAATCGAACCGATAATTAATTAAACCGAACTGTACCAACCCATAAGACACTTAAACCGGCCCGATTTCAAACCGAACCGAAACCGAGCTGTCAAACCGATTTGACAATACTAGTTACGAGGCATGTAATCCATGAAAAGAAGAGTAAAGTATCCACGCATGTCTTCTATTCTAATCCCTGAATTACTGGGGCAAATGAAACTTTACTAGTAAATACAACAATTTCCAAACTTTAAATGGCTCAATGTCATGCACCTTTCCCTGTCTTCAAGTATTGTTTAAACTCATATAAATAAATAAAAAAAAATGATTTTTTTTTTTTTTTTTTTTTTTTTTTATGATGACAGAGCTATTGACAATTAGTCTATTGGTTATCTTTTATGTAGAACTAGATTAAGTATCGTGCCACACACGATTTTTACAAAATTTTATAACATAATGTATTAGTGTTTATTCAAAATCTACCAAAAAATAATTCTCGCATTTTTAAATGTAATTAAAAAAGTTTGGATCTTAATTAATATCCAGAATTGAGTGTGCTTGAGGGGAAAGAGTTCCCAGAAGGTTTGAATGATGCCTTTTTAGTCTTAATTCCGAAAATTGATACTCCGGAGAAAGCTAATCAATTTCGTCCTATAGGTTTATGCAACATAACCTACAAGATTGTGACTAAGGTTATTGTTAATCGGCTTAAACCGGTTCTTCCAACTCTTATTTCCCCCACTCATCAATGTAGTTTTGTCCCGAAATGGCAAATAACGGACAATGTCATTATTGTGCAAGAAATGTTGCATAGTATGAGAAGAAAGCAAGGGAAAGTGGGATATATGGCTATGAAGATTGATTTCGAAAAGGCTTACGATAGGCTTAGATGGAAATTTATTCGAGAGTCACTTATGGAGTTACGGCTGCCTCAATTAATGGTTGATTTGGTTATGCATTGTATTACTTCAGCGAGTCTGCGAATTCTATGGAATGGTGAACCGTTAGAGGCTTTCTCTCCTACTAGGGGCATATGACAGGGAGACCCCCTTTCACCGTACATTTATGTCATTTGTATGGACAGGTTGGTGCATTTGATTGAAAGAGAAGTCAAGTTGGGAAGTTGGAAGCCAATTAGAGCTAGTTGCAATGTCCCTCCGGTGTCTAATCTCGCTTTTGCCGATGACTTAATATTATTTTGTGAAGCTTCTGAGGAGCAGGCGCTTGTTATGAAGCACTATTTGGATCAGTTTTGTGCGGCATCAGGTAGCAAAGTTAGTGTTGATAAGTCAAAAATCTATTTCTCTAACAACACTAATTTTGATAAAAGGGATAAAATTTGTGAATGCTTGGGTATGGAGCAGACTGACGATTTTGGGAAGTATTTAGGTGTACCTACGGTGAATGGGAGGACCTCCAAACGTGAGTATCAGCATCTAGTTGATAAGGTCAATGGAAAGCTTGCAAGATGGAAAGCTAAGACCTTATTTATTGCTGGACGTGCTACCTTAATTCAATCTACCTTGAGTACTATTCGGTTCTATGCTATGCAATCGACTAAGTTGCCTCGCTCAACTTGTGATGAAATCGATAGAAAAAATCGCAACTTCTTATGGGGAGAGAGTGAAGGGAAGCGCAAAGTTCACTTAGTTTTGTGGGAGAACATTACTAAGCCAAGAGAGGATGGTGGTCTGGGATTAATTCCATGAGGGATGCTAATAAAGCATTCTTAGCTAAACTGGGATGGCGTTTGCTTGTAGAGCCAACAGCTTTGTGGTCACGTATTCCTACCACTCTACCAACAAAGAGTGCAAGAAAATGAAGGACTTTGCTTACCCCAAGTATTGAAGATGCGGAGCCTCCTTCAAGATTTTGATTTACAGCGATGACTGACTTTGTCATCACCAATTCCAACAACAAAAGGATGATACAATTGTGTGAATGCCCATATCATCTCATAGACAAGCAACAAGGACAGCAACATACCTCCTCCCTCAACACCACTCTTCCCTTGCAGTCTCCATATGCAAGGGAAATATTCCAACTGCATAGGTAACTATACCCCTTGAAAACAAAACAAGGAAAACCACCTATACTCCCGGAAAAGGAATCACACAAACACGAAAATTCCCCAACTAGCAAGGGATTGCATAACCTTACAACCCCTAAAACCGACCACCAAGGCTCTAAGTACAACGACAACACATCGTTAACCTCCTTAACTAAAAACTAACCCTAAGGAAGTCTAACTCTTGACCAAGCAGAGAAAGAGACTTATTAAGAAACAAAAAGCAAAATAGCAAAAAGCACAAGGATAACATGATTAAACTAAGGCAAATCAAGAACAACAAACTAACCACTACTAATGAACCAAGGCAAAGAAAACAAGCACAGGAACATAACAAAAGTCGTGGGTCAACTGGAAAAACCAACGGGAACCAAATCAAACCTCACCAGCAGCAACTGACCTACACCAAGAATTTGTATTTTATACTTCAGCACAAGGATATCTTTAGGCATTATTAGTTATTTAGGGCTTCAATTCAAGGTAAGACATGGGTTATACGATCCAATTTGTGTCACATCTAATCTAGTCTATATACACGATTTACATTATTTTTTATGTGTCATAATTTTCAAATCAATTACTTTGATTTTACACAAAGGGTCTGTTCTCATTGACTGAACTCAGCTGAACTGAACTGAACTGAACTAAACTGAACTCAACTGAACTGAACTGAACTGAACTGAACAGAGCTGAACTGAACTGAACTGAATATTTTATAAGAAAAGGAAATTAGGAGCTGAACTGAACTGAACTGAACTTCAACGTAAGAGAACAGGCCCTTAGTTGTAAAAGTACTACCTTTGTTTTTTATTATGTGCTATTTACTTAATTTAAATTGCTTGCAACTTTATTGCTACACATTTTGTATAACAAATGTTTTTTTTTTCTTTTTAAAATGTGTCATTTCTCTCGATCTTACTACTTATCACATGCATCTGATCTCTATCTTACTTATTTTATTTTACATTGACAAACAAATTTTACCTAGCTAGGAATTTGTGTCAAGCCCTTTAACGCACATGATATGAAACGATGGTAATATATAAAAAAAGTACGTTGAGATGTGACATATATATGAAATAAATGAGACAATCTCTATACCTTATTATACTTATGGACTTGTGGTGAAGAGTCACTCAACAATTTATATGGTGATAATTATCAAGTTTTAAGTCGTAGTAGAATTATTGCATAGAAGATGATGAGTGTAGGTCCAGAATATATTAACACTCTAGTGCAATTGTTCAAAGCACCGTAGGAAGGGTTCATATACAAACTGGTTTATTTGCCTTTTAATCTTTCAACCGAGTCAATGATGGAGTTTTGGTTTAGGAGCTAAGATTTGAACACCTTCTAATATTACAAACTCTATATGAAGTAATTATATGTATCGTAACAATTAAACTAAGGACGTGCTAATCAAGAATGTCAGTATGATTATTGATTAATACCTTCACATTAGAGATTATCGTGTTTTATGGATCAAATCTAATGGCATGGGGTTCATTCAAGAGAATTCTTTAATTTCACCACTCTATTGAGTCCCCTTCTTACGTTAAAAAAATATAGTATATATATACGGAGAAATGTTTTGCTTGTTATTAATTTTTATCTCACATCCATATACTCAGAAGATTGTGGGATCAAATCCGCGCACATTAGGAAACATTTGGAGGTGAGAATTCTTCTACCCTTCTCCCAAATTACCCATTTTTAAAAGACATTGTAAGCAAATCTGGTTCAAGTTGACTTGTAAGAGGTTGATCTATGAGTGTTCACTTCACATGCATCTAGGGCAACAAATTGAGTAATGGAGGTCACACGCTCTCAAAGATGATCAAATGGAGTTAGCTAGACGATGGGGGTAACTTGATGTGTTTGCTTATATAATGATTGTTTTACCATCATCCTTTGGCCTTATTTGAGCTTATTTTGTGTTTGCTTATCCTTGCTCCGATACCATGTAGAATTATGTAAACTCACGGCTTAACTTTCATTAATCGGGGCAAAACATATATATATACAACTCTTATTCCTAGTGTTACCTTAATTAGGTTACTAGAAATAAGGAAACAATATAAAAGATAGAAATAAATATATCTACCCAAAATATATCCTCAATATCTTCGGAACCAACTTCTCTAACTAATACAGAATATGTGCTTTGTAATGCTCTTGTAATGCATATTGTATTTTATAGGAATTAGCATTTTTTATGCATATTACCATCCGAGTTTGATTTAATTTCTACAAGAAAATTAGAACCTTGGTGGAACACATTCGAAGGTCGAGCGTGAAGCCCATGTCTCGAACTTTAAAGGTTCATGAAGTCCAAAATTGCGCAAAAGTACCTAAGGGCATGGTGGCCCAATTGTGCCGGTTAATAGGAGAAACAAGCCTTATAACTTTATAAGTGCGGCAGAGATATACAACCTTCATGGCTTCATCCTTCCCATTTAACTATTCACGCCGGTTTTCAAGTCACGTGTGTGTTTAAATGATTTTGTATCCATTTTATATGTGTAACATTTTAAGTACTACAATAAGACAAAACCAATAAGATCTCACATGATTTATTTAATTTTTTTTTATTTTTTTATTTTGACAAAAAAAGGAATTTCATTAATAAGATGTAGCCAAATGACACTTACATGTAATTCCTAAGAAATTGAGAATTTCAACATAAGTAAATAACACCTTAAAACTAAATATATCATAGATTTTATCAACAATCGCCTTAATAATAAAAAAAAAAAAAAAAAATTCATCTGAAACAATACAATATGTGAATTCGCACAGATTCGGCTTGAAATCCACTAATGCGTTGTCGTTTGAATGAAAATACTCATGTGGTCCTCCAAATTCTTATAGGGATTATTGGACCCTAGATCTTCAATTTTAACAATACAAACATAAAGAGAAAATAAACTCAAAAGAAAAATCATCATCTATGAGATCTATTTATTGAAACCAATTAAAAGTTTTTTGGGGATTACCACCGCCAATAATACCAGTGGAAGCCCCTACAAAGATTCACAATTGAGACCAAGAGGGAAAAAGATGGTAGAGATGGAGAGAAAAGGGAGAAGCGAGAAGAAAGAAGGAAAACCTTCAAAAAAATTTGAAAAAACTTAGTAATGGTTCGGAGGCTAGAAAACCCTCCCAAGGGAAAAGCCCTAGAGGGAACCAAAAAAACCCCTCATAAGGAGAAAACCTAGAGGAAACTACCAATAGATCTCACATGATTTTAATATCTCTCATAAACTAACAGTATTTTATGGTCAAAGATTTTAAAGTTTTTTTACCTAAATTTTTGCAATGGGGCAGAAAATAAGGAATTGAGGAAGTAATTAGATCCAAACAACACATAATAATGACATGCGCCATGTCGGCAAGACCGCCCGGCTTGATAGGAGGAGATGGAAAAGAAACCAAACATACGTACGTCAATGACACGGGCAGATCGGGTGTCCAGTGGCCTAACCGAGCGGCACTGCATCATAGCAATTGTGCCCCATTTGACTTTTTTGCGGTCTTTAAGACGCGTTTTAAAATGCTTTCATTTTCATTTTCATTTTCAAACATGTAAAAATTAATTACAAAAATTAGATATAAATAAAACATTCTACCTCTGTTCATGAATGTTCGACTCAATTACTATTCATGTAGTCAAAATAAAATAACTTTGACTATATTTTATGATTTATACAATTAAAAGAAATTAACAACTTTGATCTTATTAGATTCCCCTTATGATAAATTTTTCAAATACCAAATTTTTTAAAAATTTACTTATACATAGCCGAAGTTATTAATGGTCAATTACGCTAATTGGAGACCGTGTAAATAAAAGTAGGTTGAAACTTCAGGAACGGAAGGAGTACAATGAGACAAATTCAACAAGATCTCACATGTCTATAACGTCACTTATATATCAAGAGTATTTATGGTCAAAAATTTTAAAATTTTAGCCATGTTTTTGCAATTGGGCAAGAAAATATGGACATAGGGAGTAACTAAATTAGGAATTACAAATTATTAATTACACACTTAATTTGTTCCTTTAAGTTTTGGAAAAATTCCCTTTAATAATCCCAATTTTGACCAATTATTTATTTTAAATAATCTTAACTTTCGATTATTATCTAATAATCTAAATTTTGATGCGTGTTTTCTCTTGCAGGCCCTACGGATCGATCAACAACCTACAATAACATGTTATCATGACAAGCGTCAACATGTGATTGGTTTAAAATCAATACTATATACTAAAAGACACACCAGCAATGACACGTGTCATTTCCTGGTATGTCCATTATCTTTTTATTTTATTTTTATTTTATTTATTTTTTTTTTTTTTTGAAAAAAGGTTATATAAGGAAAAAATCTTTCTACATATAAGTAATAATTACGTATGAAATATACAATAGTAGAAGATTTGATTTAGCTTTCCAAAAAAAAAATATTGACAACTAATAAGTTAAGCAAAAAAATTAAAAATAATATTCTTAACATACAAGAAATTTGTGACATGTGGATGTGGACAATTTTTTTAAGGAATGAAAGACATATTATAAATTATACGAAGTATATGTTTATTACAAAAAAAAAATTAAAAAAAAAAAAAATAAAAAATTATATATTAATTTCTTGATTTTTTTTTAACCATGTAATAGAAGCTACGGGCTTAAATAATAAAATGTGAATATTAAATCAACAAATAACATTTTTATCATTTTTTGATTTTGTGATGTTTTTAAAATCAATTATTGAAAAGTACCGTGCATGGCACGGGAACTAACCTAGTAAATAATAATAAAAAACCCCTAACCTTTACCAGCCACCACCCTCCTCCCCTTCCCCCATTGTACACCCTAACCCCCAATCCGTAGCCCTAAAGAAATCTGGCCAACTTCCCCCCTTAACCCTCGAAAAAGGCCAGCCAACCCACCCCCACCCTGGAAACAACTTCCTTTCCTCCCCTCTCACTAGAAAACAATCCCCTCCCTTTCCAACCCCCAATAACTACTCCCCCTCTCTTCCCCCACCCGTCGAAAACCGTCCAAGAAGGATTGTTTTAGGAGTTGGGGAAAGGAGGAGGGGTGGTTTTGGAGATTAGGAAAGGGAAGAGGCCGATGTTGTTTTTCGGGGAAGGGGGAAGGGGGATGGAGGAGGAAGGGAGACGGTGTCGGGGTCTGGGGTAGGGAAGGGGTCGTTTTCGACCAGTTTCGGGTGTCGGGGTAAGGGGGGGTTGTTTGGGGTGGGGCAGCGACTTTGCTGGTTGGGAAAAGAAAGGGGAGGGGGATGGTTGTGGTGTTTTTCGGTTGGGAAGGGGAGAGGTCGGGAGGGGCTGGGAAATGTTTTCTTTTTTTCGTATTTTTTTTACCGATGAACATGTGACACGTGTCACTTTTAAAAACTCATAAAATTTACTATTCATCAGGTTACCGGTCCATTGGCCTGTTAGAGAAAAACGCATATTAAAGTTCGAATTGTTAGATAATAATTGAAAGTTGATATTATTCCATAAAGTACATCAGCTAATTTAAATTAAAGTTAGAATTATTAAAGTGGATTTTTCCTTAAGTGTCTCCCCATGTTTTTCCCTTTTTTTACATATTTTTTAATGCTCATTTTAATTCGTAAAAATTTCTTATTATATACTTCCTCTGTTTTTCTATACTTGCAACACTTCTCTTTTCACGCTTGCCAATGTATTATTTCAATCGTTTATTTCTTTACTTAGCAATATGTAAAAATATAAATGTTAGATATTAAAATAGTGTAAACTGAGACGAATCTAACAAGATCCCACATGACTATATTTTTTCTTAGCTATAAATAGGGATGTCAATGGGGCGGGGCGGATGTTGGCCTTCCCATCCCCATCCCCACCTAATATTTTCATCCCCATCCCCACGGCGGGTCCAATTTTCATCCCCATCCCCACCCCACCGGGTACAACTCTAAAACCATCCCCGCCCCACCCCCACTTGGATATCCATCCCCACCTAATCCCCACCAAAGACCCGCCTAATCCCCACCAAAGATCCACCTAATCTCCGTATTCTAAATACACAATTCTACATAATTAATACGAATTATAAAATAAAACATTCTACACATATTTTTGTGTTATAATATAAGTGTCATACAAAGTATTATAATTAATATTGTATCTAACGTAATTATTTTATAAATAGTATAAAAGTATGTAATTTTGCTTTAAAAGATACATAAATGTGGGTATGAGGTGGGGATGGGGCGGGTACGAAGTGGGGCGGGTGGGGCGGGGCGGGTACAACTTAAACTCCACCTCCGCCCCATCACCCATGGCGGGTATGGTTTTTATCCCCATCCCCGCCCCACCACCCGCCAAACCGAGACCCATCCCCGCCCCACTGGGGCGGGGATGGGGCGGGTCTCCTACTTGACCCGCCCCACTGACATCCCTAGCTATAAATCATCAAAACTAGTCAAAGTGGAATACATGAATAGTGTAAAAGTCAAATTGTTGCAAGTATAAAAAAAAAGGGAGGAAGTATGATGATAAAAATATGATTATAAAAGTTTGATATTCTAATAATACATGCCGGTACATATCAAGAAGAATCAAAATTTACTTCTCTTGATTATGTTTTAATTCTTTTATTGTTTTTTTTTTTTTACATATAACTGTTCTGAAAATTAAAAAAAAAAAAAAACAAAAACAATATATTTTGAGCACCCAAGAAACTACAAAAACAAAAAGGAAAACAATACAAAAACACAAAAGAAAACAAATCAGAACGACCAAAATCCGGTTTCAGTTTGAAAAGTTGACAATCAGACCCCCCCAATCCAAGCCAAAAAAGGCTCAGAAAAGGGACACATCAGCTGCAGTTATGAGCACCCAATAAGCAGGCACACTACATAATCTCATAATGTTACTTTATAAATACCAAAAAAACAATACGGAGTAGTAATTTTCGGAACAACAAAAAGGCAAAAACTAAAGAAGAAAATACCAAAATACATTAAAGAACCTTCTCAAGAAAAGCCTTTTGGTTTTAACTTTCTTTGTTAATTTATCCCAAATTCAATGATCAATTTTGTAGTTATACACTTAACACTTAACACTTATAACAAAATGAATGCTATCCTATATTCCTATGTCAAAGTCCCATTTTTTTTTTTTTTTTTTTTTTTTTTTTTTTTTTTTTGTTGCAAATACACACTTATATAAGAATATACAAGTATTGAATAATGTGTGTAGGTGTAGAAAAATAAGATAACGTACGAAATAGAATGTGAAAAGGTGGTTCAATACGTACTCTTTAGTTCTCGAATATCTTATATGCTTTGTATTAAATCATATCTTAGGCTATTAATATTTTTAATTATGTACTGATTAAAAATTATACAAGTAAGGGCATGTTCTCTTCAGTTTATTTTCAATTCAGTTCAGTTCAATTCAACTCCCAATCAATTCAGTTCAGTTCAGTTCAGTTCCTGATTTTCTTCTCTCATAAAATATTCGATTCAATTCAGTTTGTTCAGTTCAGTTCAGCTCAGTTCAGTAAATAGAATAGGCCCTAAATCAAATTGATATTCTAATAAAAAAAAAACATTGAGATAATCAATACTTTCTCCGTTCTTTTTTACTTGACTTGTTTATTTTCACACTTGCCGATGTATAACTTTAATCATCAATAACTTTAATTCTCTCTAAGTAAAAATTATAAAAGTTTTATATTGTGTTAGCATTTAGATGATTCTAACAAGATCCCACATGAACATATTTTTAGTCAAAAAAGGGTTGATGAATAGTGTAAAAGTCAAAGCGAGTCAAGTAAAAAAGAATGGAGGAAGTATTATGTAACAAAAGTAAGAATTTATTTATTACAATAGAAAAACTAATGGTCAAAATTGTGCTTAAAGTAAGAGTGTGTCGCATATTCAGCAATGGAGATAATATTACATAGTGAATCTGGGACTGTGCAGACATAACATAGTCTAAGTGCCTGTTCACATTTATTGAACCGAGCTAAATTGAATTGAGCTGAACTGATTGGAGCTGAACTGACACTACTACAAAAATAGGCTAACAGACCCGTCCAAAATGGCTTTAGAGACCCGTCTTTAACGGGTCTCTATCTCAGAGGTCTGTTTGATAAAGAGACCCCTCATTTAGAGGGGTCTGTTTGTAAAAACAAACAGACCTGATATAAGAGTTAGGCGGTCTGTTAGACGCGGTATATTTTAGTTACATTAGAAGGGAAAAAGACCCGTTATGTGTGACATGGGGTCTTTTTGAGGGGAGTGAAAAAGACCTGTTATATTACATAACGGGTCTGTTTGATCCCTTTATTTTCAAAAAAAAATTAATTTTTTTCAATGTAATATTTATTTGAATTTTGAAAGTTTTAATTGTTACCGCTCCATTCAAATTGCTGAAATTTTAAAATTTGAATTACACCCATACAATTCAAGATTAAATAAAATAATACTAATAATATAGAATTTTACAACTACAATTACTCAATCACCAACATAAAATTAAACCCCTTTGGTTAAACAAGTGTAACAAAGATACTTAGCATTCAAGAACACTACCAAAGTATTGTAATTGATATGGAAAAAAAAAATGGTATTGCAATTCATAAACTTGCCAATTGTGATTATTTGGTAATGGAAAGCTAACTAGCTGAAGAAGCCGCACATAATCATATATTTTCTTCTCATAATCGGACTTTTTCTCACCAAGTCACCATCTCCAGTCCCCACCCATTCATTCTAATAATTACTGCAATTGTCACGAGCTGGAGAACAAATGAAACACAAAAATTTAGAACATATTAAAAATCAAATTAACCCAAGCATAGTTTGGAGTAAAACATCATATACTCACCAACACAACATTCAATTAATAGATCTTGAGCATCTTATTTTAGTCATTACCGCTGGAAATAAGAAACAAAATGTATTGAAAACTCAATCAAGTCATAGAATATGAAAACCCAATAATCTTCATGTCACATACAAACTCTAATAACATAACAAGTATAATTATACTTCAGATTAATTGAGGTTAGAGGATTCGAAGCTAACAAGGTTGCCGAGCCTTTTACAAACTCTTCTTGTCAAAACACCATAGATCTGACGGCGAAAACCAGGACAAGAACCAGCAGCACCACCCATATGAGTCGGCAGAAAGCAGCGAACGAAAGCAAAGGGTCTTGAAGCTAAGCTGTAAAAATGATTTGTTCCATCCTCAAAGTGCAAGCTCGGGGAGGGGGGATTGCTCCAGCCTTCTGGGTTAATAATTAAAAAAATAATTGTGGAGGAAATACATGAAATAAGAGATAAGAGGATTAAAAAAAAAAAAAAAATTAATTAGTGGATGAAGGGAGGAAGAGAAGCGTTTGTGAAAGTATGAAACTTTAGCAGCTATGGAGTTAATTTCAAGGTGAGTAAATAAGGGGGAGAGAGCCAGCGAGGGATAGAACTTGTGACTTGAAACTTTGTTAGGAATTCCAAAAAAAGTTTGATTTAAAATAAATAAAATAAATAAAGAAATGCAATAGACCCTTTTATTTGGACAACGGGTCTCTTATACATCTCTATTTTTTTTCAAGCAAGATAAGTGGGCCCTCATGCACATAAAAGACTTGTAAAAATGACAACGGGTCTCTTATATCTACATATATTTTTTATCCACCAAACATAGTGGGTCCTCATGCACATAAGAGACCTGATATCAATATTATTAGATCTCTTATTTCAATCAGACCCGTTGATTGAGAAAACGGGTCTTTAGTTAGGGGTCTTTTTTCCAAGTTTTGTAGTAGTGTGAACTGAACTGATTGCAGCTGAACTGAATAGAACTGAGCTTAAATGAATATTTTATGAGAGAAGGAAATTAGGAGCTGAACTAAACTTAACTTTTTGGAGCTAAACTGAACAGAACTAAACTGATTGGAGCTGAACTGAACTGAAGTAAATGTGAACAGGCCCTAAGACTCTAAGGTCTAAGTTGGGAATTTTTAGACAATATTTTAGAGATGAGAGAGTCAGAGAGAATAAAAAAAAAATAGACCCATATGGTAGTGTAGGGAATATTTGAAGCATCCCAAACTAGATCCCCACTGTGATCATACACTTAAGCATGGTGGAGTCCATAGGGAAAAAAACAAGAGCAAAAGAGTCGCCAACAAGTTTTAGGAACTTGTAAACCATTCACAGGGTGAAGGTTACACCCCTAAACGATCCATGAGATCGCCAACTCCAATAGGTTTGGAACCATGACTAGTGTTCGGGGATGAGGGTACGAATCCAATCTAAAAGAGAAAGAACTCGCCCTATAAAATAGGCCTCTACTTTATTCATCTCATATTCATGTGCGCTTTCTGACTAACATGCAATCATTAAGTTAACTCTAAACCTGTTTAATCTATGTTGGTTGAATATTAATGCACATATAAATCTATTATTGGCGATCACTTAAACTAAAATCATATTAGCCTAAACCAAATTATTAATTATCTTATTAGGCGTAATTTCAAGTACAAATTTCCTTTAAACCTGCAGAAATGGCGTGATCAAGCAATAACAATAATATATATCAAACAACATAATAACAATAAATCCAACAATAACCATCATCATAGTAATATCATGTTAGTATCATGTTAGGGCTAAAGCTTAAAAAGCACCCTAAACATGATACTAGAAAGCAATAAAAACATCTTAACATGATACTAGGAATTAAACAAATCCAAACATGCTTTCTACATCGAAATAATAGAGAATAAGCTAATTACTTACTTTGAAGCCTCGTACCTTTTTCTAATAACAAAATAAACACGTTAGTAAACTTCAATAAAATAATAAATCAAAGAATTAAATTAAATAATTGAAAGAAAGTGTTAAAAACCTTAGACCGGATTTGGGTCCAAACCCTCAGAAGGTATCAACCTTTCACGTCTAGGGCGAAGTAGGGGTGAAACAAATTTGGTTTAAAACCAAACCGAATCGAAAACCAAACTGAATTAGAAATATGGTTCGGTTTGTTTCCTTAAGTGGTTCGGTGCGGTTTGCAAATTCAAGAAACCGAAATTAAGTGGTTCGGTTTCGGTTTCAAAAATTGAAAAACCAAAAAACCGAAACCAAACCGAAATTTCAGCCCAACCCAAAAAAAACCTAGCCCAACTCTACATAGTATATAAAGTAAAAAAAAAAAAAACCCTAGTCTCAATCTCAGCCTCTTAACTCTCACTCTTTCTGACTCTCAATCTCTCCTACTCTAGTAACTCCACTCAGTTTCTCACTCCACCGGCGACCGTCCACCAACCATCGGCACCTTCCACCATCCCAATTAATCTTTTAATGTACTGCGATTCAATTGCAATATTGCCAATTTGCTAAGCTCAATTGCAATTTCGCCTATTTGCTTTGCTCCTTACTGCTGCTGCTTCTTCTCCTAAATGTTGTTGCTGCTGTTGTGTTCATGATGCTATTGTGTTCATGTTGCTGCTGCTGTGTTCATGCTCCGATGCTACTGTGTGTTGCTCGCTTGCTGACTTGCTATTCTGCCATTATGCTACTACTATGTTAAAGTATATTTTTAATTATGTTTGTATGGATTGGTTTGGTTTGGTTTTGTAACTTTGATATTAAAACTTGTTTAATTATGTCTGTATGGATTTATTTGAATTGGTTTGGTTTTGTTTGGTTTGATTTTGATTGGTATGGTTTGGTTCGGTTTTTTGCAAAATTTGATGTTTATGATGCTTGATAGGAAAATTCGGTGCGGTTTGGTTTTTTTTTTTTTTAAGAAAACCGAAATTTAGGTGGTTTGGTTTGGTTCGGTTTCAAAACTAAAGTGGTGCGGTGCGGTTTGCAATTTTCAAAAATCGAAATAAAGTGGTTCAGTTTTGGTTTGGGCAATAAACCAAACCGAAAACCGAACTTTCACCCCTAGGGCGAAGGAAACTTCGAACTTGGCTAGGTGTGTCTAGATCTCGCGAATGCGGAATTGTGTTTGTAAAAGGGTTGGTGTAGACACCTAAAAATGTCTCCCCAAAACCAAACCCGATGATGAACAACCTTTCATTGCCATTATTGGTCGGGGTGAGTATTTAATCTTTGGAGTGCTTAAATCCATGTTCTATCCAATACATTTCATAAACCAACCCAATTCCTAGCCCATTTCCCCAAAACATGACTTATTTTTCTCTTTTCGTGCTTTAAAACCCAAAATAGTTCATTTCGTGTCCTTAAAATCATTCATTTCGTGTCCTTTTTATTAAAACATTCAGAGCAGTTTATTTTGGTCCATAATTTGGGTCCAATTATTGAATAGTTGGATGAAGTTTCAAAAGAGCTTTCCAACGATATATAAGCCCAAATCCGAGTTATAACGAATAAGTTATGGCCAAAATACTAAACCGAGTCCAAACCGAACCTAAGCCCACCTTACCTACGACCCAATGATCATGTGGAGGGTCCAAAGACTTTAATCCCATTCCTAAACAAATTAGGATTAATTGGAAGCTTTTATAAGTTTCTAAAAGATCTCAATTATCCTTTTTGAAAAGATAAAATTAAAGAGTTGGAATATGAATAAAACTTCTCTTTTTGAAAGTCCTAATTCTATTCGAATTGAAAGACGTTCAAAGATAATCAGATATTATTTTCGTGACTCATAGTTTTTATCCAAATCTTAAATGGTTGGATAGACCTTGAAATTATCTTTTCAATGATATAATATAATACTAATTCTGAGCTATAACGAAAAAGATATGAATGAAATACGAAACTCTATCCATAACTGACACCGTCTTACTATTTCGGCCATATCTTTTATTCTACAGAATATTTTAATCTTATTCCAATTGGGTTAGAAAGTAGACTTCAACAGTTTTCCAACGACATATTATTTATCTTATTCCAATTTATGTATCAAAAACTATGATAAAAACAAAAATCGCAAAAACTGCTGTCTATCGAGTATTATTCCGATTTAATTCGGATCTTATCTTAATTTTTCGACCCTTCTTTATCTCTATAAATAGAGGTCGTCATATATCCCCTAGCTTTTCAATCATCAACAAGCTTGATCACCAAATTATTCTCTATTCCTCTCTTATACACCAAAATCATTCTCTTCTCCCTCTTTAACCTAATTTCTAGCCATCCTATTCTTCCATACATCCTTTAAGCACTCCAAGGAGTCCATAATTGACCCGAAGTTCTATACTTAAACCAAGGCGTGAAAGTTATAATTAACTGAGGGTTTGGACCAAATCAACTCTATTTTTTATTTAATTTAATTTACATTTGATTTATTCATGATGTAGCAATTTAAAGGAACACGCGGAATGTGAGTAATCAATTAATCTAATTACTTTTTTTTTTATTTTATATTGCTAGTATCATGATTAGGTTTATTTATGATTTGATTTGACTAACGATTTATTGTTAAATTGCTTCCAATATTAATGTTTATTCTATTATTATTTATGATCACCATATTGAATGTTTATTAAAGGGAATATGAAATTGAAAATTATGACTAATAAGATAATTTTGACAACCGGTTTAGGTTCCTTTAATCTGGTTATTTAATCATGTGATCACAATATTATAGAATTATATGTTGCATTAATATTCAACCAATTTAGCATAATAATAGTTTGGAGCAAATTGAATCTTTGTTTGCATGCCTTTGAGATCACATGAATACTTTTCATAATAAAAATCGAGTAGAGGCCAATACGGGCGAATGTGACTCCATGACTCACTTCGTACCATCATCCCCAATCCTCCTTTTGTGGTTCCGAATCATATAGAGTTAGTAATCTCATGGATTATGAATGGGGTGTAACCTTCACGGGTCAATCATTGTTGCCTATTGTTGTTCCTCAATCGTGGTTGCCTTAAATGATCCGTAAACGGTTTACAAGTTCCTTAAAAACTTGTTGGCGGCTCCCTACTTTCCTTATCTCTAATCGCTGTCCCTATCGATATGTTAATTCCCACTTCCTATGAGTGCCAAGCATATTCACACATGCTTTAACGTAGGCGCAATTCGAACAACGCCTACAGTTAATTTAGAAAGCAAGAGAGAGATAGAAAGCTATATTGCTCAAAGGAGAGAAGAGAGAGAATTTGGTGATTGTTGATGAGAGTTGATTATTAAAAACGGAGGTCTAATATAAGGACCATATTTATAAGAAAATAGTTCGGAAACCGATAGAAAAGAGATCGAGTTCCAAACGGAATAAAACACATCCTAGCGCCAGTCGACAGGATTAGCGCCAGGCGCTGTTTTAGAAAATCACACGTTTTCCACGCGGAATCCACTGCTTAATATAATTAAGTTGTAAAATCCGTTATAAAAAGGAAAGTGATGCAGCTAATTTGGAACTTCCGTTTTAGACGATGCAACAAAAAAAGTAGGAAGTATAAAGTAAAGTGAATAGAACAAAAAAATTTTTTTTTTTTTTGGGGGGAGGGGCGGGGTTATGGGACTAAAACAAAAGTGTTTAAAAAGAGGGAGTAAGACCTTATTCAGTTTACTTATTTTTTGCTTAACTAAAATTATTTTTATTGAACTGAAATTATTTTGGTGATTAAATTATTTTTTCTAAATTGAATTTTTTTTTTTTTTTTTTTTTTTTTTTTTGGCTAAACTAAAATTATTTTTAGTGATTTTCAATTTTATGTTGAAGTTCCTAAATTTTAGTGTACATAAGCACCACTAACAATATGTTGAAAAAAAAAAAAAGGAAATCCGGTAATCCACCATAATATCAACAAAATCGAGGGAGAGGACCAAACAGTCAAAGTTTCACTATCCTCCATAATTCTAAATCCCCTTTTCTTTTTCTCTCTTTTTTCACAGTGATTTTTCTTTCACTATGTAAATGTAAAAAAGGTTCAAATTATAAATCATTATATATTCTAGCACATTATCACATCACACTCCCTAAGTGTAGCCTCACTCACTCACTCACTCACTCACTCCTCACTAAAGGATAACAATAATGTACCTTCTTCAACTATAGCCTTAATCCAACATTACATTTTCACATTAAACCCGATTACCCGGCCCGTTCATTTCTACTAGAAATATGGTTCAAAGAAGGTACATTGTTCAAATATTAGCTCTATGTTCATTATGTAATCTTTGTTCGGCCTTTTACAACTTCACTATCCCGGGTCAGCACCCGGACCCGGAAGCCGTCGCCCGAGAGGTTCATAGGTAGAGTATTTATCAGTTTTACACTTTTACATTCTTCAACATTATTTTACGTTGCATAAAATCTTTTGTTACGAATAAATCGAGTTATTGTTATAATTTTCGATATTGATTATATCTCATGTCTTCAATGGTTATTATTAGCTACATTATATTGTTGAGTTCTAAGATAAATTCACCACATATATACGCAAAAGTAGTTTAATAGCGTCGTATAATTAACTAAATTAAGGGGCATTTTCTTATCATATTTACATAAAATGGGTTCCTAATCTTTTTAATCTGGTAGTTGTGTGTTTATTCTACGTACATTTTCCTGAATATTGATTGTAATCCCGTTTTTAGGGTATTTTAGTTTTTAGTTATTTCTTTGTTCATGTATTTGTAAAATAATAGACTTGGTAGTATCTTACGAAAGAATACCTTGATTAGTACTTTAGTAGTATTCTACTTTATTCCTTAGTTTAGGAACAAGTATATGTTTTTCATTTTATATTTGAAATAAAAAATGTAAATAATAATGTACTATATAAATCAATGTAATGAGGATCATGGACCCCGGGAGTGACCATGGTTTGATTTTCACCCGACCTCTCCTATGATAGGAGGGGCACCTCCCTTATTTTAACCGTTTTTTTTTTAAAAAAAAAAAAAAAAAAAAAACTAACGTAATATCAATGCAAAACTATAAATTTAAAACTTATCCTCCATCCATAAAAATACGAAGTATAACTTTGGTTTGTACAAATATTAAAGTAGTGTCTACTGTCTAGTGTGTAATGTAAATTGAAAAGTTACTGAAATTGTGGGGATAGATAGGGAGATAAAGTTTCTTTAAAAAAAGATAATTGAAACTTTTTAGAATATACATTTGGGTATATATTTGATATAAAGTTATTAAAAAAAAATGCCCAGCCTTACAAAGAAAATTGGTGCCAATTATAAAGAGACTAGTAATCTAATAATGTAAAAACCCAAAGTTCCCGTTATAAAAAAAAAAAAAAAAAAAAAAAAAAAAAAAAAAAAAAAAAAAAAAAAAAAAAAAAAAAAAAGAAGAAAAAAAATCTAAAGTTTATATGAAACATTAAACATTTTGATTATTGGCTTCACCAAAATCTAATGTAAATTAGTAATATTTAGGGTCTGTTCACATTTATTAAACTAAGCTAAACTGAACTAATTGGAACTGAACTGATTGGAGCTGAACTGAACTGAATTGAGCTGAAATGAATATTTTATGAGAGAGGGAAATTAAGAGCTGAACTGAACTGAACTGATTGGAGCTGAACTGAACTGAAATTAAGTAACTATGAACAGGCCCTTACTCCGTAGAATATTGGTAAAATACACTAAATGTATCAAAAATAAGAAAAATCAAGAAAAAAAAAACTTGTTATCAACAAATATAAGTTGAGTACATGAGAAAAAAAAAAGTTAATATAAAGAAGAATAAATATTATAATTTAGTTAAACAAAAATAATTGGAGGGAAACATAATGTTAATCAATTTGCAAACAAATTCCAGATACTTATTTTTCTGCTTTTTATTTGAGCTATTTATTTTAATACTTCGTATGTTACTTTAACTTTTAGCTTTGGGTTATGTTTAGGATAATAGAATAGTATTAACTGATCTCTTTATGAGATTATGGATTAATGAATCATACATTTTATTGTATTTTATTAAAATGATGAGAAAATAAAAAGAAAGAAAAGACAAAAAAAATAAAAAAAATAAATAAAAAAAAAATGAATCAAAAGAGCAGTGTGTAGTCGTTTGAGGTTGGAATGTGAGCTTAGCTACCCTACATGGGACAATGGGCAACTCCATGTTTCTTTGAGCAGTGTAATATCATGAAATGTCTAAGCTAATTTTTTTTAGCAGAGTCGAGGACTAGCTAGCCTAAGAATTCTACATTTTCAGTCTTTTATGCAACAACATTCGAACCCTATTCTCTCTTCTTCTATTAAGGTGTAAGAGTACGGAGTAGTTTGTTACCCTTTCCCGCACTTTTAAAGGATCCTGGTCACTAACTCGGGCCATATTAAATTGTAAGAGGTTCACACCATGTGACCTCTTACTCCACCAAAATAACTCTTATAACACTGACCACTTAACCTCTATAATACTGATCAAATAATTGTTCTAACAATGACGAATTAATCGTTGTAACACTGATCATGCAAGTAACCCCTATAACACTAACAACCACATATAAGAATTTGTGAATCATTTAAATATTGAACATCGTCTTTTGAAACTTGTTCAATTAAACTAGCTAGTCTCCTTAATAAACTATAGAATATTGCACATTTCTAAAGGAGAAAGCATGGATTTTTGTCTTTAATGATTTATTCACTGGATTTCTTATGTTAATAATGAGATAAGTCACGTTCCTTCAAACAAAAGTTACTAATAGGGAGTAATTATGCTAAGTGATTATATCTTAATACATACATTTCTATATAATAATCGAGGGTGGGGCAAGATGTTTGCCTACTACGTATATAAAAGTCAAAACATGGGAAGAAAAACTGGATGCACTTGGAATCTGTAAATGCTTCTTTTTCTTTTCATTTTTTGCTTTTCTTTAGCTTCGTATTTCACTTTGTGCATACAAATTTTAATAGTTTAACTACAACTTGTTACGTAGTTTATAACAACATTTGTACTCTTGGAGAACCAAAAGAGTCGGGAACATAAACATAGAGAAGCTAACTTAGGCCTACATTCCAAATAATTGTTAACCATAGAGAAGCTAACTACGTCCCAATATACCCCCTTATCGGGACACATATGGATTTATAGAGTGTGAATATAGTGTGAATATGGATTGTTATTGTGATAAAATGTACTGTATATGTGATGGGATAAAGCTAGAAGTGACAATTAGGAAAACTGGATTGGGTTCGGTTAAATAAGGTCTGGTCAGATCTAGTTTGAATATAAGCCATGCTAAATTGATCTAAATTAATGTGACAATTAGAAAAACTAGGTCGGGTTAGGTCAATTAGGTGATTTTCGAGCTTTGGGGGTCAATTAGTAACCCTTCTTAAAGTGTATGAGACCCTAGCTTAGTGGAATAAAAGTTATCAAAAAGTTGGACTAAAACTAAATGTAGTACAATAAATTTTTGTACACCTAGTGTACTCAAAGACATTTGCCTAATAAGTTAGTCACTACATTTATTCAAGCAAAATGAACATGTAAAAGTTTGCAATAAGAACATTAAGCTAAAAATTAATGACAATTTCGCATGTTCTTTCAATGTTACATTGTTTAATTAGTTAAACTATCTCAACAAATTACACATTTATGTTTTCCCATGCAGGCTAGTGAATGTTTCTGTAACAAGAAGACATTTACTTGAAGATGCTTCAAACTGCGCCACCGGCAATCCAATCGACGATTGTTGGCGATGTGACCCAAATTGGGGAAACGATCGCCAAAGGTTGGCCGATTGCGGTATCGGGTTTGGGCAGTATGCTTTAGGTGGCAAAGGTGGTGAGTATTACATTGTCACTGATCCTTCTGATGATGATCCTGTTAATCCAAAGCCTGGTACACTACGCTATGCTGTTATACGAACTGAACCTCTTTGGATCATCTTTGCTTCTAATATGGTTATCCACCTTTCTCAGGTATGCAATTGTTGTATGTTATCCTATTATTCATCTTTTTTATTTGCATGCATGAAAATATAATACTCGTAATAGGTATCTTTCCTAGTACGGCATTGATTAAGGAATGCATGACAAAATCATCAAGCGCAAATCACTTTAATTAATTAATGTGCAAATCACTTTAATTAATTAATGTAATTTTTTTTTTTTTTTTTATTAGGGCTATGTATATCATTTTCCATAATTTATAATCTATTGACTATTATAATAAATTGTCAAATGTTTTGGTTATGTTTGGCAACGGTATTTGTAAATGAGCTAGCTGAAACTAATAAGATGTTGAAATTAACAAGGTATCCGATTAAACTTTAAGCCAAATTGAGCTAGTATTTTGTTATAATGCAAGATATACATGCTTAGCAAAATTTTATACAATCTCAACTTTATGAATTTCATTGCAAGCACAATTTTAGTACCAAAATTTAATTTCTGCTTGATTAAAGCTTGTTTTTATATTGTGTTGTAGGAGCTAATCTTTAACAGTTACAAGACAGTAGACGGAAGAGGGGTGGATGTACACATAACAGGAGGAGGATGCATAACCTTGCAATATATTAGCAATGTAATCATCACCAACATCCATGTCCACCACTGCCACCCATCTGGTAACACCATGGTCCGAGACAGCCCAACCCATTATGGTTTTCGAAGTTTGTCCGATGGAGATGGGATCTCTATATTTGGATCTAAGGATCTTTGGATCGACCACTGCTCGCTGTCTCACTGTAAGGATGGGCTCATCGACATTGTAATGGGCTCAACCGCTATCACGGTGTCTAACAACCATTTCTCCCACCATAATGAGGTTATGCTTCTAGGGCATAGTGACACGTACGAGCCTGATACAGGAATGCAGGTACGTAACATTATATAACATTAAGAAACATTATCACGTGAGATGTGAAAAATTGACAACTTATTACGATATTTATAAATGTATCACAGGTTACAATCGCATTCAACCATTTTGGACCGAAGTTAGTACAAAGGATGCCAAGGTGTAGAAAAGGGTATATACATGTTGTGAATAATGATTTTACACAATGGGAGATGTACGCAATTGGTGGTAGTGGAAATCCAACCATTAATAGTCAAGGAAATCGTTTCATTGCTCCTTTTGATCGTTATGCCAAAGAGGTAATAGTAGCTCAAAGCCTCTAACCAATGCCTTTTCATTTTTCTTGCTAATTTCTAATTTGATTTGATTATTAAACTGTTTAGATGTCATGTTATATGAATTATGAATTTGGACGTGACATTCAGAGTCCTAGACCACATATATAAATTGATTTAACATAATTCTCCGTTGTTTGTGGCTTGAATTATATACAGGTACCAAAGTAAAAGGTTCTCTATGCCCAATACTTTAATAATTATTCATTAGTCATGTAAAAGTGTAATTTAAACTATGTGTATGACAACTATTTCTGAAGGCGAGGTGAATTTGTTTGATTCAAAGCAAAATACTATGGAAAAAAACTAAAAAAGCACTTAATGTCTTTTGATACAAATTTGAAATTCCACCAATTACTCGCTCTGTTTTCTTGAGTCCTACTCAATTACTGTTGATATATATAAATAAGGAAAGTGAAAATAGAGACCATGTATATGAACACTTTTGTATTTATAGGAGAGAAATAGAGAGTAAAATATTTTTAAATATAGATAGACCCCACAAGGTGATTAAAAGCCTATTTATAAAAGGAATAGTGTAAAAGTGATTAAATTCAAAAAAAACGGATGAAAAACAAAGTGTAAATACCATAGGATTTGTGAAATCGGATGAAGTATTGAATTTTAAATTATGAAGTTTGCCAATAGGCAGAATGATAACTAACTTTGATATGGGTCCCATGATATATGATTAAAAGTCATGAGTTTTTGACTTTGTATGAAATGAAAGGTCCCGTATCTGATAGTAGGACCTAAATTATCGTTGGATACCATTTTTTCCAATAACACTGAACTCTGTTGTCCTACCTCTTACGTATGAGTGTGAACATGCAATTGCACTTCCATTGATCCAAAATTATTAATCCCTCGGCTAGCTAGCTAGTGAACTATTTGCATGCATATTAAACTTTAATTTAATGTTTTACATACTAATCATAACATAATCTTCCCTTTGTTATTTCTTGGTTACAATATAAGTGGAACATGGTAGTTATTTTTAGCCTGTGTCATGAAAAGATCAGCAAATATTTTGAATTTTCAGTAATCTAATATGCTACTAATTATTGTATAGAAATGAATATATAATTCTTGTACATTATTGATAATGTATTTTTTCACATATTCAATCGTAAATCGTTACATTAATAAGTTTTTGCCATCTATATCTATACTTCTATACTTTATTAGTATTTAAAAACTATAACCAAGAAACTAAGAAAAGACACATGTCCTCATCTATTCTATTACACTTCTCTAACCATAGTGCCACATGTCATCTTACACTATTAATTTTTTATTGCACCATTTTTTTTAATTCTTTCATTAAACTTATACTTAATCTTTCATACACACTTCATCTCTTCATCTTCATCTCTCCCCTTTAATTCAACCTTTTCCTATTCTCTCTTTAATTTTAGCCCTTCCACCTACTATTTAAGCCTCTTTTTCAATTAAAGTTCCATAATTTTAATTTCTTTAATCATGTTTTCGATTACATATTATACCCTATAATGACTTACGGATATTTCTTCACTTATCTCTCAATACAATTTTATATGAATAACCCGTGCATTGCACGGGCCAGAAGACTAGTTGTAAATAATTAGATTTACCTTGCTATATACTTCGTACAAAGTACAAAAGTAGAGTTCCTTATACAATAGTACGGATTAAGAATCTTACTTATAACTAGGGTGGATTAGTAGCCTTCTAAGCCATTTCTCCAAAATCAATTAGAAAAAATCAAAAGCTTAGTTCCTCCAAAATAAAAATACCAAGAACTGCCTAAATCGTCCAAAAATCACATCAAAAATATTTGAAATATGATGTATATCTATTATAATACTACATCAAACTCAATAATTGTCCATCATAGGTATAAAAGGAAAACATGTTATAGAAAATTCTATATCATTTTGCACAATACAATTTCACGTGTATTAACACGAGTACATTCTAATGATGAAGGGATAAAGTATTAAAATGCGAAAATGGATGCAGGTAACAAAGAGAGTAGGAGTAGACGAGAAAGATTGGAAGGGGTGGAATTGGAGATCAGAAGGAGACGAAATGGTGAACGGTGCATATTTTGTGGCGTCAGGAGCGGCTGTTGAAGTCCAATATGAGAAAGCTTACAGTGTGGAGCCCAAATCTTCTGCCTTCATTGACCAACTTGTCATGCATGCTGGCGTTCTTGGTGACAGGTTTATCATCTTTCCCTTTCTTTTTCTTTTTAATCATCTTCACATATTATTATTTTTATCGTGATTAAAATTGACTTTTACTACAAGTTATTAAATTTAATTTAAATGTTAATTGTGTCATTGTGTGTGATACTACATTGTCAAATATTCCAATAATGCTTAGCTACCTTATGTTACTTGGATTTGGATACTCATGTTTGACACGAGTATGTATTCAAACTCAGCTATTTTGTGAAAAATATTTCTGTGATTTTAAACTAAAATAAAGTCTTAGTATCATAGCAATTTCCTAGTGTTAAGGGTTTGACACAGGTATCTAAGGTAAAATGAAGAGTTCGAGTAACATAAATTCTATCTATGTGGCTATAACAATCAAATACACAGGGTGATATAGTAAGGATTAATGAATAGTAGATTAATTAGCTTTAAGGAATTTATACAGATCAGATCCAAAATCCAAACATTGTAGCCAACACAAATGAGGTAGATATGTTTAAGAGTTGATATTTACTATGGCATAGTATATACAACTACAATTTTGTTAAAATTTTCATAAGTTTAAGAGTTGAAGTATATATTTCGTTATGTTGTTTTAGGGATCTTTCCGTTTACATTTTGTATTGTGTCGTGTCGTATCATGTCATGTACTCTGTAATGAATATGTTGCGTTAATCAATGCAGTAGACACAACTTAGGCAAGTGGACTGCTGGACCAGGTGACAAAACAGGATTAGACTCGGATGATTATGATTACAGCGATGATTATGATGGAGCCACACCTACAAATTCATCCCCAACTTACACTCTTCTATTCCTTTTGTTGATGTTATCATTTTGTTATTTGTATGTCATCCCTAACGTCGATTTTCTATGACAAACATCTTGAAATCGAATTAATTCTTGTCTGTTACTTCTAACTTTGACATTAATGAGTAAAACTCTTTATGTCTCTTAACTAGGGCTCTTATTACAAAATTTCTTTTATAATACTGTCTTTTATTAACTAGTGTTTTTATTGTGCCTCATAATGCCACCAAAATATTACTAAGGATTATCAAAACGTCTAAAAATAGTAAATACCCTCGTTGCTCATAGAATATTATATGAATGAGAGATTGAAAGACATATACTACCTCCGGTCCAATTTACTCGCAACAAAGGGGTATTATTTGTGAGACATAAAATATTCCTTTGTTGCGAGTAAATTGGACCGGAAGTAGTATATGTCTTTCAATCTCTCATTCATATAAAATATATTCATTTTCCGATCACATCTTTTTTACTGGATGCCTTTAGTTACAAAATACGCGTCCATATAATTATAGTGAAATTTTGTTGTAGTTAGGGCATGTTTTTATTGACTAAACTCAGCTGAACTGAATTGAACTGAACTTATTAGAGCTGAGATGAACTGAACTGAACTAAAATGAATATTTTATAATAGAAGGAAATTAGAAGCTGAACTGAACTGCACTTGTTAAAGCTGAACTGAACTGAAAATAATTGTATGAGAACAGACCCTTAATTATTTGTCTTAGCTTTGTGGTGACGGTTCCAGAAAATCTTCCATATGGGTTCGAAATCATTAAACACGTACAAGAAAATTAAATACATGATTCAAAATACAAATTACGACTAATAATTTGAGTTTGCATGTGTCAAAAAAAACTGCACCTTCCGAATTCATTAAGCACATAATAAAATCAAATGCGAGCATGTTCCAAAATACGATGTACGGAGTACATTTAATCATTTGTATGTGCACATGTTCAAAATAGATATAAAAAAAAAAACAACTTAAAAGAGAAAAAAATACATTTAATCATGGAAAATTGGCTTTAAATAATACCAAATACAAACTCAACTATTTGTTATTAGTGGTACCACCTTTTATACTATATGTGCAAAATAGTAGGCCAATCTCCAAAAATGTATTTCGATAAATATTCTGTCTATCTTTGTAATTAATTATTATTTTTTATATTAATCTTTTGTTTTCCCATACATAATATTATAATAACAATATTCTTTACAATCCAAATTAATAAGGAAAAATTGATGGGAATAATCCTACCTTTTGAACGTCGGAGATTATTAATCCCACCTATGGGATTCTTTTTAATAATCCTACCTTTATACCTTATTCGCTCCTAATAGTCCCAACCGGTCATGTAACAAGTTACCAGACACGTATCGGCCTGTGATTGGTAAAAAAAAAATAAAAAATAAAAAGCTTTTTTTAAGGAAAAAAATAAAAATTGAATAATTAAAAAAAAAAACCACCCACCATCCCTAGCCACCCGATCCCGTTATCAATGTCGCCAAAGTGCCTTGCCCCACGACGCCGACCACCTAGATCAACACCCCTAGTGCCGACGCCCCCTCTCCGCCTCCCTCGAACCACTAGCCTCCCTTTCACCGTCACGAAAACCCTCGAAAACCAACCATATACAGCCTCCTTTCTCTGCCCTAATCCCGGCTCCCCTCCCTTTCCCCCGTTTCGATCCTCTCTCCCCTTCCTTCGTCCCAATCCCGACCTCCCTCCCCTTTCCCCCACCTCGATTCAGTCGATTTGGTGGGTTTTTCGACTTATTGAAGGTGGAATTGGGTTTGGTGGGTTTTTGATTTTTCGAAGGTGGTTTTGGGGTTAGGTTGGCTAGGGTGGATTGCGGTGGTTCGCACCTGGGTGGTGGTGGTTTCGGGTCGCGGTGGTTTCGCGTCTGGTGGCAGTGGTTTTTGGTCATGGTGTGGATGGTGGTGGGGATGGTGGGTGTTGGTTTTCTCTTTTTTTTTTTTAACTTTTTAATTATTTTAAATTTTAATTTTGGACAAATCAAATTGTGACACATGTAAAATAAACTTAATAAAAAAATGACCTCTTCAACCGGTTACTGGTCACCCGGGACAATTAGAAGCAGAAAGGTGGGATTTTTAAAAAGAATCCCAAAGATTGAATTATTAATCTCCGACGCTCAAAAGGTGGGATTATTCCCATCAATGTTTCCAATTAAAAATGCCCCATCCTTTTGTTAGGGTTTTTTTTAAAAAAAGAAATCAATATGTAATTAATTTTTTTTCATAATACATATAGTAATTTCTACATCACATAATAGTTAATACAATATGTATTTAAAAAATTAAATAAATAAAATAGTAATAAATATAGACGCAATATTACTCATAATACGTCTTTGGTGACTTGCGTACTATTTTCCACATATAGTATAAAATGTGGTACAATTAATAGCAAATAGTTGAGTTCGTATTATTTTGCACACACCATTGATAGTTGGTATTATATTAAGCCAATTTTTCTTTAATCGTTTGTATGTGCACATGTTTTAAATAATAAAAAGTACAGCTTAAAAGAGAAAATTTGTTGGAAATTCTGAGAGGGAGTTGGGAGCTTGGGGCAGCAGCTAAAACTTAAAACTAAAGGCTTGTTTGGCGTTGTTTTTGGTTTTCAATTTTCAATTTTTTTTTTAAAACCAAAAACCAAAAAAGGAAACAAGAAAAAGGTGTTTCCACTTTTCTGTTGTTAGTTTTCAAAATTATCATGATTTTAATAAGTGACTAATTTTTTATTCATTATATGACATATATCATATGATTTTTTTTTTTAAAAAAAATAAAATAGAAAACCACATTAATGCCAAACGAACCCTTAAAAACGTAAAAATGTAAAATATGTGTTGATGCCTTGATGGGTGTAGCGACATAAAGTCAAAACACGAAGTGTTTCAACCGTTGGGCTGCTGAATTCATACTTGTTTAAAATGCATACTTGTTTGTTTATCGCGTTGTTTTATATTTATCCTTACTGTATTAGAAAAAAAACTTATCAGATTTTTTCGGATTTAGTATGAGTTTAGTTGAACCCATTGAACGCATACTGAAACTGCCACGGTGTCTTTGTGGAAGCTCATGTCACGCACATAGTGTAAATTTGCCTATTATTAATATGGTAAAATCAATTAGTTTTATGACAAATTTGCAAATTTTTAGGTATATATACAACAGTTGCATTGGAAGTTTTTTGCTTTTATGCCATGATTTTGAAGTCGTACTAGATTTATTAAGATTTGTTTTTTTTGGTGTTCTTTATTTAGATGTTTATGAAACATAATCAGTGGCGGGGCTGGGCCGGTGCAAGGTGGGCGACGGAACAGGGCCCCCAGAAAAAGGGCCCTGAAAATTAGTATACATACAATTTTTTTTCACTAATAATTATAAAAATAATCACTAATTGGATCAATGGTCATGTAGTATTCATGATAATCTCAAGATCAGGGTTCGAAACCCACTAGAGTCTATTTTTAACCTTTTACTTTTTTACCTACAAATTAAGGGCCCAATTTATAAAACTTGAAACTTGAACAAGGCTCCCAAAATTGTAGGCATTTCTAGCCTCGCCCCTGAACATAATATGTTTATTTGTATTTCACCATCCAATAATAACCACCCATTTTATATTTAATTTTAAAGTACACCCTAAATAAGACAAAAAATAAATAATAAATAAAAATAAATAAATAAATAAATAAATAAACTAGATTTCACCACCATTTATCATTTTTTGTATAAAAAACTCGTTTAAATATCTAGGAAATTTAGTCAAAAAATACCTTTTAAAACCTTTTTTTTTTTTTTTTTGAAACCACCTTTTAAAACTTTTTGTTAAAGCACACCTAAAAACAGTTTTTTAATTTTTTTTTTCAAGATATCACCTTAGGCCAACTACGTGCTCAACTCCTCTTTTTCTTTTTTCCCCCTTTTTCCTCCAATTACTTTTTCTCTCCTCAACACCACCAAAATCATAGCCTATACAACCCCAGCCGCCGACACCACCACATCACCACCTAGCCACCACTAGAACCACCTTTCAGCCGCCAACACAACCACCCATCAACCTAGCTACCACTACCCACCCAAATCACTCTAAACCCACCCGAAAAAATCCTCACCCACATCCAAAACCACCCATGTCCCACCCTAATCCACTCGGGAAAAAGTTTAACCCCTTCCCCCCCCCCCCCCCCCAACCCCCCAAAAAAAAAAAACACCCAATCCCACTCCAAATTAATTAACCCCACAGCCCCCCCCCCCCCCCTCTACACCATCCATCACCCTCCAAAACCACTAGCCCACCACAAAACAACCCAAAAAATAAACCCTATACATCTCCAACAAAATTAACAACAAATTAATTTCATTAATTTAACTTTAACAACTTGCCCAGTTACCTCAAAATTACGTTAATTTATGTTGTTCTATGCATTAATTTGAGCAAACTAATGGAATTTGCCCTTTCAATTGACAAAATTCGAGGTTTGTTAGAAAGAAGAGAGGAGTAAGAAAGTCTAATTAGAAGGAAAAGGGGGGGAAAAGAAAGAAAGGGGATTTTTTTGGGTGGGTTAAGAGTGATTTGGATGGGCAGTGATGGCAGTTAGGTTGATGGATGGTGGTGTCATCGGCTAAGGGGTGGTTCTAGTGGTAGCTAGGCGGTGGTTTTGGTGTTGGTTGTTCAGGCTACGTACATGATGGTAATTTTGGGGTATGGAAATGGCGGCTTTGGGGTTGGAGGGTGGTTATGTTTTGGCATGGTGGAGGCAATTTCAGGCAGGTTGTGTTCGTTTTATTTTGGGGATAATGAAATTGGTGATTTCAGGGTTGTCTTGAGGTGTGTCAATGGGGAAAATTAGGGTTGACACAAAATGATATAGACACACCAATATCCTTTCTTTTATTAGTAATGTCTCACAAATTTTGTGTTTTATTATTTACAATGGAAGCTTTTTTGTGACATGAAGTGACACTTAAATCAATATATCTTCAACTCAATTGTGTGCGATAAGATAGAAATAAAGAGAATGTAATGTGTCAACTAAAAAAAAAGTCCATGTTGAACATAAAGCTAAAGGTGTGTTTTATTTACTGTATCAAATTTTCACTGATATGAACTTATTTAAACTTATTTATACTTATCTATAAAGAATATATTAGTAGGCCAAATTTTCTAATTCTTTTCAAATCTTCACATTCCTTTACAAGGGAAATTGTTCTATGAAAAAGCTCTATCTTCTTGAATATATATAAACCACTACAAATTATGAAATTAATAAGCATATTATTTTGGCATAATGCCAAATTCTTCCCATGTAGGTCTATGTTTTTAATTATTTTGACAGGCATGTAGGTCTATGTTACATAAGTAATGGTTGCACTTTAATTATCTATAAGATTTTTGAAGTTGGTCAAGCGTGAGCATGCATGGGTAAGCTAGAAGGATAATATTCCAAAGAATATATTTGAACGTAATTTGGTGTCTAAATGAACTGAATGATCTTGGATATAGTGGATATATTTGGTGATCTACAAATAATTTGCATCTTATGTTATCCTTAATTTATCTTATTATTTTTGTAATCACTCTGAATACCTTTCTATTCCCTTTTTAGGAAGTGTACGCAGCCTTGAGGACCGGTTTCTGACGTCCAAAACAAAACTGGATATAAAGTTTGGATTATAAAACTAATGTACCTAAGATAAACTAGATAAGCTGCATATGATTAGATAGAATAAATCTATATGCCTCATCCAAGCCGTTGACCGTACAAGAAGAAAGTACTCGTTGTATATACAATCAGTGGTGGATAGACCTGGCAACCTTAACCCGACCTGAATGATCCAACCCATGACCCGAAGGGTTGACCCGATAATGACTCGAACTAACTCAACGAAACCCGAAATGGAGTTGACCCGAACGTCACTTGAGGCCCGAAATGACCAGATCCGAAATTGATCCAAAACCCAAACTTGACTGACTCGAAGTGATCCGACCTGATTTAAATCCAAATTGATTGATCCAAATCGACCCGACTCAACCCAAAGTGACCCAATTCATGAAATAAATAGGGTAAAATGGTGAATTACTTATTTTAAGTCTTTTTCTTTCCTAAGTAATAGGTACTCATGATTTTTTTTTTTATTTATTTTCTTAACGATTTTACTTTTTTTTAAAATTATTTTTTTAAGTGAATGTATTTTGGTGATCCGACCTAAACTTGATCCGATCCAAATTGACTCGACCCGAAATTGACCCAAAAATTGAACCTAAAAAATGACCTAACCTGAAGTGACCCGACCCGAACTTAATCCGAAGTGCTGACTCGAAACCCAAATTAACCCGACTCGATCCGATCCGGACCCTACCTGAACGACCTGTACACCCGTTTGCTAGGTCTAGTGGTGGATATTGAAAAAAAATACTCATATTTAACTGGGTTAAAATAGATTTGACAAATTCTAATGGAGTTAAGTAGGTAATTTTTATTGTAATCAAATTTCCTCATTTCATGTTCAAATACTTGTATGTGCATCCATCTGCAGCAACTTTTGTGTGCTGCCGGCCAAACGGTGTAGCTAACACTAACACACACCAAATAACTCCTATTCGACGAGTAATCCCTCACTGAGCAATCTTTGACCGATCGAGTAACCGTACCCCTGACCGATTTAATTAGTAACACAGGGCCAAGTGAGTAACTAACCCCTGACCGTCGCGACCAAGTAACCCCTGACCGACCAAGTAACCCCAGACCGAGTTAGTAACTTCAAACTCGGGGTGGTAATTTCATCCAAACCCGATGGATAACCATCCACCCGATCGAAATACATGGATGAAAACCTGAACTTAAGTGAGTAACGGATGGACGATGGATGAGTCAGGTGACGGATCAGGTCAATTCGGGTGATGATAACCCATCACCTAATCCATCACCCGACCCATCCATCCACCCAACATATATACATACATATATGTATATACATATATATATATATATATGTATATACATATATGTATATACATACATATATGTATATATATATATATATATATATATATATATATATATAATTAATAATATAATGTCCATTTGAAAATTTAGGAAGTAACATGTGCTTTTAAGTTAGTAAAAAGGAGCAAGTATATATTAGAAAGATGTATCAAAGTCTTAATTATGAAAGTGTAATAATTATAATTGTATTTATGTATTTTATTTCGCCCGATCCAGCCGATTCATCCATGGATGTTGGATGGAATGGATGTGGATGAAGGTAAATTAGGTGGATGCATGGATGGATTGGATGACAAATGGATCGTTAGTGAATGGAGGTGGATGAAGCATCAACCGACCCACCTCCGATCCATTCCTACCCCTACCCCAAACCGATTGAGTAACCCTCTATAGCACTAACAAAGTAACCCTCATAATAATTGGCCACACGGCATGGTCTGCTACATATGAAAGTTTGTGCCACCACTGTTTACGACTTTGTCAAAAACTATGATTTAAAAAAATCAGATTTGAGAACATTACTTTGTAATAGTTTTACCACAAAAGTGTAAAAACACATTTGGGTAGCACGTACTATCCTTTTGTGTTCCGACAACAACCTCTGGTAAGGGGGAGAAAAAAAATCAATCAAAATATTCAAAACTCTTTATTGAAAATTGAGTTATGGAAAATAATACTACCACGATCCGTTACATATTATTTGCAACGATTTGACATAAAGTAGAGAGGAAAAATGTCTAATTGTTGCAAATTAATTAATTTGTAACGGAGGTAGTATAAGAAAAACAATTTCTCGAATACAATAACATATAAATCCAATCTAATTTCACTTTGTGGTTGACTTACTTTGTGAAGTCAATCTAGGAATTAGGGTTCTTGGTCGAAACTTTAAATTATTTTCTAATGAAATCTGGGGATTTAAGGCAATTGAATGGTATTGTGCAATTTATAGGAGAATTCACACATCTATATCTATACCTAGTCTATAAAACACAAATTAAACCACAAATTATTTATGTGGCACGGTCATTATAAATCACTCATATGCCGCATTGCCACATATCATCTCCCTTAATCTTTCCTTTTTTGTATTTCGTCATAATTTTGGAGCGTGACTTATTGTACAAGTTGTGTAATAGCTAATAAATCAATTACCCCATTTAAAGCCTTGTTGACTTCTTACTAATTGCCAATTGCACTAATTGGCATCCATTATGGACTTACCATTCTTTCAGAAAGAATTGTGTGGACCTAATCCACAATAAACCCGAGATTTATACACACGCAACTGATATAATATTGAACATAGTGACCCTTATTTTTAACATAGTAACCTTATTTGTAACGTAGTAATAACCTTTATTAAAACTTGTATAACGTTTAATATTATTGTGAACTTGAATACGTCGTTATTACCCTAATTTTAACATAGTGACATTTATTATTCATATTGACCAGTATGTAAAATATTTCATTAAAAAAATTAACCTCTTATAGCCTATTTATTACCAAAATGACTTTTATTTCAGCATAGCGACCTTATTTTTATTATAGTGAGCTTTTTCTTTTATTAATAAAATAACCATAGTTTATCTAATATTAGTGGTCCACAATAAATATGTGTGAACCGCGTTCATTTAAGAATTTGTGTCATTCTTTTATCATCCTTAATGGAAGCTAATTGATGGCCCTTCCACATTTTTAATTTCCTAGGTATACAAGATTCTTATTTAAAAAGAGAACTCTCCTAAACCCTACACACACACACACAAATTAAGACCTTCATTTTTTAGTGTTCACATGCAATCTCATCTAGTTGGACATTCAAACAATTTTCTTATTACAATTGGATTGTATCAAGGATTTGCATTAAGCAATTTTCTTTTCGCAATGGTTCTCGATGAGGTAACCAGCCCAATATAAGATGAAGTTTCATGGTGTATGTTGGTTGCAAATAAGGTTTATGCATGCCAAATTGAACTAATGGAGGCAAGGATTGGAATTATGTAGAGGGTTTTAAGCTAAGTCGGAGTAGAACTGAATATTTGGTACGCCGCTTTGGTACATAGAGCCATAGAGGGGGACAAACGATCACTACTAGAAATAAACTAAATTCCGACGGAGTTCTTCCGACAGACCATAATTTCCGTCGTTAAATTTGAAATTTCCGACGGAATGTCGTGCTTCGAAAAATTCCGTCGAAAAATGATGTTTCCAACGGAATTTCCCTCGCAATATTTACGACCGAATAAAATTTCCTCGAAAATATTATTTTCTGACGAATTTTCTGTCGAAAAGTCATTTCCGATGGAAATTTTTGTTGGAAACTTTTTTTTGCGAGGAATTAAATTTTGGTCGGAAACAACTTAATAACAAAACAAACCCTTCATTATTCACTCCTCTGACTTAACGAAAGGGAAGAGAGAGAAAGAACGAAAGGGGGAAGAGAGAGAAATAACGAAAGGGAGAAAGAGAAAGAGGAAGATCCGGCGCCGCCACCGCCGTTCCCCTTTCTCCCGTCCATCCACCGCCGCTTGCCCACCGACGGTAAGTTAGTTGTGGTTTATTTTTTGTTTTTTGGTAAACCCTAACCCTAACTAACTTATGACCAGCCACCACCGTCCCCTGAGGAAGATCCGCCTATTCCACCGCCTTTTTCCCGTCCATCACCCGCCGCTTGGCCGCCGACGGTAAGTGAATTGTGGTCTACTTTTTTGTTTTTTTTGTAAACACTAACCCTAATCTGTTTTGGGTTGTCAGGCGCCACCACCACCTTCGCGTCGGCAACCACAACCACCATCATCTCTAACCTACGACCACTATGCAGAAGGTCGTAAGTATTGTGCTTGTTTTCCGTTTTTTTTAACACTATAATTAAATCTCACATCATAAACTCTAAATTATATTTCCATTATATTTATTTGTTGGAATCGTGGATTTTCTTGGTCTAATTGTCAAGAAAAAGTGTAGATCTAGAGTTTAGTGACATTATAAAGTTTAAAATTCTTAGTTAAGGTGATGAATGACATGTTAGTGAAATATATAAATATAATTGTATATAGAAATATGTTAGTTTAGTTTATTTAATTTTAATTATGTATGTTAGTTTATTTGGTTAAAAATAGGCATTAGTTTTGTTTATTTTGAAAAAGAAAATGTTATTTTAGTTAAATTAAGCTTGATTATATATGTTAAGTTATAATATTAAAGTTTTTTGTTGTTTAGTTTATTTTGAAAAAAATAATATGTTAGTTTAGTAAATAGCTTGTTTAATTGTGTATGTTAGTTTATTTGGTTTAAAATAAGCATTAGTTTGGTTTAGTTTGATAAAAAATATTATTTTAGTTTAGTTTATTTAAGTTAATTAAACTAAAATAACATATTATTTGCATTTCCATGACACTTTGATGGGTAATGAATATTCAATACGCTTTGTGACTAATGTGATTATACATTTGCTTGAGTTGTGTAGAAGTTGTGATCATGAAACGAACTGAACGTAGCCGGATGTATGAAAGGAAAGTTGGACAATCTGTTAATTTGGCCTTAAGGGTAGATGAATTCCTTGAATACATGGAAGATCATCCCGAGAGTAGCAACCCGAATGAAGTAAGGTGTCCATGTTTTAATTGTAAGAACAAAAAGCTTTGGGATGCAGAAACGGTCAAACTTCATTTGTATCGCAACGATTTTGTACCTAATTACTATGAGTGGATGTGTCATGGGAAAGGGTTTCCAGGAGTTCCTGAACGACAGGTAAATGAATATCGTGAATCAGTTTTCGATGCTTTTGGTCATAATGAAGATCAAGGGCATTCCGAAGAGGCTAGTGTTTCTGCAGAGGAGGAGCCTGATGCACAAGCTAAGCATTTTCTGGATTTGTTAAAGACTTTCGAACAACCATTATTCGAAGGGAGTTCAATGTATGTGTTAGAGATGGCTGCCAGAATTACTAGTCTTAAGTGCGAGTATAATTTGCCCCATAGATGTGTTGACGAGTTTGCTTCTTTGGTGAATGAAGCGATTTCTGACAACAACCATATGGAGGACACATTCTATGAGGTGAAGAAGATTGTGAAGGGGTTGGAGTTGCCTCATGAAAAGATTCATGCATGCCCGAAAGGATGTATGCTGTTTTGGAAAGATGATGTTCAGTTAACCACATGTAGGGTGTGTGGTAGCGATCGATACAAGAAGACTTCTAAAGGTAGCTTAGTGCCTTTGAATGTTTTATTTTATTTCTCGATCACACCAGGTTGTAAAGGTTGTATGCAACCAAGAAAATTTCGGAGGAAATGACATGGCATTCGAAAGATCCTTGAGTTTAAGGCATAATGGCGCACCCTAGTGATAGTGAAGCTTGGAAACATCTCGATAGTTGCTTTCCAGATTTTGCCAATGAGCCTCGTAATGTTCGACTTGGCTTGTGTACAGATGGTTTTGCTCCTCATGGTATGTTTGGGGGACAATATTCTTGTTGGCCTGTCATTTTGACTCCTTATAACTTGCCTCCCTCAATGTGTATGAAAAGACAATTCATGTTCCTTTCGTTGCTCGTTTCCAGTCCTAAAAACCCTAAGGGCAACTTGGATGTGTATATGCAACCGTTGGTAGAAGAGTTGAAACAATTATGGGAAGTTGGGGCAAATACTTATGACATTTCAAGGAAACAAAATTTCAATCTTCGAGCAGCCATCCTTTGTACCATTAGTGACTTCCCGGCTTATGGTATGTTGTCTGGTTGGGTTGGACCACAGCTGGTAAGAAGGTTTGTCCTTATTGCATGGAGAAAAGAAAAGCATTTTGGCTTGACCATGGTGGAAAAGTTTCTTGGTTTGATTGCCATCGCCAATTCCTTCCAATATATCACCCTTTTCGAAATAGTAAAACTGCATTTTGTAAAAACAAAGTCGAGAAAGGTTCACCACCACATATCATGTCAAGAGAGGAACTGTGGGAATGTGTCAAAGACCTTCCAAGGGTAATAGATGGGCCGGAAGCACTGAAACGCCTCAAAAAAGCCAAAAAAGGGCGGTTCAAGCAAAGCTCACTCTAGGACCTTCCTTGTTGGAAGCATTTGCTCATCCGTCACAACTTAGATGTCATGCACATTGAGAAGAACTTCTTTGATCAGTTAATTCACACTATAATGGATGTGAAAAAGCATACATGTGACATGCCATCGGCCCAAAATGCCATTGCTAAATATTGTAAACAGCCACAACTCCATCTTCAGGAGGATGACAGAGGAAAAAAGTTCATGCCAAAATCCCCATTCGCTCTTGACAAGGCTCAGAGAAAAGTGTTTTGTGAGTACGTGGGTTAAACAGTTGCGGTTTCCTGATGGATACACCTCCCATTTGAGCATATGCGTAGATTTGCAAGCATGTAAGCTTCGCGGAATGAAAAGCCACGACTGTCATGTGTTCATGGAGGTTGTTGCCCGGGTGGCCTTAAGGGAATTCCTCCCTGTCCATATTTGGAATGCAGTTACAGAGATCAGTCAATTCTTCCGCGATCTGTGTTGCTGCACAATTACAGTTAGTGACATGGAGCGATTGGAGAAAAACATCGCTGAAATCCTTTGTAAGCTTGAGAAAGTTTTCCCTCCTGCTTTCTTTAACTCCATGGAGCATTTACCTATTCATTTTCCATATGAATGCAAGTTATGTGGTCCTGTTCAATATAGATGGATGTATCCCTTCGAAAGGTGTATCAAAGACACTTTCACATCCCCTTTCTTACAAACCATTCATTGTCATGACTTGTTCAATGTAATTGCAGGTTCTTGAATCACTAGAAACGAAAAATTGGGAACAAGGCTTGGGTTGAAGGTTCCATATGAAATGCTTATCTCTCTAAAGAGATAGCAAACTTCTGCTCAAATTACTTTCAAGCGTCGGTTGACACAAAAATACGAGATCTCGGTCGTAATGTGAATGTCGACATCGATTCCACTATGGACAACGCCGACTTACCAGAGTAATCTTGTCTCAACTGAGGGTAAAACTCGGTATTTAGATGAAAAGAAACTCGAGTGTGCTCATTTGTTCGTGTTACAAAACAGCGGCATTCTTGGCGAATACGAAAGGTATACGTTATAAGGAATGAATTGAATTCAAAGTTCTAAACAATTAAAATGGTTGAAATACTAATTTATCTTGGTTCATTGATCTAATAGGAAATTTGAGGACTACATTCTTAGTACTCAACCTTACCTGCGTAGAAAAGAAGTCATGAAAAAATGTGAATCTCAATTCTCTGATTAGTTTCATCACAAGGTGATAGAAACTTTCTAGCTATTCTTTAAATATGAATTATAGATGTTGCAATTCAGTTTATCGAATTGATGTATTGTGACATTAATAGGTGGTTGAAGAGAAACCAAATTCGGATGTCTTGCAAGCATTGTCCATGCGCCCTTTTAAGCGTGTTCGAACATGGAGGCAGATTTTTGTCGGTGGATTTAATTTCCATACACATTCCCATGGTAAACACAAAAATACCATGAATTATGGTGTATGTGTGTCTACTGTCTACTGAGGACGGTGGAGAGTACTTTGGCATTCTAGACGACATAATTGAACTTGTCTACAATGGCCAGGAAAAAGAGTACAAGACTATTCTGTTTAAGTGTAGTTCGATGGATTGGGTAGGGGTATGAACATACATGAACAAATACAAGCTTGTCGAAGTAAATCATACTAAAATATACCCCAAGCATGATCCCTTTGTGTTATCTTATCAAGTTACCCAAGTGTACTACGCATCCTACCCTAGCCTAAAACGGGATTGAGTTCAATGGTAGGCTGTGTTTAAAACACAAGCAAGGTCAGTGGTTGATGCTCCGGTGGACCTTGAGTTTTTGCAGGCACCGTCCCCGCAATTACATGCAACGCTTTGTCCACCGAATGACATTCCTGACTATGACCTTGAGGATGACGATGAAGATGATGATGATGATGTCGGCGTAATTATCTCAAGCAATGATGATAATGAGTCTAGTGTGGACTCTAGTGATAGTGACGAGGATGATGACATCGATGTGTTTTTAGATGATAGTAGTGATGAATCCATTAGTGATAGTGGTGATGAAAGTAATGATTAGGATAATTTGGTTGTTATTGTAAAATCAAATGAGATAATTGTTGTTATTGTATTTTGTATCATGTTACATTGCTGTATTTTGTATCATGTCTATTACATAACATTACATTGCATTATTTTGTATTATAACGCATTATACTTCTAATTATTGTTATTTTTAATAATATCATGTCTATATCACTAACAATTATCTCAGGTGGTTATGGCGGGAAGGAAAAAAGGAGAAACATCGAAGAAAAATAAGGGAAAGGAGAAAACTCGTGCTTTGGTGTTTGATGATAATGAGGAAATAGCGGAAGCGGAGGCCCAAGATTTGAGTGACACTGAGGATCCCGCCTTCACCCAAACTCAAATTCAAATACAGCGTAAGGCAACAGCTTCAGGGGCAACAGTGGCAGCAGGGACAGGGATCACAGTCTTCTGAGTTGATAGTATTAGATCCTGCTACGTAATGGTATGTCTACAGATTTGTTTACTTCACTTGGACTTATATTCCAATTTTGATATATGGGACCTATGTTGTTGATGATCATGTGACGTTGTTGTTCCACATTAAATGTAGGTTTGATCATGGTCCGGTGACTAAGTGCGTCTCCGGTACCCTAACAGGCTACTATCGAGCGCCTTGGAGAAATAATGGAGAGTTTAATGAACCAACGAAGGAGCATTGGTGGAACTTGTTCAGCGTATATCATTTTCTACTTTATACATGTATTACTAAATGTGTTGATGGACTTGTAATTACTTACTTTAAAAGTTTGTCATTGCAGAAACAATGCACATGGGCACCTGAGTTTAATGACCATGTTAAGAAAACCTTCGAAGTGAAGTTGGCTGATCGGCTAAAAGTCATGTTCCACACAATCACAAGCAAGATGAAAGGCGTCAAGCCAAGCTGGCTGCATGAGGATGTCCACAAGAAGATGATGGACATTGTTACCAATGATCCCAAGTTTAAGAAGCGGTCTGAACAGAACAAGAAGAACAAAAGAGGCGGATCTATGGACAATGTGGTTGAACCAACACACTTTCAGGGTTCAATTTTAGCTGTGCAGCATGCAAAAAGGATGGTAAGTTTGTTTAATAGGCAAGTGAAATAGAAGTCAATTGTGTTTTATAGCGAAATGATGTTCTAACACTGGTCCTTTGTTTTTGTGCAAGTACACTCAAAGGCTAAGAAGAATAAAGGCCAGTTACCAACTGCACATGAGCTTTTTTTGAAGACACACTTCAAGGATGTCCTTGGGAAAGGACTAGTGCCTGCCAATGCCAAAGCCAAGGAGATTGCGGTAACAACTTCACTACAATATAGTCTCTAAACTTATCATTTTTGTGAAACTTACAAATTTTTGGCTCTATTTTGATGAAAATGTTTCCTATACTTAGTAAATAGCTTCTTTAATGTGATTACAAGCCATAACCACCTACAACTATGTAACATATAAATGATATGAGAAAGAATATGTTCATTATTTAAGAAATGATGAAAATAGGCAAACTAGAAGGCATTTTTGCCTTACTTGGCGCTTTTTTTATGAAAACATTTCCTATACTTAGTAAATAGCTTCTTTAATGTGATTCCTATCCATAACCACCTATAACTATGGAATAGTGAGAAAATTTGAGAAAAATGATTTCATTATTCAAGAAATGAAGAAAATAGGCAAACTAGAAGGCATTTTTGCCTTACTTGGTTCTATTTTGATGAAAAATGTCTTTATACTTGGTAAATGGCTTCTTTAATGTGATTATAAATCATAACCACCTATAACTATATAATAATGATATGATTTGAGAAAGAATGATTTCATTATTCAAGAAATGAAGAAAATAGGCAAACTAGAAGGCATTTTTGCCTTACTTGGCTCTTTTTTGATGAAAAAGATCCCTTTACTTGGTAAATAGCTTCTTTAATATTATTACAAGCCATGAGCACCTATAATTATGTAATAGTGAGATGATTTGAGGAAGAATGAGTTCATTATTCAAGAAATGAAGACAATAGGCAAACTAGAAGACATTTTTGGCTTACTTGTCTATAATTTGATGAAAAAGGTCTCTAAACTTAGTAAATAGCTTTTTTAATGTGATTACAAGCCATGACCACCTATAACTATGCAATAGTGAGATGGTTTGAGAAAGAATGAGTTTATTATTTAAGAAATGAAGAAAATAGGCAAACTAGAAGGCATTTTTGCCTTACTTGGCTCTTTTTTGATGAAAAAGGTCCCTTTACTTGGTAAATAGCTTCTTTGATGTGATTACAATCCATGACCATCTATAACTATGTAATAGTGAGATGAGTTGAGAAAGAATGAGTTCATTATTCAAGAAATGAAAAAAATAGGCAAACTAGAAGGCATTTTTGCCTTACTTGGCTCTATTTTGATGAAAAAGGTCCCTTTACTTGGTACATAGCTTCTTTAATGTGATTACAAGCCATGACCACCTACAACTATGTAATAGTGAGATGATTTGAGAAAGAATGAGTTCATTATTCAAGAAATGAAGACAATAGGCAAACTAGAAGTCATTGTTGCCTTTCTTGGCTATATTTTGATGAAAAAGGTCTCTATACTTAGTAAAAAGCTTCTTTAACGTGATTACAAGTCATAACCACCTATAACGAACTATGTAATTGTAGACACCCATTTGTGTCTCCCCAAAACGAAAACCAGTGATGAATACCTTTCACGTCGAATCATAATCGAATGAGGTGAATGTGTGAAAAGTCTTGTGTTGCGGTTAGTTTTTATTAAAATTCTTTTCTTTCTATTTTCGAAAACCCACTCTATTTTATGAAAACATCCAATCCAGTTTAGTTTGGTCCATGATAAGGGTCCAATAATGGTGTAGTTGGATGGGGCTCGAAAAGACCTTTCCAACGATATATTATAAGCCCAATTCCGATGAATAATGAGGAAATTATGGCCAAAATACTAAACTGGGCCCAAACCGGATTTTACCTACTACCCAATGATCATGAGGAGGGTCCAAGGGTTTAATCCCATTCCTAAACTAATTAGGATTGATTAGAATCTTCTATAAGTTTCTAAAATATCTTAATTATCCTTTTTTAAAAAGATAAGATTAAGGAATTTGATTTAAATATAAACTTTTCTTCTTTAAAAACTTTCCTAATTCTATTCGGATTTAAACATGTTCAAAGATAGTCAGATTTTTATTTTCGTGCCTCATATTTTTTTATCCAAATTTTATATGGTTGGATAGATCTTGAAATTATCTTTCCAATGATATATTGTAATATTAAATCCGAGCTATAATGAAAAAGATATGAAAGAGATACGAAACTCTATCCAAAACTGACACCCTTTTACTATTTCGGCCATATCTTTTTATTTACTAAATATTTTAATCTGATTCTAATTGGGTTGGAAATTAGACTTCAAGAGCTTTCAAACGACATATTATATGACTTATTTGGACTTCTGGATAAAAAGATATGATAAAAACAAAATACGCAAAAACTGTTGTCTACGAGTTTTATTTCGATTCAAATTCGGATTCTTTTTTTTATTCTTCGACCCTCTTTTTTCCTATAAATAGGGTCCGGAACCTCTGTTTTTATTCATCAACAATCAATCAACTCTCATCAAGAATTACTTAATTCTCTCTATTCTCTCTTGAGCAATATATGCTTTCTTTCTCTCTCTCTTTCTAAACTAGCTTTTTTACAAACACAATTTCGCATACACAAGATCTAGAAACACCTAGCCAAGTTCGAAGTTGCCTTCGCCCTAGACGTGTAAGGTTTATACTTTTCTGAGGGTTTGGTCCCAAATCCAGTCTAAACTTTTTAACTCTTTCTTTCAATTATTTAATTTAATTCTTTGATTTATTATTTTCATTGAAGTTTACTAACGTGTGTATTTTGTTATTAGAAAGAGGTACAAGGCATCAAAGTATGTAATCTTATTGCTCTATTCTTGTAGAAAACATGTTTATTATTTATTAATTCCTAGTATCATGTTAGGATATTATTTATTGCTTTCTAGTATCATGTTTAGGTTGCTTTTATGCTTTCTAATATCATGTTAGTACCATGTTAGGTTTAAAGCTTTGATCTTTAATGTTTAGTGACATGCTAGGATTTGTTATTAATCTTGTTAGTATCATGCCTAGGATCTTGCTATTATTATTAAGCTTTATTATACCTTATCATGATCATGATTATATTATTATTATTATTATTATTATTATTATTATTATTATTATTATTATTATGCTTATTATCATGTTGCTTGATATTATTTATATTATTGTTATTGCTTGATCACGCCTTTTATACATGTTAAAGGGAATTTGTACTTGAAATCATGCTTAATAAGATATTTAATAATTTGGTTTAGGCTAATATGATTTTAATTCAAGTGATCGCCAATAATAGTTTTATTTGTGCATTAATATTTAACCAACATAGATAAACAGGTGTAGGGTTAATCTAATGTTTGCATGTTAGTCAGAAAGCGCACATAAATACGAGTAGAACAAAGTAGAGGCCTATTTTATAGGGCGGGTCCTTTCTTTTGTAGATTGGATTCGTACCCTCATCCCCGAACCCTATTTGGTTCAAGACTTTATGGAGTTGACGATCTCCTGGATCGGTTTGGGTTTACAAGTTCCTAAAACTTGTTGGCGACTCTTTTGCTCTCTTTTCTTTCCCTTTGGACGCCACCATACTTTAGTGTATGATCACAGTGGGGTTCAAGCTTAGGATCATAATGTTTGAAATATTCCTTACAGTAATAGTGAAGTAATTTGAGAAAGAATGAGTTTATTATTTAAGAAATGAAGAAAATAGGCAAACTAGAAGGCATTTTTGCCTTATTTGGCTCTTTTTTTGATGAAAAAGGTCCCTTTACTTGGTAACTAGCTTCTTTAATGTGATTACAAGCCATGACCATTTATGACTATGTAATAGTGAGATGATTTGAGAAAAAATGAGTCCATTATCCAAGAAATGAAAAAAAAATAGGCAAACTAGAAGGCATTTTTGCCTTACTTGGCTCTATTTTGATGAAAAAGGTCCCTTTACTTGGTAAATAGCTTCTTTAATGTGATTACAAGCCATGACCACCAATAACTATGTAACAGTGAGATGATTTGAGAAAGAATGAGTTCATTATTCAAGAAATGAAAATAATAGGCAATCTAGAAGGCATTTTTGCCTTACTTGGCTCTATTTCGATGAAAAAGGTCTCTACAATATATGTTTGTATAATATATGAATAGGCTGTTGTTTGTAATTTTTTTTAATTAATATATGTTTATATAATGTATATCTTGTAGGAGACCTACCAGAAGAAGGCTGAAGAAGCAAGTAGTCAAGGGATTAAAAAGAGTCCCAATGAGGTTTATTGGGAGAGTGTGGGTGGTCGCAACAAAAATGGTCGTGTAAGGGGACTTGGCCAAAGTGCCGAGTTGTACTATGGAAACCGGATGGGCCGAGTTTCCAGATCATCACAACAGTACACACCGTCCGTTGTTTCTCAGATGCAAGATTAGATGGAGCATAGGGTGCAGGCTCTTCGCAGTGAAATTGGATGCTGAGATGCAAACCCGAATTCAAACAAAAGTGGCTGAAATAGAGAGGAAAAACAAGGAGCGGTAGGATGAGTTCATGAGTCGATTCGCCAGCAACGACACATGTTCTACCATTCAGCCTCAGCATCGAGACCCCAGGGACGACCCGGGTAGTGGAGGAGCAGGGTACCTCGACAATTGTTTAGCCTAGCTTAGGTTTATGTAGTATGGACATGTAGTTTTATGTAGTATGGACATGTAGTTAATCTAAGTTATCTAGCTTTTGATTATGTTTCCAGTCTTGTGGAAATAACTATGTGTAGGGAATATTTCAAGCATTATGATCCCAAACTTGAACCCCACTGTGATCATACACTTAAGTATGGTGGCGTTCCAAAGGAAAGAAAAAGAGAGCAAAAGAGTCGCCAACAAGTTTTAGGAACTTGTAAACCCAAAAGACAATCCAATAGGACCATCAACTCCCTTGAACCAAACAGGGTTCGGGGATGAGGGTACGAATCCAATCTACAAAAGAAAGGACCCGCCCTATAAAATAGGTCTCTACTTTGTTCTGCTCGTATTCATGTGCGCTTTTCGAATAACATACAAACATCATATTGAACCTACCCTGTTTATCTATGTTGGTTGAATATTAATGCACAAATAAACCTATTATTGGCGATCACTTGAGTTAAAATCACATTAGCCTAAACCAAATTATTAATCATCTTATTAAGCGTGATTTCAAGTACAAATTCCCTTTAAACAAGCATAAAAGGTGTGATCAAGCAATAACAATAAAATATATCAAGCAACATAATAACAAAGCAATAATAAATCATGTGAAGGCATAATAAAGCTTAATAATTTTACGACGGATTTCCGTCAGGAATGTGATTTGCGACGGAATTGAGGCCTGTACCGACGGATTTTTTTCGGTCATAAAAGGGCCTTTTTCTAGTAGCGGGTTAGTGAGCTTGGACGGAAAAGATTTGACCTTGAGTGAATGTTTTAAATATTTATAGGGTCGATCATTCAGAAAAATGGTGTTATTAATCAAGATGTGGCCCACATGATTAAATCGGGGTGGCTTAAATAAAGCACGGTCACGAGAGTGTTATGTGACCGAAGCTTCCTTTACAGTTGAAGGGAAAATTCTATAGGACTGAAATAAGACTAATGTTGCTCAACGATACAAAATTTTGAGCTTCTAAGAAGAAGCACACTAAAATGATGGAGGTTACGGACATGCGCATGTTAAGAGGGATAATTTGCGAGAACACTCTAAGAGATAGAATTAGAAATGAGGTTATTCGGAAGAAAGTGGGTGTCGCAGGCATTGCAGACAAACTAAGGAAAAGTCATCTACGATGGTTTGGCCATGTAAGACGCAGACCCAATGGTACACCGGTACGAAAAGTGGAATATTGAGACCATGAAGTAGTTAAACAGGGGAGAGGGAGACTGAAATTGACATATTAGGAGTTAGTAAGGATTTGAAGCATATGGAATTACATGAGAATGAGGTATTTAAACGTAAGAGATGGAGGAGGAAGATTTTTGTGGATGACTATGCTGAATAATTACTTTGGTTTATGTAGCCGACCCCATTTATGATGAGATTAAAACTTTAATTGATTGATTGAAACGATTTCAATTCATCCATACAAATTGCTACATTACATATCTAATTCACTCCAATTTTACTATTCAAAACTCTAATGATTTACATCAATTGAACAAGTCCATATCCCACGTAGTATCTAGGAAATCCCATGCACTAGCATCTTCAATGCACCACGTCGTTGGATAATCTAAACTTAAACCTGGTAAACCATTACCAATTTGATCCACATCCCTTGATACCGTGTTCAACCAATCCGATACCCGGTTTTCGTAGGGCGAGCTTGTGATCATACAATCGGATAATCGTTTATCATAGGACAAGTTCGTGTTCATACAATCTGATAGTCCCTTTAGTTTGTCATTACAATAATCAACATAATAATGACTAGTTATGGCTTCAATATTTTCATCGGTAGATTTTGTGTTATTATTGTTGCTACTTATTTGTGAAGTGATCATATTGCCTTCTTGGATCAACACATCTAACTGATTGGGATAATTGTTTGTTTCCTCACTTGAAGAAGATGTTTCTATCGACGATGAAACGTTACGTGTAGGGGATGAGACTGAGTGGTTCGATAATGAAAATTGCATTTGCATTTTCTTCCTCAGATGAGTTCTCCAGTAATTCTTTACCTCGTTGTCAGTTCTTCCTGGCAGTCTTCGAGCAATCTTAGCCCATCTATAACAATATAAACCAACTTAATAAGATTCTACATGAAATTTTGTATAAATAGTCCGTACAGGTTACGTACGTAATGGTGACCATGGAAGGTGAACTACTATTTATTTTTTAACAGTCATAGGGCTTGTTAAGCAACATAATGAAAGTGTGATTATTAGGAGAAATAAAGAAATGTTAGAATTCATCAGAATTGGATAAAACAATAACAAGTGTTTATGACAGAGGATGATACATGCTCTACTAAAAGGTTATTTTGGTAGCTTTCGCAAAATATCAACCCAAAAACTCGTAACATATAAAATTTGGAACTATTAGTGTTTGAATTCATATGATGTAGGCAAAACATGTGACACTCCAAAATTTATTATTGAACACACGTTCATGTATACGTAAAACATAAAAACTTACTTGTTACCCCATCTCTGATGTAGCTGAAGTATTAGCAACTCCTCTTGTGGAGTTATAGAGCCATGCTTTAGACAAGGTCTAAGATAATTCAACCATCTTAACCTACAGCTTTTCCCACTCCTACTTAACCCTACAAAAGATTGAAATATAAATCATCCATATCAACAATACTTGTAGTTTTTATTTTATTATTTGAACGAGAATTGGGTGAAGTTTAATCCACTTACTGACTTACAATTGTAAAGTTTCATACTAAAACCAATTAGTGATAATAAGACTATAAGAGTACTTCCTCTAACTTATAAAGTGGAATTTTCACTTCTTGTTCGTCCCCCGTGTGAGAATATTCACATGTGAATGACAAAGGAGTTTCAATAATACTACATGAACCAATATCATTTACAATGATGCATTAGCAAACACTAACCTGATATCTTAGCAACTGTATCCCATCTACGTGCACCCAAAACCGCCACAAAAGTTTTGAGTCGCTCATCTTCCTCTTCGTACCAAGGTCCCTTACGTAGATTGTCTTCCCCCATTGTTGGTTAACAAAATGTATATCAATAAGTGTAGCAAACAATAACTAAGAATCGTCGTAAGCAATTGAACTCGTAGATGAAGGTGCTTAGCTAGGAGCTAGTTTAGCTATTTATACATATGAGATAATGGCAAAGAATATCACAAAAGAGTTATTAAGAATCAGTAATCTTACCTGGCAACAATTATAGGTGGATTAACACCCAAATTAATATGAATACATAAATAAAAAGGTACCCAATTGGCTCAATTTGAACTCATGGTGATAATCATACATTAATTATCTAGTATGTCATCTTTTGGACATGGACTAGTACATAAACATTGCAAGATTAGCTTCCTTTTTGCATCATCCATTGTCGCTTTTGGCTATTGATATTGTGTAAATTAATGTTAATTAGCGAGTTTTTCGTGTGCTTAAGTACTTAATTATGTGATGTAAGCTCAGCAGTTCTTTAAAGATTGCGTATATTTGGTTGTCCACTTGAAACTTTAAACCATATTGTTTAATACTAACATATGAAATGAAAGTGTAACAAATTATAAAATTTGAGATAAGATAGCTTAGGATAATATTCAATGAATGATGAGCCACTGGCAACTTGAAGAGCTAATATCGAATCTACGAAATCTGATCTTATGTGCTTCCATCATTTCTTTATTAAGAAATTATCTGAAATGGATATATTTGACGAGTTAGCTAGGGTATTGCTTTTAAAATAGAGTTATTAGAGATTAAAATTCCAAGATCATTGCCTATCCAAACATATTCGATGATGTTAGTAGTCATTGTGCTTCCTTATTATATTGTCGCTTTTAATTTTTCAAGGCGAATTATATTGGGACTAACTGAGATATAAGGCTAGAGCAGTTGGCTAGCTCTCTGACTTTCAAATATCGGTTAAAGGACAAATCTCACCAAAATAAAAGGGTTTGATAGCAGTGGTAGATGCCTAAACCCGTAATTGCTTTATAACAGCCGCCTAGCCTATGCTGTGTACTTTGTGGTCACCAGACTAACCACCAACATAATGTAATGTGGAAAAAGAAAGGGGGTGAATTAGACCAAATACCCCTTTATAGATTAAAAGGTCAGTGGGTCGTATTGCAGTAGCCACCATCGTAATCAAATATTGCTCTTTCTAAGAATCAAGGGAGATTGTTTGGTAATTGGTACATGGGAGTTTAGAACGGGAATGTGACTTATTATACCAAGTAGAACGAACTCACATGTTTGTTTCATGGGTTTGAGAATAGAGACCGGGAAAGAGGTTAGGACTTGGGAATATATGCCCTCGATTCCCAACAAAATATTCCCCGGGGGGGAGGGGGATTATTAGGGGATGATCGATGAAGATTGAGAGAGGTGAAAAGTGACTAAAAGGCCATTAATAAATGGGTAAGAGGCGGAATTTTAATTTTGTAAATTTCTAATATATTCTCTACCCATTATCATTAACTACTAAATAAAAAAATTAGTCTTCTTTATATAGATTCCCAATTACGAATTCCAATTCCTTATCTCAATTCTCAACCTATATTTTTCAAACTCTCATTCTCACATACCAAACGCCCATAGGATTAAAAGTAAAAAATCACTATCATAACCCAAACTACTTTGCAATATAGTCAATGTAGCTGGCACTCACAATTTGCCAAAATAAGCCAGGAAAGCAGGCTACCCTTTTTCTTTGATCATTGCCAAAAATTAAGTTAAAAAACAGAGTAACATTTTGGCTTAACGTGACCAAAAGTCATATATAAGCCAATCATATCATGATGTCAACAAACATTACGATTGAACCCAAAAAGGTAACCCGAATAGATTATCAATGCCCATATTGTTACTACTTACTATAACCCCTTAGGAGCAAAAGGTAAAGGAGGTCATCCTTACAAGAAGAAAAACTCACTCCCCCAAGTACTTTCAAATGTACGAGGTATACTATTTAAGTACTAACTTGGACATCGGAGGCTATGCCCTTAGAACCCCACACCCACAATCTTGCAAGGACCTGTGTCAGAATCGAAGACAAGATCTGCAGACGGTCGTACCATAATAAGGGCACCCTTACACCACCCAAAACCATTTGATTACTCCGCGGCTTAATCTACCAATAAACCAAGAATGGGAATGGCCTACAAGGAGCTTATTTAACCAAACATTTAATTTCCAATCTAAACATTTTACATCAACAACACAGCAACACTCATTGTCTTAAAAACAACATTTGGTATATTTAAAAGGAGCCACCAGTCAAAAAAAAAAAAAAAAAAAAAAAAAAAAAAAAAAAGGAGCCTATGATAGTTTTGGGGGATAGTGATTGCTTAATATTAATACGGAGTAATAAAAGATGCATAGTAATTCAGGACAGAAAAACATATTTACCAACAAAATTTCACTATCGATTCAAATAATAGCATATTACATTTATGTAACATCACGCTGAGAAAATTCCTTGACAGATGACAGATAAACAATTAACTCCATATTGAAACAATAGCCTCTTCAAGTATACCTGACAGGTTATCGCAGTACTAGCAACCAAGAGTCAGCCAATAAGATGAGGACCTCCGCAATAATTCTTATTTCTCAATGTTAAATAATCATCAACGATCAATGAATGACTTGTTCATCAGATCTACCGCTGAATCCATAAACTGCATACACAGCCATCAATAGAAGTTCAGGCAATAGCATGATATAAAACATAAACTGCATACAGAAGCTGTTTGCTTGTTTCTAACTGCAACAGTAACTGAAAAATCTAATAAACTGAGCACATGATTCCTTCTCTGTTATGTGATGAATACTTTTCTTGTAGCATAAAGTGAAACTTCTGCTGCATAGAGCATATATCATATGCGAATGGTTTGCTTTGCATCTATCAGCAAAGAAACATGATCAATCTTCAATAAGAGCGAAAAATCAGGCCTTAAGAATACTCAATTCCAACTCCTGTGTTAAGATCTAAAATTTTGGGCCAAGGTCCTTCCGATTGAATCAACTTCTTTTTTTTTTTTTTTTCGTTTGGAAAGAAGCAACATCTTCAAATCAAATAATTCATGCCACTTTTAACTAAAGATTATATTCTTAAGAGGGTTAGTCACCATACCAACACTACATATGCATGGGCATTCTTGAGTCTAACCCTTGGGGAACAGCAATACAAGCCTTATAAACTACAGTCAACCCTTCAACAACTACAAGTAGAACCACATAGGCAAGCTGTACATAACCTCCCACTATTCTCTTCCGATCCATGTCATAAGAAGAATAGAGGTGCAACAAACATAGTGTAAAATGAGGGCCAAATAATTCCACAAGTAAAGTCTTCCAGACTCACAGAATTTGAGATCATTTTTCCATGAGGATGCATTAAACTAACCAGGTAATCAGCTAATCCTCACTACTAACAACAAAACCTCTGACCAGATAGTTTCATCTAATCATCTTTGGAACAATTCTGCAACAATTTTCCCTATAGTACACAATCACTGACTACAAGTCTCCACTTAGTACTTTCAACTCACAAAGATATAGAATAGGGAACTAGTTATCTAATCACACAGCAACCTAGATGTGTTCCATGATAAATTATGCCTTGAATAAAACTTAATAATAGCAAAGGTATATATATAATGATTCAGTATTTTACCTTCCCAATATTCTTGAGTTCCCGCCCAACTGGCTCCATAAATTTCAAATCAACTTCTATAGGCCACACCTGAACACAGAGCAAATTGCAAACATAAGGGCGAGGATGATATGCAAAACTAGAAAAAGACCATTATAACCAACAGGTCAAGGTTAAGATCAAAAAAAAAATTTTAAAAAATAAATAAAAAAAAAAATAGTAAAAGGGAACACCAAGAAAATATAATTTGCACAAAGCAACTTAGCCCCATCTAGAAGCACACGATAGGGATGAAGTGCAACAGGTCATTAGCAGCAAATTGATTACTAAAGATACGAGAGATGGTGTTAAGACATAGTCTCTCACCAATAAGCAAATCTTTTGATTTTAGGGCACAAAAGACCTCATGAAAATTTCAGAAAACAGTAAGTAGCAGAAATGCAGAAGAAGATGAAACGAACAAGGCTGAAGATAAAGTTACGCAGCACAGACATGCAATCAGGCATCAAAGGACTTGAAACGGAACACACTCCTCCCCTCCCACCCACCCCCCCCCCAACTCACACACACTTACACTTGGAAGTCGTAATGAACTGCTATTGTGGAAAAGTTGCAATCTGTGAACTGCCATCCATTGGAATTCATTCCATTAGAGTCAACATATGTCCTAACCTTGAACTGAACCCCATGCCACTCAGTTACGAGATTACAAGTGTAAATCTCTAGTTTGAACCCAATGAACTCAAAGAAAAATTTATTGCTGTCCATCAACAAAAGCTTTTAGCTTGAACAGAGGCTTTGGAAGAACCTTATCAGACAAAGAGTAATCTCTCAATCAATATATGCTGAAAAATGATACTGGTAGAAGTTCACTGATAAGTGATAACAGAAGATAGGAAGACATGGTGACGTTTCACAAAGATCTTTGGAGTTTAAATTTAAAAAGAAGGCAAGTGCCACAGATCCTTGCTACCAAAGAACCAGTGCATAGCTCATCAAACCAATCAAAAACAGAGAGATCATGAAGCCTTTTATCACACGTTCAACAAGTGCTGGCATAATGCAAAATCACTGAACCGTTAAAAATTTCTTAAGAAGGAAGCTCCGTAAACAAGTCGATAACAATTCAACTTGACTGATTTCAGATACTTAAGAACCTTGCTCATCTACAGGATTTCAGACCCTCTTGCTACAAGTATCAATAACAAGCCATTACAAAGTTATGTCTGAACAAATGAAAGCCACCTTGTCAAATCTAGTAGATGTCTCTTGGAAAATCTACAATTGGAAGAGCACCCTTAATATGTCCCTTAAAAGTGAATTTGAAAGCTTACAGTTCCATAAGCTAAGAATTTCTTTAAAAGGTACTACAAATACAAGGCCTTCACTTCCCCAACTGTTTTGTGCCACGCTTTGTTTCAGCTCGGCCAAGTTCTCAATATTAGTCATAGGGAAAATGGAATTATATATCCAAGGCGCAAAAGACTTGAGGTAGGGAGCCTCATAGTCTCCTTACTTCTTATCTCTTTGTATTGGCAATGGAGTTTGTCTCGAGAGAGTTGAAAACATTTTTTTTTTTTTTAAAAAAAAAAAAAACCCCAGGGATTTACATGTCATCGAGGAAATAAAGAACTCAAGCTGGCCCATCCTAGATTTGAGAATGAGTAGATAATTTATAGTAAAGAAAAGTTAAATTCAGCTCCAAACTAAAGGAAGCTAGTTGATAAAATTTTATGTCATGCATAGTTTCTAGGAGTTTGATGTTTACTGGGGACAACAAAATGAAGACATGACAGAAATCAGTTAGCTTCCTGGCTTCAATCAGGGGATATTTCCCATCTGGAAATCAAGAGTTCCCTTTACGCCCTTCTAACTAAAGGAGAGCAAACAGTGTAAGCTTAATTTCTAGCATTACAACCAGAATACAGGCTTAAGTGGAACTCAACATTGCTGGTGCAGTATTCTTGCCATTGTTTAGAATATTTAAGTTTAGCTAGTTATTTTTATAGAATGAACTTGAGACTAACAGAGAAAGATAAGTGGCCTGAAGACATGTAACTATGCCCAGGAAGGAAGGAGGTCTGGGACTTAAGGAAGTGCTGGCTTGGAACAAGGCCTTCCAAAGCAAAAATCATACAGGAAAAACAAAATGGTTTGAGTCTTTATGGAAAGCTTGGGCAAGAGGAAATAGCATCAAAGGAGGCTTGCTAGAGAAGAAACAATATACAACAGAGCTATCTGGGTCCTCCCAAGACTGGATGCATACGAGAGATCCTATAAAAGAAACAGTCTACCCAAGTACACACCTTTGTTTCAGACCTTCAGAGCCAGAAACTGGAAATTTTATCTGTTGGCTCATCGTGTTATAAATTTACTATGGAAAGAATGGCTACCTTGATAAGTTGATAGAATATCAGACTTGCAAGCAATGTGGAATAGTTCGAGAGTGCATAAAGCACCGATTTTAAAATTGTTTTAATATAAGCTACAGAAGGTGATATGAAACGGATGCAGACTTATTCCAAGCTTAGTAGGAATCAGTGGTTAAAGGTAGTGAGGTAAAGCATGAAATTAAACCACAATTTGAAATATGAGAGCAGCTAGATTGACACTGCATGTAACGACAGTTACATGTGTTACATGCAAGACTACAGAAAGATGATATTTTAAAGCAAAATAGTTAGCAGTTGACTTTTATAGAGATAATCATTGATTCATTAATACATTAAATCTACGTTTCATGGACTTGCCTAGGGGTGTCGAGTATGGGTACAGATGCGCGTGTCCGGTATGGAAATTCCAAAAAATTAGGACACATGGACTCTTTCCAAGATTTGGACTTGGCTACAGGGGGTTGAAAACTTAAATGTGGTAGTATGTCTTGGTGTTGACTGCTGACAGATAATATAGAGTATTGATAAATATATGAGAAAATGTCTCTCAACTAATTCGTGATTCCCCAAGCATAACAGGATCCATGAAAACTAATCTCCCTCCTCAACTAATTTTGTGATTCCCTGAGCATATCTGGATTAATGGGTGTATGTTTTACACTGTACAGCTTTGTGTTGTTTGATACAAGCAAACTTTTCTCAGAAATAAATTAATTTGAACAGAAAATTAGTGGTGGACAGAAACTGCATCCAACCTTTCCTTAAAACATAGCCTCAAAACATTTTCTAACTTCAGTAAATTGTAGCTATAAGGAAAAAACATTAGAATGTCAAATTCATTGTACAAACTACAAAGACACACATGGATACAAAAATGATGCAATTTTATGCATGTTTCACGCTTCTCAATATTTACATTCAAATTCCATATCTCAAAACCCAAACAAATTATTTTCAACTTAAGAGGTGCTTTCTCCTCAAACTTGCGGCAACTAGGATTTTTAAAAGTGTACCTATTTGTAACCTCCTACTTATCACTTATCAGAAGCTGTAGAGAATACCAAGCAAATGTTATTCGGAGATCAAGCTACCTTATTACTACTCCAATTACATAAAACCTCAAGATATTTTAGTGATCCTTTTGATGTAGCTTAATGGGTATCAAAACTTCACCATTCAAAGCATACACAAAGTCATCAATACACCAATCCATTGAGACACAACTAATGCCTTAAAGAATAAAGATATCAATCATCGCCAAAGATAATACTCCCCTCCGTCCCTTTATTACATGCCTGTATTCCTTTTGGGGTGACCAAAATTAAGTGCCTATTTCTATTTATAGGTTGTACTTTTTGCCAATATTATTCTTGTTTTGATGATTTGTCATCAATTTTCTTTTTCTTTTTTGTACTTTACGTCAATTCCCAATACTTTCTCTCTCCTAATTCTCAACCACTTTTTCTTTCTCTCTATCTCTCTCTAACCCCACATGCATATTTGTACTCCCAATTTTTAGTTTTAAGCAATCTTTAACTTTCTTAATTCCCGTGCAAAATGAGAAATAGGCATGTAATAAAGGGACGGAGGGAATACTATACAACAAACCAGATAAGGAGATTTTCTCAAAACTCCACACATTGTACACAATACAAAAAGACCTCCATAAAAATCCCCATCTATCTCCTTATTAAACACGGGCGTATATAGATTAGCAATTTTGTTAAAAAAAAAATAAAAAAAAAACAATATATATAAAGTTATATACAGTCATAATTGTTGAACATAGAATAGCAAAACCTTTATATATTTTAAACATTTATCAAGGAGGTTAACATTGCAACATCAATAATTGATTATATAAAATCTTAATTAATCAAAGTAAACAAAACTCAAGTTAAAAACACAGAAAAACACCTTTAAACCAAGCAATTTAACAGGTGTAGCTTGACCAGGAACAATGCAATCTGGTCCTGCAGACTCCAATACAGCATCAACAGCTAACCCATTTCCCACTGGATTTGAGTCCTGCAAAATCAAATTACATGAAAAGTAGCTCAATAACTAACAAAACTACAGCCCAATAACCCAAATTTTATCCCAAATTCATTGATAAAAAATTATGAAAGAAAAAACCCAGAAAAATTAAGGAAAGAAAATGATACCCTCATAATGGAAACAGCGTAATTGGAAAAGGGGTTTTGGGGAATGCGAAGAACAGGGGAATGGTGAATTTTGGGAATGGGTTTCCCTTGAGAAGCCCTCCAAGGCGCATCCTTTTGAAGCCCTACTCCACCTCCTTTCTTTGACATTTTAATTTTATTTATGGCAAATTTGTCTTAATTTGAAGCTGTTTTTTAAAATTATGAGAAAGAATTCTTCAAAAAAAAAAAAAAAATTATGAGAAAGAAAGAAAGAAAGTGGTGGACGTTTAGAGGAAGAAGATCAAGTTATGAGATAAATTTTGTGAAGTGAGGATTTTGGGTAAGCTCGAATTTGGATTAGGGGAGTAACTTTTTTTTTTTTTTTTTAGAACGCAAGGGGAGTAACCGGTAGTCTCCTATACGTGTGCTTTAGAGTTAAGATAACAAATGGGGTTCAAGTTTTTGCAAAATATTGTACTCGTATTTGAGGTTAAGGTAGAATTTCCGGTGAGTTAACCTTAATTTAACTCACCGTTAACCATTAGTAAAAAGAGTTAGACTCTTTAAAGTTAGTCCTCTAAGTAAATTAGGTAGACCCCTAAAGATTTAAGTTTAGCAATTATCATACATATAATGCTAAAAAAAAAAAAAAAACCTATTTTCTGATTGTCTAAAAAAAGGTAATTTTTAGCAAATAAATTTAGCCTTCGAAGCATTGCTAATGTTGTATCTTATCGGATCAATTTCATGATATTAGCTCAGACCTTTTTCAGCAAAGGGATCTATTGAAGGAATTATATCTTCGATAAGTGCAATTACTAGATATATCAAGGATCACTATTATGGAAATAATAGTTCATTCTATAGGGTCGTCAATATCTAGTGCTAGATATGATAATTGATCTTTGGGTTAGTTAAATAGCCCAAAGCCTTATAGAATGGATCCTATGAGGTCACACAACAAGGGTATTGGGTTAAACAAGTAAGATGCCCATTAATGGGCCTCATGAGATTATGACATACCATGTAGAGTGTTGGGCTAGAGTAGTGTGTTTAGGATAAGGGTTTTGGGCTTTTGACATGGGCTCTTATTTAGAGATGTGATCTATAAATAAGATCCATGCCTAGGGTTGCAAGCAAGCAGTAACAATCAACATATAGTAGATTGTGAAAAAGGCAACCAAGCCCCAAAACCCTAAACACTCTCCTCACTCACGGCCCTCTTCTCTCCCCTTCACGTCCGTACATGCGGCGCCCCTCATGGTGGCTCGTGGTGTTCGTCGTGGTGGTTCGTGGTTAGCTCGTGTCTCTCTTCTCCGTTGAAGGTTGATTGAAGCGTTCAATCACGACTAACTAGCATTAGTGGAGGTTTAACTTGTGCCCGTGGACCAAGTAGAGGAATCACGCTTGAGGTTCTCTATCTCCCTTTGTTCTTGCTCGATCGCACGTGGAATCACGCTTCAAAGGTATGATTATGTGTTCTTTCTGTGTTATGCAAAGATCCTTGGATTAGGTACTGTATGAATATGATTCATGTTTATTTCCGCTGCATAGTACCTATAAACCCCTACATCTATTGCATGTGATCTTCATAGCACTTTAAGTTTTTTTTTTTTATCTTCTTGATAGAAAGTGCATTTTGTTAAAATAAATGTTTCTTTTATCTTATCATTAATGTATGCTATTGGTATCATTATTATTGTCGTTGTTGTTGTAAGTGAGGTAGCAATAGTAATAGTAGTTATTGTTATTATTGTTGTTGTTATATTTAATTAACATATTTATTAAAATTAATTTAACGTAGCTCATAATAACTACCCAAGGGGTGAAGCAAAAAAAGATTAAATGGCTTATTATTATCATTCTCTTCGTTTCACTTTGTTTGCCCTCTTTGAAATCAATCACTTAAAATAAGAAAAAGAGAGATTCTAATAATAATTTGAAATTTGATTGCAACTTTGTAATTAATTTTTTGTCTTTTCTTATTTTATTGTTTTATTTATGGGAATTCACTGTAACTAAATCACCTATAATAAATCTTGATTGTATCTTTCGAAAAAAAAAAAAAAAAACTTGATTGTAAAAATTTACCATGTCAGCAATTCACTAGCACATAAATGTTAGGAATATATTTCATATGGGTATATTATTTTGAAATTCCCAAAATAGTAAATGAGACTAACAAAGTGGAAGGAAGGGAGTTTTATAATTAGATTACTTTAATCATCACTTGCTTTAATTAATTATTGGCTTAACAATAATTATCTTATTGAATGTAGTTAAAAACTTAAAATGAGCGAGAGATTTGATGAAAAGACAATTCAACGTATTAGACTTGTTCGGACATAATTATCTTGAATGGACAATTGATGCCCAAATGAATTTAAGGCTCGAGAGTTGAAACATACCATTTATAAAAATAAAATTAAAAAAAAAATTAAAAAAAAAACAAACCAAAAAACAAAAAAAACAAAAAAACAAACTATTAAAACCAAAAAAAAAAACAAAACAAAAAAAAACTATTCCAGGAAAACGAAAAAAATGCCTCTCGCGAAGTTAAGACCCCTACTGAACAAGAGTAGTGGAGGATACCAAAGAATTATGGGATAGCCTCAAAGGAAGGTATGTCCACTACAAAAAGGGTAATTCTTCCTTATACCTTCCTTTAGCATATTTGTTTGGACAAACCAGAGATTTTGGGATAGGACATTAAATTTGTCGGTGATTATAATTCATCATTGTTTAAAATTGTATCAATACTAGGGGTCTGTTCTCATTGATTGAACTGAACTGAACTGAACTGAACTGAGCTGAACAAAACTGAAATGAATATTTTATAAGAGAAGAAAATTAGGAGCTGATGAACTGAATTGAATTGAATTTCCACGTATGAGAACAGACCCTAAGATATTGTAATAAACCAATCACTAAAGAGCAAATGATAGAGAAAACCCTCTCTACATTCCACGCTAACAAAATTTTATTGCAACAGCAATACCATGAAAGAGGATTTGTAAAATATTATGAGCTCATTTCTACATCAATGGTTGCTTCTATTAAAGAATAACAACATAATACCAACTAGGTCTCAACCATTTAATGAAACAAATAATTAGAAAGCTTAAATCCACTCCAAACTAATGTTGTTCATAGAGATGGGCATGGAAAATATATTAACCGTAGCAGAGGTCGTGGAAATTTCCGTGGACGTAGTGGAGGCCATTTATTCCTTAACAACACTTAAAAAAGGGGCATCAACAAGGAAACAAAAATTTAGCCATCACAAAAGGGAAATACACAGGTTATAGATGTGGCATGACAGGGCATTGGGGACGTACTTGTCGTATAGCCAAACATTACTGAAAGTGGAAGAAAATTATGTTAATGATGAAAATGTGGCGAAGAAAATTATGTTAATGATGAAAATGTCTTGAACCTAACTCTGATGTGTCTGGTTTCTTCATAGACAATACTGAAAGTGGCAATAACTTTATCTTTGGGGAAAATAGTAATGTATAAATAAATCATCTATTATTATGATATGTACTTCCTCCGTTTTCTTTTACTTGCAACACTTTCCTAAAAAGGAAATGTCACAATACTTGCAACACACTATAAAAGGAAAGTTGCTTTAAGGAAAAAAAAAAAATTATATCCCTTATTTAAAAAGCACATGGCCCACTACATTACACTCCTAACAATCACTCATCCTATTTTAAAGTTTATTAATTACCGCGCTAAAGGGTGTGTTGCATCTAAAAGAAAACGAAGGAAGTATTATGTTTTCTTTATGTACTTTTATTTGTTTTTTTTATTTTTTATTCAAGTTATGTACTTTTAATTTCCATTATTAATAGGAAAAATTGATTCTAATAATCTCACCTTTGCTCGGTTCGTTGTTAATTATCCCACCTTTAAATTGTTATTTAATTATTCTTAACTAATCTATACTTAATTTATGAAGATACTAGATTAGTACCCATGCATTGCACGGTGGTTAATTAGTCATTTTTTTTTTTTTATTATCTTTTGTTGTTGATAACTTTCTAATATGATTTGGCTCTTTATTTTTTTTAAGAATATGTTATATAAATATTAAAAAAATATGTACATAATTTTTTTTAAATGGTTATTATTTAATGCTGTATCATAATGTAATAATTACTATGTTATTAAAAATATACTAAAATGATGGTTAGATTAAATATATTAATGTTGTATAAATGTATAATCCATAAAGCTTATACGTTTAGAGTGGAAGCTAAATAAATGTGTATTTACTATTAAAAAAATGCATATAAATTTGTCCAAAAAAAATTGTATAATTAGCTACGAATATCTATGTCTATTTAATATTGTTATATAATGAATATCCAAAAGTAGTGTGGAGTATATACAACAATATTGATGTCAAATTCAGGTTTCATACCTAATTAGTCCTAATTTCTAGCTTGAAAAGGCAAAGATAAAAATTAAAAAAAAAAAAATGATGACATCATATGTAAAATTTGGAGGGAAAATTTTTTACGAGAGTTTGACACGTAAACACTTTAAGAAATTAATGACAACATCAACGTTTTGTTTTAGTAATAGTTAATAGATATATGGGTCTGCCTAAAGTTGATTCCAAATACTATTGTCTTTTGGACAAAGTAACAACACACACCATTTTGGAGAATAGAAAATATTTTTCAAAATTGACAATGTATCTATGGGTCAGACAAGTTAATACAAGGTTCTAGAAAAGCTTGCATTATGCTCCCAAATGGAACAGAATTAATTATTAATGGTGCTTTATATTCGAGTAAATCTTAAAGAAATCTTATAAGTAGAGGTGTCAATTCGGATGATCTGATCAGGTTTAGTGAGGTTGGGTCGGATCGTGTTAATTTTTAAAGTTGAGTCATGCTAAATTATTATTGTGTCCACGCGAGTTAAAATCTGAATCAGATAATTTCTAGTCGGGTGTGGTTTTGACACCTCAACTTATAAGCTTTAAGATGTGCGTCAAAATGGCCTTCATTTAGAAACAATAAACATATATATGATCGAGAAATTATCCTCATATTTTGCAGGGTTTATATACATTTGCGACTAATAGTTGAAATAAATTTGATAACTTTTGACCCCGGACTCGGAAAAAGGCAAATAGTATTTTGTTGGAAAGTTCTAGAAGTCTACTTTGCAACCCAATGGAAACTAGGTCAAAATCTTTGGTATATATTAAGAAATGGCCATGTGAGTGTAAGGGTGTCGATCTTGAGCTAATTCAATTAGTATTATGTGCACCATGGTGCACCTAGAAATAGGTGCACCACGTCTATACTTTTGAACATTTAGTAAAAGAAAAATTGAACATTTTACAAAAAAATGAACATTTAGTAAAAAAAATATGAACATGTCACAAAACTTGAACATAAACATGCAATTTTTATGTTTATATTTTATAAAGAAATGTTCATTTTGTATACAGTAAATGTTCAGTTTATTTTACAAAATTATTGAATTATTACGAATCAGTTCAAAATTTGTCTGACACGTAATAATTCAAAATTTGCGATTGTTCAGAATTTTTACTAAATGTTCAAAATTTGTTATTGTTCAAATTTTTTTACCAAATGTTCAAAAGTATAGGCGTGGTGCATTGCGATTGTTCAGATTTTTTTACTAAATATTTGATATTTGCGATGTTCAGATTTTTTTACTAAATGCTCAAAATTCGCGATTGTTCAATTTTTTTTTTTTTTTAAATGTTCAAAAGTATAGGCATGATGCATTGTGATTGTGATTGTTCAGATTTTTTACTAAATGTTCAAATTTTGCGATGTTCAGATGTTTTTACTACACGTTCAAAATCTGCAATTCTTCATATTTTTTACTAAATGTTCATACTAAATGTTCAAAAGTATAGTTGTGATGCACCTATTTCTAGGTATACCCATGGTCCATCTTAAAATTTGCGTATTTCAACCAAATAACATTTGAATCTAAGTTATGGGCCAAGAACATCATATTTTTCAGATTTGGACTGTGGTTATCAAGCAAAGTACCATAATCGGTATATATGCATACTTTACATTATGTACGATTAATGTGTAAAGAAACAATAAGGATTAAGCTTCCCGGCAATGGATTTGAAAGTTGGCAACTAATTAGAGGTCATTCTACTTGCTGTGAACTTCTCCTTGCCGAAAAGGCAATTATGTACACAGAAGCTTTGAATCAAGTAATCAGCTTCTATGAACAGATAAACAAAATTAACCTCTTCAGTAGATTCAAGTAACTAGATCAATCACATAAGCTGAATTTGAATACATAAAACATATTTCTGGGCATCTGCAGCCAAAACAGCCTAACAAAGCAACAATATATCTACACACACAAACATATTCAAGATTGATTGTACACTAAAAAGGCTTCTCTATACCGAATAAGATGATAGAACCGAAAAACCACAGATTTACAATAAACATCTCAATGGGTAAAGGGTAATGACAATAAAGAATTAACTTTGCAGATAATTTAGTACACGTCTGTCCAACCGAATCAAATAAGCAAAAATAAATAAATAAATAAAGAAATTCAGTAGCATAATCACCCAAAAAAAAAAAAAAAAAAAAAAAAGAAAAAAGAAAAAAAATCTGTTGTAACAAAGTATAGTAAAGATGAGTTCCCAAGCTTCTACTCAAAGGCGGAATATGGTGGTGTATCCCTTCCTATGAAAGAAAACTCAATATGTATCACAACCAGGCAATCAGTTGAATTTGAAGATGACGAAAATCCTCATTACCAACTTTTACGTAAAAAATTCACCTTTAACAGGACCAGTAAATCTAATATGGGTTTCTTTAGCAAAGAAGAGCACATACACTTATAGGAAGAGACTTGGCAATATCATTCTTAATCTGCAAATTTTTGATACAAAATAAATTACATTTTATCGCTGATCTCCCCGACATCTTCGGTGGTCAGAAAGAAATTAAAAGAAAAAAATATTGAAGGGCCAAAAAATTATGAGATAAGGGGAAAAAAAAGAATACCACCAAAATGGAGATAAGAAAAGTCCACCAAGTGCCTTTTTTACTTCTTGATACTGATGGACACAAAGTCAGGATCCTTTAAATCATTCAAGCCGTCACCATATCCTCTCCTGCCACTTCAGCTAGTCTCTTCCACGTTAATTGCCGCTGCTCTTCTACCTCTTTTGCTCTGGCTACTTTGTCTTCATATTGCCTCTGGCACTCTTCAAATAGCTCCACATCCATTTCCAAGAACATTTTACGAACGTTGACAGTGAGCCCATGAACAGCCTGGTTCCAATGACTTTGAATGTTCTTTTCCAATGCTTCAAAAATGATAGGTAGAATCATGGTCCTGTTCTGGGCAATTAAGCTAACTATGTGCTCGTTGTTCCATAAGAAGAGTGCTCGTTCTGCTACCTGCAACACCAACAGTATGTTGATATAATTTGCAATTCTGCATTCTGTGAAATGCAGTAACAAGTATAAAGACAAACATACTAAATGTCACAAACAAATAGAAATAATCAATGGAGCATTGTTATTAACTATTAATCCAGTATGAAAACAGAAACAGAGAGCAGCTATTTAATTAAACGGGGCACTTAACCCTGGGAGTGGGAAGCACACAATACGTGAGAAGCAAAACCTACAAGACAAGCTACAATTTCAGAGATTTTTTTTTATTTATTTTTTTATTTTTTTTAAGCAAAACGTACAGTTATTCTGGCAGCCTGTGCCAGGTTTATATAACACAAGGAAAGAAGAACATGTCAATCGCACAGTGACAGTAATATAGTCTACACTCTACAGACTATACTGCAATTTGGAGGATATAATATACTTCCTCCGTTTTTATATACTTGCAACACATCACTTTGGCATGCATTTTAAGGAAGATATTATACTAGGTAAACTAACCACTTAATTGAAACATTATTACCACCGATATGAAAAAAGTGATAAGTTGTTACGGTTTAAATTTTATTGTTCAATCCATCCATATACCTTTTCTAATCACTTCCTCAAATAGCGTGCCAAGGTATGTTGCAAATAAATAAAATTAAACATAGGAAGTATATCTCAGCTAAAAAATGTCAATTCTGGTCCCAAATATAATGCTTTTCAGGGAATGCAGAATCACATTTGAAAAATTTTACAACAATTTGATAGCTTGATCATATCATTATGCTTCTCCAAATGTCAACTATCTAATCAATTGGGATACAAAAAAAAAAAAAGTGAATATATCAATGGAGAAACTAATGTTCCTTGCAATATACACTTTGTTTGGCAAACAACATCATTGCCAAGTATTAAGCATTGTTGGGGTGTATTCAACAATTCAGCCAGGTGATTTATCTTAAATTGTGTATTCAATATATTAGCATAACCAATCAGATCTAATAGCCAATATGTTCCTTTTTTTTAAACTACACCCAGTGATTTTCTTTCAGTTAACACATTATTTTATCAATTTACTGAATACATTCCACATAATTTACCGATGTCATACTCCATATGTTAGTCAAACCTACCACCTTAATATCAATAAGTAAACTACAAAGCTAACACTAATTGGAAACAAAAGGGTAAAAAATAATTATTATAAAATAAAAAAAAAATTGTTATCTGAATATCCTTGGTGAAGGCCCCAAAACACACATGATACAAAGAAAGAGAGAAGGTATGAACAGGCCATTTCATTAAACTTGTACACTATGAACCTATAGTTATGCGGCCCCAAGCTGGTGAATATCCACTTCAAGTTCCAACATAGCAAGTATTCAAATTGCAAAACCTATAAAGTCCTAATCCCCTACCAAAAAGATACATAAAACCAAATAAACTAATATCGTAAAATCCCATTTGTTAATATGTATATAGGTTACCTAACTATCTAAATTCCATGAAAGATACAAATAGATAAAAAGAGAGAATCCCAAATTGATCAGCATAGAATCAATTCATCAGTAAGAAAAAGATAACATGACAGTAGGAGGATCTTGCTCAATTTGGAATTATCCAAAAACATGTGGTTTGAAAGTTTGAAACACAATATTTGGTTGTACCACTGTGTAGTGTATACTGAGAAGATTCACAATAGTCTCACCCAAAAAAAAAAAAAAAAAAAAAAAAAAAAAAAAAAAAAAACCACAATAATCAACAACGCATGAGACCACACTGTGTACGAAAAGAAAATACGTGCCCAGGTGCAGCACTCAGGGAGGATTATGCTTGCCTGTAAGGTGCTTCTGTCCACTTCAGCATTTGGAAGCCCACCAATGAGAAACTATTAATATCCTTAATGGCCTTTTTGGAAACTATCATATAGTTTCAAATGAGGAATTGTCCCAAATAGCTTGTTTGGGAATTATAAGAATTAACATTTGGATTTGACTCAAATCCTAGTCTTTGAATGATTAAGTTTAGTTTATAGAATTTGAAATCCAAATTTAATTGATGGCATTTCAGATCCTTTGAACCATGATCTCTCTTCCCCTATTTTGATATTTCCCCAATTATGAAACCCTAACTACCCTCTACTCTTCTCTCTCTCTCTCCCTCTCTCTCTCTCCTACCCATCTTCTGCACGAGTGCACAACCTCCACCACCGTCACGTCAACCACCTTTGTATCTGCCACCTTCAACTGTGAAAACTACCTCCATAACCCCCTCCTCTATCGCTGCAGATCCATGACTGCAACATAGGGGTGTTCATTCCTTCAATGTCAGCGTTAGGCACTTCATAGGACTCAAAGTTCAAAATAAAATAAAAATAAAAATGCTGATATAGGTTAGTTTGAGCAGATTACTCACCTGTCTGGTTCAACAATTTGAAGGATTTTGGATGAACAATTAATAGGGATTGAGATGGGGAGCAATATAAGAGGAGAGAGAGGATGGCAGTGCTAGGCACATCATTGGTCTCAGAGTTCATATACCTAAATCTTAGTAATAATAATAATAATAATAACAATCGAATATTACAAAAGGAGAAATAGAAAAAAAATGTAAATTTAGGTTATATGAGCTGATTTCTCACCAGTTTGGGTCAAAGGAGATGTTGGATGAACAATTGAGGAGGAGAAAGATTGAGAGGGGCCAGCAATGTAAGAGAAGGAAGAGGAAAGAAGAGCATGCACTGTACAGTGCAGATGGTGCAAGACAAATTATTTGAAATGATTTGTTTGAAATTCACTTGTGGAATTAAGGCTTTGATTGATTAATTTGAAATTCTAAGTTTTCTCAAACAAAGAATTCTATAAATAATGTCAAAATTTTGGAATTCCAGGAAATGCTTATATTTTAACACTACCAAAATGTACTTCATAGATATAAAAGCCGTGCTTTTCCATATGGTACAGAAGCATAGTATTATAAGAACTTGCTAATTCTTATAGCTATTAATTCCCAAAAAAATAAAAAAAATTGTTATTCCCAATGGCTCTTGTAAATTGAAAACTAGTGTCTTGCTTTGCCAAGGAGAGCAATTTAGCCAATAGCCTTATGTCTAGGACTCTAGGCTCTATAGCCTTAATGTGTTTCATGCATCATGCACTAACAATAAAAAGTCTATATAAGAAAATAAGTCTTACTTTTATACAGGTCAGCAACATCCTACAGTCAGCCATATTATTAGAAAGTCATCCAAAAAAGTGGCAAAATATACTTCATATAGGTTCTCCAACACGATTATCTTGTATCATGCAATACAAAACAAAATGATACAATTGAAATCATTAAGGAAGATAAATTCATATCCCTTTGATTGCACACCTTTGATCATTTAATGCCCTTATAAGTTACACGTTGAAAAAAATTATCAAGGTGTTGATAACTTTCTGTTCTGAATACATATATCAAACCAAATCTAACAAGATCTCACTTGAAAGTATATTGATATCCCTTTGTCCCATTTAAGAGTGCTCAAATTCCTTTTTCATCTGTCCTAATTAAGTTTGCCCAAAATAGGCAATGACCTTATTTTTTTTTTCTTACATTACTTTTTCTCGAAACAAGTAAGGTCTCACACTCTTTTTCTCTCTCTCTCTCTCTCCGTCTCATTCAATAAAAAAAATCATTACAGTATACACTGACCTTAACACCAATATACATCCTAAGACTATGTGCCACAATAAGACGAGCACATGTTATTGGAGCCAAGGAACATGTTGAAAATTACGGTCAATGTTTACAAATTTTTATTCTTGAAAAATAAAGTGGAACAACCCATTGCAAACAGAGTGTGTAAAATGTGCTCTTATATTGCATATACCAAATGGTTATCTATTACGAAGTATTCTAATACATTGCCAAAAAAGGTGAGTGCTAGAACTCGATAGCAATAATCATCAAGCACATGTGTTGAGCATACAACAAACACCAACATTGAAAAAACAACATTAGTCGATGAACAATAACAAATAAATCATACACCAATCTCATAGACCTGAAAAAGAAGGCAATCGCTATAGAAACCTTATAAGACTAAAATCACTAAACTGACACCATCTCTTCCTTGACACCCAATTCAAAAGAAAAGACCCTATTCTAAGGATACAAAATTACAGAAGAAAATTTCTTTGTGTAAGTAACAAAATAAGGATTAAAAATAATGCGAGTAAAACAGTAATCAGTGTCAATAAATAAATTTGCAATAAATAAATAAATAAAAGAAAAAAAAAGATATAAAAGATCAAGCTTGAGTACATATAAATAACATGTACTTAAGAGAGCAAGAACATATTCCTTTAAAAAAAAAAAAAAAAAAAAAAAAAAGAGACCCAATAACATATTTCTCCATCTGTGTTTGAATCCATGAAAGGTGCAAGCATCCCGTTCAATAATCTAATAAAATGAAGCTCAACAGCATGAAAGTTCAGTCCACAAGGCACAGCAATTTCTGGGAAGCACAAACTACTATGCATTAATTTGATCACTACGAAAAGAAATTGCTAGATAATATTCGTATAAATTTGGGGGTTCTTTTCTTCCAGCTTTCGGTGGCAGGGGAGAGGGGAACAACAGGACACAAGCAAAAGGAATTTTTCATACCTGAAAATGAGGACTGTTAAGGCAACGAGCTATCTGTCTAAAAAGTGGGACCATGCAACGTTGGAATTCAGCAGACTGTGTTGCCTCTAATACTTCTTCTAATTCCCCAAGAAAGAGAACTTCTTTCTGGCAATTAGTTACAGGCCAATATTTCAACAAACCCCTTATCACTGTATCTGCCAACTTGTAATCTTTTTCAACAAACTGAGTGATGCAGTATGAAAGCTGCTGATGATATAGCCCGACTGGCTTCGGTTTATGAAGTGGGATCAGAGCTCGAACAAGGAACAACTTGTGTTCCTCCTTCATTGGAAGAGCAAACCCGTTAATTATACTTCCTAAAATCTCCAAAAGCTCACCAATCCCACTGTGTCTCTCTGTCTCATATATGAACCGATAAAAGATGTTATTAATCGCCTTCCTGATAAACGGTCGGTGCACCATAAACTTTCCATATATCCTGTGGAGAATAGTTTTCAAATATTCCCTCTCCCTTGGATCCTCTGAATCAAACAAATCCAGTAGCTTCAACACAAAGGAATGATCGATGTAACGCTTGGCAACCTTAGTGTCAGTGTCTTGGGACACAACATATCTCAACAAAAGCTCATACACGAGCTGCAAATGCGGCCATGAGGGCTCTAGAAATGGCTCCTCCTCTTCAGGGTCAGTAGCCTCAACACCAGTATTTTCGTGGGATGTTGGGGGTAAACACCTAAATATATTTATTGACACCATCTTAATCATCTCATCTTGCACAGTCTCATGAATCTTCCCCGAACCCGACTGAATAAACTCAATAAGTTCCATCAATGTTTGCCTTTTAATTTCCTTTTCCCTAACCGATTTCAATGTATCAGTGAAATCAAATTGATAACAACAGATTTGCAGCTTACGCAAGAACAGATTCTGGCGCTCCGCAGCCGGGACATCTTTAAACATAGGAAGAGCTTCAACAGAACCCGAAGGCGGTACCGTGACAATCAAACTCCCACCACCAGCGCCCTGTGGCGTGGCATTCGGACCACCCGAACCCGGAACCCCAACTCGAGAAGCATGATTAACAACAACATTGGACGAAGCCACCACCCCAGATCCTCGATTACTAGGTGGAAATGCTAAATCATCTGATTTAGACCCTTTTCGATTCCCTCGTTTCATAAATTTATTCAACATCTTGGCTCACTCTTATCCTCCCTTTCTTCCCCAAATCTCCCCCCTTTTCTCTCTCCACAAAAACCCTAACCCTAGATTAAAAAGCCGATCAAAGTAATAATACCAACAATTGAATCAGATCCCAGATAGAAAAACCTAATGTTGATGCAATATTTATCATTTGTACTCCATTAATTCGATCCCAAACAATTATCTAGAACCAAAAACACAGAATACCCAGAAAAATTAAAAATCAAAGATTATCAAATATGAAATGTTACCGTTGTAATAAAAATCGCAACGTTGCAGAAAATGGGCATTAATTGAATAATGATTTCGATGAGAAATTGCCGAGTTGCAGCGAGTTGATCGGACTCGGATTGGGGATTTGCAGGGGACGAGACAAAAGGGGAGATTTTTTTGGGGAGAAGGAAGGAAGAGGTGAAGGAGGGGAAATATAAAGTATTTATTTATTTTTTTGTAATTTTTTTTGAGAGTGAAGAAAAAAAAAGTAAAGGGAGGAGAGAGAAAATTTTAAAGGTTAGAAACCTTAAAAACAGAAAATATTATGTGAAGGAATATTGTTGTGGTAGAAGGACTAGAAGGTAATGATAAAATTGGGAAAACAAAATGTTAACTAATATATATATACTAGTTTAAATCCGTGCAATGCACGGTTGTTATTAAATTTTTAAAGAGTTATTATTGTATTGAATTTTATAAAAAAAAAATTATACTCATGATATTAATTCAAAAGTATATATAAAAATATATTAGTTGGGTATATAGAGAGTTATTATTGTTAAGAATTATAAGTGGAAGAAAGATATTTTTCAATATTATAAAATGATTTCCTTAAAGAATCTTCGTAAAAACGGAAAGTAAAATGGGCGGGAAAATTGTTAATGACATTGTGACAAGTGTCATTTTTGGTTCGCTTTTAGTATAGGTTAATTGATTTTTGAATTGAATAGGGAGGGGGTTATTTTATTTTTTTATCAAATAATACTGAATGAAGCCTGTGCGATGCACGGTTTGTTTGATTTTTTTTTATTATTTTTTTATGAGCTAATATTTGTTTTATATTTAGATAAAATTCCTAATATTAAAAGATAATAATATTCAATTAATTTGAATTTAAAAATCTCATTCGCCAATTTTGCTTACGTGGCATTTTAATTATTTAATTCTAAAAGAAATTAATAATCGCTTATTTAATTGGCTACACCTAAGATTTATAATCCTATATGGCGCGCTAAGAAAATTAGATACTACGTGGCTCTCTAAAAACTCGGGAAAAAACTCCCCTTTATATATATATATTAGATTTTGCTTACGTGGCATTTGAATTACTTAATTCTAAAAGAAATTAATAATCTCTTATTTAATTGGCTACTCCTAAGATTTATAATCCTACATGGCGCGCTGAGAAAATTAGATCCTATGTGGCTCTCTAAAAACTCGGGAAAAAACTCCCCTTTATATATATATATATTAGATTTCCTCAGTTTTTATTTAGTTGCAACACATTTTTTGTCACGCATTTTAAGAAAGATATTAAACTAGGTAACGGAAAAATTAATTTACAAAATTTTAGCACCTATAAAAAGAAAGGGATTAGTTTCTACGATTTAAATTTCATAGCTTAATTCATTCGTTTACATAGTTTGATCACCTCCTCGAAAAACGTGATAAAAGGTGTGTTGCAAGTATAAAAAAATAGAGGAAGTAATAGTTATTCGACACTTACAATCATCAATTAAGAGATCTAAATTCTCAATATAAGAATTAAACACCCCTAAAACAATGACATCGCTTTTGAACTACTTCCGGATAATTTTAGATGTCTATGCATCGTTCTTAACGGAGCTCCATTGATGTATAGTCGTTAAAGTGATAAAACTTGATTGGTTATCACTTTTGATGGAGCTCTTTGATCTTCCTTGGAGCGTATTGTTACTGATTCGGGGCCTGGGTTTGGTGATTGGCAGTGGCGGCTTGCCACCTTACCATTTGCGTTTGGAAGGCTTGGTGTTTATTCTGCTGGTGATGTTCGTCACTATGCTTTTCTTGCTTCTCGGTTACAGTCTGCTGGGTTGCATATACAACTTCTTCGGCATGCTGGCATTGTTGGTCTTGGACGAGCCTTTGAGGATGCGTTGAGTCTGTTTAATGGAACAGTGGAGTCTGACATTTTGAGTAATCCTAGTGAGGTCGCTGCCCCTAAACTCATGAAGAAATTGGCAGATATGTATTTCACAAAGGTTACCGCTTTCGCAGAATCTGCTTATTCTTTAACTCCTCGTCAATCAGCATTATGGAAATCACAGCAGGGTGATCACACCTCTGCTTGGCTTTGGGCGGTTCCTATTTCAGGGTTGGGTCAGACGATGAACGCCAAGACTTATCGCTGTGTGTTGTCCTATCGGTTGGGTGTTCCATTGTTCTCTATCTCGACGTTGTGCTTTGCTTATTCGAGGGTTTTTGCTGGAGATATTTTCGGTGATCATGCGGTGTCTTGTGCTGGTATTGTGGGTATTAAACATTGGCATAATGTTGTTTGGGATACCCTTGTTGATGTTTTCTATCGTTCTGAGATTTCAGCGAGAAAAGAGGTTGACATTGGGTTGGCTGGAGGGAACGACGAGGCCCTCAGACCTGCGGGTGTGTTACTTTATTCATGGGATCGTGGTCGCGATGTCTGTGTTGATTTGACAGGGTCTTCTCCTTTGACACAGTCAGGGCTATCTGACTTCATTCCTGGGCGGGTTGTGGCTGATGCAGCTCACCGGAAGCGGGTTAAGTATGAAGCTCGATGTCAGGCGATTGGATATGGTTTCATTCCCTTCTCCTTTTCTTTGCTTGGGGAATTAGAGAAAGAGGCTGTTGCATTACTGAAGCGGATTCAGAGGTTCTCGAAGACACAAGACATTGGGGCTTGTGCTGCAGCTCATATCTTCACTAGGGTAAGATTTGCAATAGTTAGAGGAGTGGGGGCCCAGATTGTATCTCGGCTTCCCACTAATTTATTGTAGGTTGTATGACTTTTGTTTTTGAGATATAATAATAATAATAATAATAATAATAATAATAATAATAATAATAAATTTAAGTGGAAAGATATTTATTATGGGATCTTGGGATATGTCTCTAATAATGTTAAAACTTACTTATAATCCCATTGTCATATTTGCTAAGGGAATACCTTGTGTAGGTGTTAATTGTTATAGTAAAGTTTTGACTAGTTTCATTAATGTCAACAACAATAATAGTTGAATGTTTAGTAGTTTAGTAGATACTGTAGACACAGACATTTTATCAGTGTTATACATTAAATTAAATAAATTAATTTGGGTTAAAATCATATGAATGATCTATTTTAACTATTTTTGGCCCACCCAAATAAATAATTCGAATTAATCAAATACAATTCGCGTAATTATCTATCTCTACCCCTTAGAGTAGGGAGCTCTACCTACACCCTCTATTAAAACGTTAGGCTTAATCATCCTACCTCCATACCCACTACACACAAAGTGATTTTACCCCTATATATACAAAGAAAAAAAAAATCAAAACCTCCTTTTGCATTTTCTCTCTCCTCACCCATTTTCCATTTTCTCTCTCCTCACCCATTTTTCAGTCATATTCTCTCTCATCAAAAGCTTTAATAGCAAAATTGTTACAAAATTATCACAAGAATTTGTTCACTCACTTCGAAATTCATCAAAACAAAGGCGAAATTTAAAAAGAGTAAGTTATTTGTTCAAGTTTGGAACGAAAAAGAGTATAAACCCTAGGTTTCAATAATTTTTTGTTGCGATTGTAATTCAAGAATATAATTGAAAAATCAACCATGGAAAATGTATCAAGGTAAGTATAATAAAATAGTTCTAGTAAAAAACAATTAAATTAAACCAATACATTATTTATTTATTTTTTTGCAAAACAAAGGAAACAATTTTTAAGAAGAAAAACAAAGATTCTGGAGAAATGCAAGTATTAATAAATTTTAATTGTAGTGATTTTTTTTTTTTGAATGTTCATTTTAATTTTGATAAATGTACATTTATATATTTGTATATAGTCATTAACATATTAAATAGATAAATAATTTATATAAATATTCATATGTATATATATATATATATATATATATATATATATATATATATATATATATATATATACATATACATATATATGTATGTATATATATATATGTATATTTATATGTTTATATGTTTACTCATATATTAGTACATAGTCATTCACGTAATTACATTCATTCTTTATCATAGTTTGGAGTGGGAAATTATTTGATAAATGTTTATTTTTATTTTACTAGATGTTCAATTACATAATAGTATATGGCCATTCACAATTTCACATACTAGCAAATAATTATTAAATTTTAATAAATGTATGTTCATGATTTTGTCATCTTCTTCAAATATTCCATGTTCATTTCAATTTTGAATTTCAATATATGCCTTTTCTCATGTGGACATATGGTCAAGCACATATTCATAGCTTCAAGTTATTTACATATATATTTTATGCATATGTTCATCGATTATGATCTTTCATGGTCATTTTCAAACTAATATATGTTCATGTATATATCAATAGATGTTCATATCCATGTTGAATTACGTAAACATATTTATTTTGCATTAATAGTTGTTCATTTTTATATTAATAGATGATCGTTTCCACACTGCTATTTGTTCATTTATATATCAATTAATATATGTTCATCTATATTCTAATAGATGTTAATTTTCATATCGACCATGTTTTATATTTATCCATGTTTATATTCATATCGTTCATTTTCAACATTTATTTTTGCTCAAATCCAATACAATATGTTTTTATTAGTTATAAGATAATCGTGCATAAAGTGAGTTAGACCGCACAATAGCAAGGAAAAAAGGTAGATGGCAAAAAGAAGGAAGCCAAGAAGGCATGGAGTCGCCATGCAACATGAACCAATATCACTAGCTTGAATTTTTCGATTTGGATCAAGAAGTTTATTGTGTTTAATATTATATGTGGAATTCTATTGTACATTAATTTAATATCGAAATAGTTCAACTTTTTGGTGGTATAAAACTTCATTTGATTTTTTTAGAAGGAAATGAATTTTTTCCCCCCTTGAGTACTATTATAAATAGTCATCTAGAAACACGATTACAAAATTATAATAATTTGAATATTTCATGTTGTACTAGCTTAACTAAACATTTAATAATTATTCTATAGAATTGAACATTTAATAATACAAAAGTGAACATTTACAATGATGAAAATGAACATTTCATAGGTAATTCAGAACTTAAGAAACAACCAAGATGACGTCATTAGGAAGGAGTACGGTGGGGGTGCGGGCAGCTCTGCCTACCCTTGAGTGTAGGCAAAAATTTGTAACAATTCGGATTATAAAATAAATCAAATGGATCAGGTTAAAAGACTTTTAAGTCATATATGGTGTAAAGAAGCATCATATATGGTGTAAAGAAGCGATCTTGAACGTCACTTAGGTCTGGAAGCTAAGCACGTATATAGATGAAGTGATTATTGCATAATGAACGTTGCTTAGGTTAAGGAGCTAAGCACGATATTCTTTGTATGATTAAAAATCATTGACATATAAATATTGCTCATCACATTATGTGATGCGTGAAACAATGAACATTGCTCAGGTTAGGAAGCTAAGCAAGTAAGTATATAATGTTTCTTTTAATGAATGTTGTCTTGAAAGATGATGACATGCACATTGGTGAAACAAGATTTCATGATAAAGGGTTCTTAATGGGAAGGATGATATGGATATAGAAGTGAGAGTGAAGTGTGTGAATGTGATACTAAGGCTGGTTGCAAGGGTTATGGTGATGGAAAGAAATGTGAGAAGAATCAAAGATGATGACTCTTTATGCTGGGTAAGCTAATGTGATGTGGGTTCAAGCCCCCAAGTCTAACTCTAAATGGGTAGGGGTAAGCATTGGATGTTCTTTGACTCAATCATGCATGGATATGAATATGAATGTGGCCTCACCTCGATGTGAGGTTGCTTACGTATCCGTAAGGAATCGGGCCGAACGTAGCTCTAACCGAACTTTGCACAAGTGTATGTACACCTCAAAGAGGTCTTTCAAGGGTCGTAATGTGGTTAAGCTAATGGTTTAAGGAAAAAAAGGGTAAAAGGCTCAAGACCCGAGAGAAGCCCCCAAGATCTACAATTGTGTATTTGAAAATTTTGAATTCGCAAGTTTTAATTTTCACTTTCTTTTTTATTTTTTCTTTATTTATTTTTTATTTATATTTATATTTATTTATTTATTTTTTAAAATCAATGTAGGCAATCCCGGATCATACGGTCCATCCCTCACTTAGCATTCATGTTTCTCAGGCACAGTACCAAGCACTCGATGAGAGACGCAATTCGAGACATGTTCATGTCAAAGACATTGGAAAACTTGCCTTTAGACATTGTTTTATTGTTGATTCGCTGCTTTTAATATTTAAACTTGCTTTCTGAAGGTTACACAAATTGCACATCTTTCCATCCAGGGTTAGGTGAATATGGGTTGAATAAATGAGGCCAAACGTTAGACGAGACTCAAAGCGGTTGATGAAGAAATGGATATGTGATTGAATGGTTTATGGGAATGATGGGTTGCAAAGGTGCCTCTGTTTAGTTCGGCGATTGATTTTTTTTTTTTTATGTTTATTTTTGTTTATTTTTTTTTTGTGGCGAATGAAAATTGCTATGATCGAGATGTAAAGGAAATATGCTCATTTTACTTATAAAGGTGAACAAAACATAAAACTCAGAATGGGAAAGCTATGCTAGACTTGAAAGGAAAAAATAAAATAAAATTCCAAAAAAAAAATCATGAAATCCTGCACGAAGGGCTCGCCACACACTTGTCTTCATTGTTGCTTATCATTTCTTGCCGCCTGGAGGGACTGGAAGTTTGTTGGCATCAACAAGATTTTGAATAGCGTCCTTCAAATTCCAGCATTGTTCGGTAGAGTGACCCCTTCCTTGATGGAACTTGCAATGGGTGTTTGGGTTCCACTTGGCGCTCCTTTCTTCAAGTTTAGGCTCTGGAAATGACCCAATAGGTGTGATCAAGCCTTGACCATAAAGGCAATCAAAGGCTGCATCATAAGTCTTTCCTAAAGGAATGTAGGTTCTCCTTTTCTTAGGCAATGGAGCATCAAGAGCTAATACTTCATTGAGATCAACTTGGCTTATATTGTTGGTAGTATTTTCGGGCTTAGAAGATGAAGAAGAAGGAAGGCCGTTCTTCTTGTTTTTCCAAGTGTTTTTATTGTTACTACCAACAGTCTTTATTAGCTTGTCCTCGATATTGATGCCAATGTCATATATAGCTTCGAAAGTGTTCAATTGAAGAAATTTGAGATGTCATATATAGCTTTGAAAGTGTTCAATGGAAGAAATTTGAGATGTTGCTTGTACTTGTGATTCAAATTTTGGATAAAGAGGCGGATCATCTCTTTTTCTTTGGGAGGATCTACCAAGAGTGCAGCTGTTTCCCTCCACCTGTTCAGATAAGCGGTGAAGCCTTCATTCTCTTTCTGTTTGAGAATGGAGAGTTCACGTTCAGAAGTTCTAGCTTGAATGTTACACTTGTAACGATTCATGACACTTTCGGTGACATCTTCCCAAGTTGCAATGTGTTTGGCATCTAGAGAATAAAACCATTGTTGGCAAGCATGCTCTAAGGAGAGAGGGAACACCGTAGGGAAGAGTGTTACGCCCAGTCCCTTAAGAGCCATGGTTGCAGAGAATGCCTTCAAATGGAACATTGGGTTGTCAGTTAGCTTGAACTTGGGGATATCAGCAGTGGAGAACTTCTCAGGAAGTCTGTCCTTCATATTCAAAGGAGTGGTAGGCCGATCCACGTAGGTGAAATTCTCAGAAACCTAGCTCATTTGCTCTTTGATCTTGTCCATTGCAGCCGCAGTAACATTGTTTTGCTCTACTGTGTTGACTCTGGTAGTGAGCGTTTGCATCATGGCAAACATTGCCTCGATGGACTTGTTGATATTCTGAATATCTTCCTTGGTGGCCATTGGAACAAACTGAAAGTAGTTTGAATATGATAAGTGATGTAGAGATGGCGAAGTTTTCTTTGGACGCTCTTAGACCTAAGAGGTTGCTGCGGTAATGACTCGAACCGTACCAATCTACCCCTGCTCCTTGACAAGTACTGTGAAATGAAATAAATTCACTTAATTGTTTGACTCATTGCTCAAGATAGGAAAGAAAGGGGAAAACAATAGTCATTTGAAAACAGGTGAGAAAAACCTCCACTCATCTTTTATTATGACGGAAATGGGGGGTGCATGAACCTAGTATACGATCATAAACGACATGGTGTATGACTCGAGTCGAAAGAAATAAAGAAAGTGTGTGGACTAGAACTAGTCTCGTGAGTGATTAAGTGAGGTTATGGACGCGTGTTATGACCTTACGGCTAGACATAACACCAAACTGGACATATGAACCACATAAGTACGCACAAAAGCCAAAATTAGACAAACATACATTTTTCTCGGGCACCGTGTCACGGTGCTGACTGTCGTGACACGGTGCAGTCTACCGTCATACGGTAGAAAGCGCCGTGTCAAGGTATTGCACGCCGTGGCGCGGTAGACATGCCGTGACATGGTGCACAGTTCCAGGCTCGTTTTGTGACTTTTTTCAGATTTTAATCGATTTTAGGTCCGTACTAATTACTATGTGGAAATAAAAACCCACGGTCATAGGTTAGTCCAAAAACAAAATGAACGAACACATGTGGGTTAGCACTAGAGGTGATCATTTGCGGGCTTGGGCGGGTAGCGGGCCGGGCTTATGCTTATTTTTTTGTCCGACGGGCTTCATGTATCAAGCCCGAGCCCTTTTATGCGGGCTTGATACTTTGTCCATGTTCGCTTACTAAACGGGCCGGGCTTGTCCGCGGGCTAACGGGCCTTAAATTTTTATTTTATTTTATAACACTAAATAATCTATTTATTATTTACATGTGCTAAAACTATTTTGGTAGAGTTGTCTTAAATTATTTTATCCACAAATAATGATAACATAAATTAAAAACACACAAAGTATGTCATAATATACAATTAAAATAAATAATTGTAACAAATAAAAGCTTATAGTTCATTATAGTCTCTTTGTATTTATTATTTTAATTTCTTAAATACACAAAGTATTATTTTTATTATTAAATATAACACTAACTAAATAAAATCATCAAAATATTATTATTATTATTATTATTATTATTATTATTATTATTATAAACGGGCCGGACGGGCTAGCCCACGACACATATTTTCTTGTCCATACCCGCCCATTTATATTAACGGGCTAGGCCTTGCCCGCCCAAAAATCCAATTTTTTTTTAAAAAGGTTGTCCAAGCTCGCCTTTTTTGCGGGCCGGGTTGGGCGGGCTTAGCGGGCCGTCCCGCCCATGAACAGCTCTAGTTAGCACCAAATAAACCACGTAGCATTTAGTCACGGTGATGCAAAAAGTTCTCAACCTAAGGTCAAGTTCTATGTTCGACTATGGTCAAGCTTTTTGGTGTCAAAGGGTACCATGGTTAAGAGTTTGGATGCGTTAGCAAGACAACCTCCATAGAGGGGGTATGCCAACGGGAGGCTCCGCGAGTTCATGATGAAATCGAACTCGACTCCATGGTTTGGGTGGATTTAATAACTCGGATGAACCCTTATTGCCATGAGCTGGGTTGATAGAGCTTTAATCCCCCGGGGCTAAGACGTATGTAGAACACATACGTTTTTTTTAGAAAAATCGAAGGAAGCCAATCGTGAAAAAGTAACATAAAGCCATTGGAAAGATTTCAGAACTGCCGCGACACGGCAGAATGTACCGTGTCACGGTGCTGACCACCGTGTGATGGTGGCTTGCGCCATGACGCGGCAGTCAGGAAATCTGACTGGTGCCTCTTTTTTCTTCGTTCGTAATCAAGTTATCCAATTTTTCCTACGAGACAGACCTAAATACGACGTTAGAACGTCTATGCTTATGCAAAAATGCCAAATTAATCACAGGAATATTTTTCAAGAATCTTTCAAGTCTCATCCACTCATCTTAATTAAATACCGATCACTCAAATCGATAAATAACCAAGAATCCTCCCCAGTGGAGTCGCCAAATTGTAGGCGTCGTTTGAAGTGCGCCTATGTTAAAGCATGTTGTGAATATGCTTGGCACTCATATGAAGTGGGAATTGACATTATGATTAGGGACAAGGAAAGTAGGGAGCCGCCAACATGTTTTTTAAGGAACTTGTAAACCGTTCACGGATCATAAAAGGCAACCACAATTAAGGGACAACGAAGGCAACGACGATTGACCCGTAAAGGTTACACCCCATTCATAATCCATGAGATTACTAACTCCATATGGTTCGGAACCACGAATGGAGGATCAGGGATGATGGTATGAAGTGAGTCATGGAGTCACATTCGCCCGTATGGGCCTCTAGTCGATTCTTATTGTGAAAAGTATTCATGTGATCTCAAAGACATGCAAATAAAATATTCAATTCGCTCTAAACTATTATTATGCTAAATTGGTTAAATATTAGTGCAACATATAATTCTACAATATTGTGATCACTTTAATTAACAACAAGATTAAAAAGGGTTCTAAACTGGTTGTCCAAATTATCTTATTAGTAGTGATTTTCAATTACATATTCTCTTTAAACATGCAATACGGTGATCATAAATAATAATAAAATAAGCATTAATATTGGAAGAAATATAACAATAATAACGTTAGTCAAATCAAATAATAATAATAACCATGATACTAGGAATGTAAAATAAAATAAGTAATTAAATTAATTAATTACTCACATTCCGCGCGTTCCTTTAAATTGCTACATCATGAATAAATTATATTGTTACTAACTTTAATAAAAAATAAATCAAATAAAAATTAAATTAAATAAAAGTAGAGTTGATTTGGTCCAAACTCTCAGTTATTTGTACCTTCCACGCCTTGGTTTAAGGACGGAACCTCGGGTGTTGTATGGACTCCTTGGAGTGTTTAAGGGAAAAATAGTGTTTAAGAACATAGGTTTAAGACTTAAAATATGAGAGAGAGTGATTTTTGGTGTAAAGGAGAGGAAGGGGGAATGATTTGGTGCCCCAAACTGCAGAAAGGAGGGGGTATTTATAGGGAAAATCAATAGGGGAACACACGGAACCCTAAAAAAATGGATAAAAACCCTACCGTGACACGGGGGAAACTTGTGTGACGTAGGGAACTGTTGTATGACGCGGGGGGGGGGGGGGGGTGGTTGCGCGTGAAAAATAACACGGGAAATACGGAATCCTAAAAACGGATAAAAACCCTAAAAAATGCTACCGCGACACGGTAGAATACGGTAGATTCTACTGTGTCACGCAGGAAATTAGTGTGACGCGGGACATATTTGACCTACGGGAAGTGAAAACGCATGAAGGGTTTACGCGGAAAAGAGACAAGAATATTCCGTGATACAGCACACCTACCGTGACACGGCATTTTCCATCGTGGCACGATACAATACACCGTGTCACGGTATAAGGAAACGCGGAAATTACGCGGAAAGCACCGTGACACAGTGGGAAATACCGTGTCACGGCAGCATGTACCGTGTCACGACAATTGGTACCGTGCCACAGTGGATTTTCACGCGAAAAAGATTTGAAAATACCACCGCAACCTACCGTGTCACGGCACCAGGCCCCCGTGCCACGTCACTTAGGCGCCGTGACACGGTGGTTTTATCATGTGCGCAGTAATTCCAGTTTTTTTACCCGTTTTTAAAATCATCATAACTTTTGATCCGTAACTCAAAATAAGGAATATAATATATCATTGGAAAGCTTGTCAAGTCTAATTTCCAACCGAATTAGAATCAGATCAAGATAATTTGTAGATTTTATGATATGACCATTTTAGTAGAAGGGTGTCGGTTTTGGACCGAGTTTAGTGTTTGGCTCATATCTTCTCCGTTTTAAATCGAAATTGGACTTATGATACATTTTTAGAAAGATTATTGAAAGGCCTATTCAACCAAATAATATATAATTGGATCAAAGTTATATAGCCATAAAATCAGTTGAGTCCGGTTTTGTGATGTGGATACGAAAAGTGGAAAACAGGTTACGGTATAGGGAGAAGAGCTAGGAAATGGATTGGTTTATGAAATGTATTGGATAGAACATGGATTTAAGCACTCCAAAGATTAAATACTCAACTCGACCAATAACGGTGGTGAAAGGTTGTTCATCATCGGGTTTGGTTTTGGGGAGACATTGTTAGGTGTCTACACTATCACTCATATACCTCTAGATATTGAGGGGGCAACAGTGGCTGAAATGTGGGATGAAATAGAAGGTTGGAAGTGGGCAATATTTTTGGATTTGCTACCTCCTGGCATAATTAGAGAAATTGAAGCACACTATCTAATTAAGAATCCTGAGCATAGTGACCTTATCTATTGGAGTGTTGGCTCGAAAGGAAAATTCTCTATCAAGTCTGCTCTACAGATTATAAGGCAAGGTGAAGATGATCATGATGATGGATTGTGGAATCTGGTTTGGAGGCTGCGAGTTCGGAAACGAGTTAGGGTCTTCCTTTGGACTGTTCTTCATTATAGAATAATGTGGAATGCAAACCGCTTCAAAAGGTCTTTAACATAGGACCCCTGCTGCAAATTATGCCCAGAAGTTAAAGAGAATACACTTCATGTGCTACGTGATTGTAAGTCTGCTAGGGAAATTTAGCGTCAAGTAGGGGGTCCCGCAAATGCTTTGGGATTTCAAAATGGAACCTTAAAGCAATGGATAGTGAGGAACATTAAAGTTCAGCACCATATAATGATATGTCATCGGAGATTTGGCCTACATACTTTGCCATAGTGATATGGTGGATTTAGAGATGGCGCAATGTTGTGGTGTATAATCGAACAGATGACATTCCTTTCGATGTGAAGCAATTTCTGCTGGACCGTTTTGAAGAAGTGTGGAGGCTGATGGGTGATGGCATCACAAGCTCCTCTCATTTACCTGCTGTTCGTAGAGAAGCTTACATTAAATGGAAAGCTCTACCTCTTGGATGGTTTTCTTTGAACTCGGATAAGGCTGCAAAGGGTACTCCAGGCCCAGCTGGGGGAGGAGGTTTGATCAGAGACCCTACTGGTAAGCTTCGATATGCTTACTCCTTAATTTTGGGTAATTGTTTTGCCTTCAAAGCAGAGGTATTAGCTGTGGAGTATGGGATTGAACTTGTAAGGAAAATGGGTGTACAATAGCTACAAATTCAGCTTGATAACAAAGCAGTAGTGCAAATCTTGAATAGTCTTGAAGAATACAGTGGAGAATGCTACCACGATATATGTCACTGCCGAAGCCAAATTGCAAAAGCAGATTGGGAAGTAGAGGTGCAACATATATATAGAGAAGCAAATCAAGCGGGGGATTGGCTAGCTAATCAAGGTGTCAATCAGAACAACAAATTTGAGTTGATTCAAGTCCCACCCCTAACTCTAGGGTGTATTTTACATAACGATGTAGTAGGTGTGGCTTTGCCAAGTTTTGTTCCCCCTTAATTTTTTAAGTTTGTTTTATGGGGCCTTTCCCCTCGTGTGCACCAAAAAAAATAAAAAATAATAATAATAATAACATAATACTAAAACAGACACCAAGAATAACATGTATCACTTATTAATTCTGTTTTTTCCCTCCAAAATTTTTTTCCCTTTATTTTTTTTATTCACTTCCTTAAAAAAATTCACTTTTTATATATTTGTGATTCACTTCCTTATAAAAATATTCACCAAATCATAAATTAAAATAATCACTTCCTAAAAAAATATTCACATACTTTTTATATCTTTTATTTTATAAAATATTATTTTATATTTTTTACCTTTTGATTCGGATCTCAATTCTGGATGTAAATTAAGATTCAAACTTTTCAATTTCATTTGAAAACATGAGGATGATTTTTTGGCAGAATTTGATTTAACATTATAATTCGTTGTAAAATTTTGTAAAAACCCTGTGTGACACGGGATTTAATCTAGTTACCATGAAAAGAAATCACCAAAAAAAGGCAAACGTAACTGTAGACACCCATTTGTGTCTCCCCAAAACCAAACCCAGTGATGAATGCCTTTTGCGTCGAACCATAATCAAATGAGGTGAAAGTGTGAAAAGTCAAGTGTTGCGATTAGTTTTTATTAAAAATTCCTTCTTTATGTTTTCGAAAACCTACTCTATTTTATGAAAACGTCCAATCCAGTTTATTTTGGTCCATGATAAGGGTCCAATAATGGTTTAGTTGGATGGGGCTTGAAAAGACCTTTCCAAAGATATATTATAAGTCCAATTCCGATGAATAATGAGGAAGTTATGGCCAAAATACTAAACTGGGCTCAAACCGGATTTTACCTACGACCCAATGATCATGAGGAGGGTCCAAAGGTTTAATCCTATTCCTAAACTAGTTAGGCTTGATTAGAATCTTTTATAAGTTTCTAAAATATCTTAATTATCTTTTTTTTGAAAAGATAACATGAAGGAATTTGATTTAAATTAAATAAAAACTTTCCTTTGAATAAAACTTTCCTTTTTTAAAGTCCTAATTCTATTCGAATTTAAACATGTTCAAAGACAGTCAGATATTATTTTCGTGCCTCATATTTTTTATCCAAATGATATATTATAATATTAATTCCGACCTATAACGAAAAAGATATGAAAGGAATACGAAACTCTATCCAAAACTGACACCCTTCCACTATTTCGGCCATATCTTTTTATCTACAAAATATTTTAGTCTGATTCTAATTTCATTTGAAAGTAGACTTCAAGAGCTTTCCAACGACATATTATATGACTTATTTGGACTTTTGAATCAAAAGATATGATAAAAACAAAATCCGCAAAACTGTCTTTGTCGCCTCGCGACAGACCCTGTCGCCTGGCGACAAGATGAATTTCTGGCGACAAGGTCGGTTTGTTAGAAACAGAGTGGAGTTTTATTCCTTATCAAATTCTATGATTTTCCGGACTATTTTCCTATAAATAGGGTCCTTGACCTCTGTATTTATTCATCAACTCTCATCAAGAATTACTTGATTCTCTCTATTCTCTCTTTAAGCAATATAGCTTGATTCTCTCTCTCTCTTTCTAAACTAGCTTTTTACAAACACAATACCGCATTCACAAGATCTTGAAACACCTAGCCAAGTTTGAAGTTGCCTTCGCCCTAGACGTGAAAGGTTTATACTTTTCTGAGGGTTTGGTCCCAAATCCATTCTAAACTTTTTAACTCTTTCTTTCAATTATTTTAATTTAATTGTTTAATTTAATTATTTTCATTGAAGTTTACTAACGCGTGTATTTTTTTATTAGAAAGAGGTACGAGGCTTCAAAGTATGTAATCTTATTACTCTCTTTTTAATTTCAATGTAGAAAGCATGCTTATATTTGATTAATTCCTAGTATCATGTTAGGATGTTATTGCTTTATAGTATCATGTTTAGGGTTGCCTTTTATTATTCTTTCTAATATCATGTGAGCATGTTAGTACCATGTTAGGTTTAAAGCTTTGATCTTTATTGCTTAGTGACATGCTAGGATTTGTTATTAATCTTGTTAGTATCATGCCTAGGATCTTGCTATTATTTTTAAGCCTTATTATACCTTATCACGATTATCATTATATTATTATTATTATTATGATTATTATTATGTTGCTTGATATTATTTTTATTTTATTGTTATTGCTTGATCACGCCTTTTATGCTGGTTAAAGGGAATTTGTACTTGAAATCACGCTTAATAAGATAATTAATAATTTTGTTTAGGCTAATGTGATTTTAATTCAAGTGATCGCCAATAATAGATTTGTTTGTGCATTAATATTCAACCAACATAGATAAACAGGTTTAGGGTTAATATAATGTTTGCATGTTAGACAGAAAGCACACATAAATACGAGCAGAACAAAGTAGAGGCCTATTTTATAGGGCGGGTCCTTTCTTTTGTAGATTGGATTCGTACCCTCATCCCCGAACCCTATTTGGTTCCTGACCTTATGGAGTTGACGATCTCCTAGATCGTTTTGGGTTTACAAGTTCCTAAAACTTGTTGGCGACTCTTTTGCTCTAGCTTTCTTCCCTTTGGAACGCCACCATACTTTAGTGTATGATCACAGTGGGGTTCAAGCTTGGGATCATAGTGCTTGAAATATTCCCTACAGTAACCCTTTTTTTTTACACAAAGCAAATGTAACCCTCAACACAGGGTGTAGTAAATAATTGCAATAGGCTTGGGCTTAGAATAGTACGAGCATAGTGCATGATAATCAATTTTATGCTCCTTGAATCCTTTATATTATTCTATTTTTCAAAAAAAAAATTTCTTGAATGGGATATTATTCAATTTAGATGCATATAAGTTTGAAGAAATTGATATGTAAAAAATTGTACGCAAAGATGAATTTAGTAAGATCACGCATAATTACATATGTCCTACAAAATTTGTAATGTGCTATTTAAAAAAGGAGTACTCCATAAGAAACACTAGGGAATATCAGTTATATATATGTATGTATATATATATATGTCTTGGGTTAACATATATTCAACATCAATATATAATTTTTTTTTATTACGAGATAGCATCAAATATTACATGGTTCAGTGGTTCACCATTTTTTTACAACCAAGTGGTGCACTTTTTAATCCTGAATAACATACACAGTATAAATAAATTTTCTTCAGTTAGTACTCGATTCATGTACACTGCATAATCTCTTAATTTAGGCTTAATACAGTACAAAAGAACTCAAATATGATCCACTTGAAATGAAAACGAGAGAGCCCATATAGCATGACCATTCAAAGTCAAGGATGTGCTGCTAGAATCAGGGGCGGAGCCACCGGGGGGGGGGGGCTGGTGGAGGCCCGGCCCCCCGTGGCCCAACTGGTAATGTATATATATTTGTTCTGGCCCCCCATTAAGTAACTAATAAATATCAAGTATTTACACCATATATTATGTTGTTAGTGCTAGCCCAGTTGGTTGTTGGAGTTGATAAGGGAGGTCTCAAGTTCGACTCCCCCTATGAGCTTTTTTTTTTTTTTTTGTTAACTTTATCGTTTCCTGGCCCCTTTAGATTTTTATTCCCGGCTTCACCCCTGGCTAGAATTGTTGTTGTGATTAAGTCTCAAGTTCGCAACATGATCAACTTGCAAGTTATTTAACTGGAGGAAGAACTTGTTTGAAAAAATGTTAACCATAGGAACAACTTAGCAAGCAGCAACTTGTATTTTTTTTCTCCCAGTGTAAAGGCTTCACTTCACATTACACATGAAATCTGTATATTGCCATAAAATGATCCTGCAAAGGCTGAAAAATAATAAATAAAAATATTGATGCATAACAGAGATCAAACATAACTCTTTTAAGACTAGAATGTGTGTGTGTGTGTGTGTGTGTGTGTGTGTTATTTAGTAAGATTAGAAATCTTTAAACTCATTCAGTTAATGTGTCTTTATGTTATCTGACAGAAATCTTTTCAGTTTTATAGGTCTTTTGATTGTTAATAAAATTATGCATACAATTTCATCAACTTTATAAACTCGTTCAGTTTATGCGTGTTTGTGTGTAACATTCAACACCATCTAGGCTAGGGATTCTCTCGAAAAATTACAAGCAGGGAGTTATCATTTTTTATATAAAGAGGACATTTGATACCAGCCAGCCCCCGCTTGTTTTTTTCTTTTCCTTTCGTGATGATCTTTACAAGGCAACAAATAGTATGATAAAACTACAAAATTCTTGTAACTCTGGTTACATACAAAGTTAAGGCCAAGGTTTCTCTTCAAGTAATAAAATCTGCTATCATCTAAGCACATCTCCATTTAGAGAGCTGCAAGAAAAAGGAAATGCATGCATTATAAGCTTCAGTTGCAGTGACAAATCTAATGCAGCAGCTTACATGTCTTTTTGCTGCTTAAATTATAATGCCGATGACCATTGCTAATTAGTTTGACAAATGCATCAAATTATAGCAAATGGAAATGTTTTACCTATGCAAATAAGTGTGGCCAGCGTTATTTTTTATTTAGTTCTGTTAGTTTAATTCTAAGGCAAAACTAATCTTATACTCATTCAAATTTAGTTGATGATGAATTGTATATTTAAATACCTCTTAACATCAGAAGCTCTCTTTCTGATCATGAAATGCAACCAATACCACCAGCCAATCAGGTGGAGAGCAGCCCTCGTCTAACTCTTGCAAAAAAAGAATAGAGCAATATTTTAGACGAGGTTTATTTTTTTTTCTCTGGTATCCCTACAATCACTATTTGTCAGATCACAATCACTCAAACTGCTACGCAAACTTTTTCCTGGATAATCACTTGAGCGAAACCAGGTTAGCCAAACCTTCATCACTATCAATTACTAGATGGCGAACTTTCCCTTCTAAATCATTTCTACAATCTGTGAATTCGGCACTCTTTTGCTACTTTTCTAGCAAGTTCATGTATGAGATCATGCATTTGAAACGAATAAACTTCATCATTTTTCCCACTAATGTCTTAGAAAAAAACATCTATGCAATAGAATTGATACATATTTTTCACCGACACCTTCCATGCTCTCATTTTTAGAATTTGGAACAAGATAACCTTGTGCCATCCAAAGATGAATTAACTCCTGTTTCCTAAAGACGTAGTCCTCAGGGAAGATTGAGCAAAAGCTTTTTAACTCAGGAGCAAGACGATAATAGCTAAACATCAATGTTGGCATTACGTCGTCACCATCATCACATAACTTAGCCAAATCAATACTTTTGAATGACTGCCAAGTTCCTATATGTATACAACAAACTTGCAACCACCCTTATGGAGAGTGGCACATTAGCACATTTTTCCACTATTTCTTTTCCTATCTCAACTAGACTAGTGACTTCTTCGTCTTTCATTTCTCCAAGTGATACTTTCTTGAACAATTCCCAAGAGTTCTCTTTTGCAAGACCTGGTAACGCATGAACTGGATAGTTTCCAATACATCCTGCTACCTTTTTGGAGCGGCTAGTCACCAAGATCCTACTTCCCCTTCCCTCTAGGATCAAGAAGTTCTTCAACTCAGCTCACTTCATACTATTCTCAGACTATACGTCATCTAGAACAAGCAAGTACCTTTCCCCTTCTATCTTATTTCGAAATTCCAAATATAAATCCTCGAATTCAAGCCCCTCTCTACTAATCATCTTACCTAGGATACTTTTCACACCAAAATTCACAAATACAAAAACCCAATACATATCTCCTTGAAATGCCTCCTTGATCCTATAACCATTATACACAAGTTGCGCAAGAGCAGTTTTTCCTAACCCCCCAATCCCCACAATAGTCACAAAAGAAATATTTTTCTCTGAGTCATCTTTCAACAACAAATCCACAATTATCTCCTTGTCAGCATCTCTCCCAACAATATCATGTTCAAACAGATAAGAACATGTTTTGTCTCTACTCTTGACAGGCTTACACATCTCACTAAACCGAAAATCATTATGGTTTTTAGCCGCACTATCCATCTTTTCTCTAAGTTTCTTAATCTCACTTGATATTTTAGTAGTAAATATCAGTTGGTTGTCAGAGGAGAAGAAACAACGTACCTTCTTGGAGATCTTACCACCAGGCGTTCTTTTTAGGCATTGAGCAATGGTATTGAATTTATCCATCAGATCATCAGCATCATAGACGTCATCCTTGAGGTTCTCAACCCAGTTTTAGCCTTCACTTGTTAGCTCCTGGCACTTAAAGTCAGCATCCACGTGGACTTTCTTGATGGTTTTGACAGTTTCGAGAGATTCATACTTACCGGTGGAGCATATGTTTCGCACTTCCGCACACTGCAATGTCGCAGACAATATCTGAGCAACAGTGAGTGCAGTAGCAATGTCCATTTTATAGTTGAGTTTCGAAGAAGAAAGAGCAGCGAAATTATAACATAAATGTAAGAATTATGGTGTTCTTATATTTTTGGCTGTTGGTAAATGTATGTGAGCTCTACGATTGTGTTTAAATAACCAATGAACCTTAGCTTTTGGGACTACAAAGGATGCTTAACAATCTTCTCTAAAATGTTTGACTCAAGTGTCCAAATTTGTATCTATAATAAAGTTTTTTTTTTTTTTTGACAAAGGAGCCTAACAAAAAACAACAACTAAAAAGACCAAGTAATTAAAGTACGATGGCAAGCTTGCTTGGCGAGCCAGTGGGCCGGCGAAACCCAAAGTCGAGGGACTTTCCTGATCCTGCAGGCTTTAAGATCCTGAATTTCATCACGAATGGACTTTAATAACCAAATACAGGAGATATCTTCTGAAGTAGCCTGAGTAATAAGAGAGACCACTTGAGCGCAGTCAGTAAATATTAGCAAACCAAGAAATCCTCGATTTTTGGCCGAACGAATAGCCCACAAACAAGCATAAAGTTCAGCTTGAAGCGCTGAGGCAGTTCTAAGAGCCCGGAGTCCACCCCCCAAAACCTGAGCTGAATCAAGATTCCTGAATATCCAACCAATGCCTGCAGTATTATCACGGCCATCCCAAGCTCCATTCTAAAGAAGACAACAGTCCAGCTCATCAAAGGGGGAACCCTGAATACAACCTGACCATAGAGGAGTAGAAAGATGCGCACGAGCTTGATTGGTAGAATGCGAATGATGAAAATAATCCAGTGCCTCTTGACAATAGTTGGCTCAATTTTTTTTTTCTTTTCTTTTTTGTTTAATTGGTCATTTTTATTTACATGTGTAGGCTAAGGTTGCTTTAGTATAAAAACATTGACATATTTATTACTTAAGTGAACTGCTAAACGTCGCTCCCATTTTACATACTAACGCTCCCTTTTTGACATGGAAGGACAATATTGCCCTTTGGGTAAATTGTATTGTATAATGGCATAATATCATTCCCGACCCCTCCATTTACTACCACGTGGTAAAAAAATCCCGACACTACCACATCCGACACCGAAAGCTTCGTCGGAGGATTATGTAAGTTGTTATACTTTTTTTTAAAAAAAAAAATTGAAATAAAACATCCGCCTAAAAAATTAGGATCCACTTAAAATTTCTGGATCCACCAATAAAAATCCGGAAATTTTAGGCGGATGTGGGAGATCCACCTAAAATTTCCAGATCTTCCTTGGTGGATCCAGAAATTTTAAGTGGATCCACCTAGGTAGATCCACTTAAAAAATTAGGATCCACCTAGGTAGATCCTAAATTTTTGGGCGGATGTATGGTGGTTTAGTTGTTGTTGTTGTTGTTTTTTTTTTTTTTTTTTTTTTTTTTTTTTTTTTTTTTTTTTTTTTGTAATCTTTGTATTATTATTATTATCATCATTATTATTATTATCATTATTATTCATTTTGTGATTAATTGAATAATTAGTATTAGTACTTTTATTGTTGTTGTGATCAATGTTGTGGCTTTTTTTTCCCTGATTTTACATTTTTTTTAAAAAAAAAAATTTAGAGAGATAACATGAGAGTATGCGAGTGAAGTATGAGAGTTGTGAGTGTCGTGGAGTGAGTCATGGGTATTTATTTGATAGGGGTAAAAATGGAAAATCTTAAGAAAAATGCGAGCGTTGCCTAGTAAAAGGGGAGCGACGTTTAACAACACCCTTACTTAATTATGGCAGAGAAAATATAGAAGTTAATACGTATGCACAATGCATATTCAATTTAATAATCTCTCCGTTTTTATTTAGATATTGATCAAGTAATATGATCCTCTGTATTATCCATAACTAAAATGTTAGTCATTACACTCATTACATGGCTGGTTGTTGAAGACCAAAGCAGACGCGTACTAAATTGGCGACAAGCAGTGCTGCGCCGGGTTGAAGTGATCGATTTAGAGTCGGTGTTCGGTATTACGTCACTCACTCAGTTTTTTCCTTTTGCTTTTTGAGGGATTTACAAAAAACATCGGTACTTTATTATTATTATTATTATTATTATTATTATTATTATTATTATATATTTAAAAGTATTTCTAAAATAAAATACTACCTCCGGTCCAAATTACTCGCAACTTTGGGGTATTATTTGTGAGATATAAAATATTCCAAAGTTGCAACTAATTTGGATCGGAGGTAGTATGTTCTACATGTTACCTTTTTTTAAAATCGATATGTCAACAATATATGTTATATTTCACTATAAACCTGACATGTCACCTTCACAACATGTATTAGGTTTGCATCTAAAAATGCTTATAACAAGTCTTGTAACTTAGCCATTTATTAGAGAGTGAGGGATAGCTCAAGTGGTTAAAGCTCCCCTCCCGATTCCAAGAGATCTTGGGATCGATTCTCATCACCCGCCCTTGTGGCTCTCTAAACACCAAAAAAAAATTTAGCCATTTATTAATTGTGTTTTTTTATGTAATGATTGAGTTTGCATTGGCAAATGAAAAAATAATTCTCCTTTTTTTTTTACTACATGTGGTTTTAATAGGTGTTATAGTTTGACCGGGACGAATGCATATAGGCGTATTACACCTATTTAAGCATGCATATAGGAGGGCATTATGGTGTTTTTATTTATTTATTTTATTTGACTTTTTTCTATAGTGGTACATTTTTGTCTACTATAGTATACCATTAAAGTATAAATTATCTTAATAGTATTTTTTGTGTACTATTATGTAAGCAGTGGTACTTTCTATCATCATATGTCGATTTTTTTCTCCCAAAATAAGTACCACCTGTCACCTATTAGGCTGTAGTGATACATTTTGTCATCATATACATTTCTAAAACATATAGGCGCCAATACTTAACCGGCCGGCACATAGTTTTCGGCAATTTATTTATTTATTTATTTATTTTAGTAAAAGGACAATTTAATTGACTTAAATAAAATAAGAGGTAAGTGGGATAGTTGGAATATTATAAAATTGTAATAGAAAATTCGTAGGGTTAAATTTTATTGAAAAGTAATGAATGTGAGTGGAAAGATGCAATTAAAAAAAATAGTAGTAGGTTTGGGTGGGACCATGAGTAGAGAGAAATCGATATAAGTAACATTTAAATGTATTTTTTTTGCAAAAAAAAAAAGTGTAACACTTTTTAAAACACAAAGGGAGTAACAAGGTCCCAAAACACGTCTTTGAGTCATTAGTTTACAGTTTGTCTAATCCATTGATTTACGTAGTACAGTAGTACTCATTTAGAATGATAGTTAAATTAAAGATCTCCCTATGGCTTATTTAGTTCACCGTATTTTTGCTTATGTAACCTGATCTTATCTTATCTAATTGTCTAATTTAACCAAACTTTGATTGCACAGTAATATACTACCTCTGTTTCATAAATCTGCAACAATTTCCTAAAACGAAAGCTACACATTATGTGCAAAAAAAAAAAAAAAATACTTTCCTAATATAGTAATATTTTTTGTGTGAATTTACCGACATATCCTTACTTAACTTAAATAAACCACTTACTAACTTATTAACCAAATTAATCAATCCATAATTAAAACCCAAACCCATATTCTCTCTCCTCCCTCACAGCCCACATCCACCACTGATGTGCTCATTTTATATATATATTTATCCCCGTCCCTTGGTCGTAATTAGTAGTGTTTTTGGCTCCTACGAGCCACTTTTATTACTAATTTGTGTTTTCCAGTGCTTTGGTAGTCTTGCTTGAGTTTTGTAGGAATTTGCGTACTTGGAGCATTTTCCCGGGTTTTCCGAGGAGCATCTACAAGTACTGGAAGACCGCGACCCAGTTCGATAGCCCAAGACCGATTGGAGGGATCAAATCTGTGATTAAGGGCTCGAGTATGAAGATCCAAGGAGGAAACTCGGATTGGGCCGAGGAAAAGAGGCCCAATCGAGGTTTTGGTGGCCCAAGAGAAGCGGCCCGGACTAGGTTCTCCTCCCAAAGGCGCGCCCGGCCGGGCGGGGCGGAGCAACATCTTGAAGGGTCCCGCGCCCGGAGCACGCGCCCGACCGGGCGCGAGAAGACATCTGAGGCAAAGGAGGCGGGCCCGGTCGGGCGAGCCACTGCCCGACCGGGCGTGAGAAGGCATTTGAGGAAGAAAAAAAGGCGGGCCCGGTCGGGCGGCCCCTTGCCCGACCGGGCGCGTGTAGTTTTAGGTGTTTAGTGTTTTCCGTTCAGTTTTGTTTTAGCGAATAATTCTTGCTTAGTATTAATGTAATTTTATTAGGCAAGATTAGGACTTCTTCATAATTCTCTTACTCTAGTTTTTATTCTCTTCCTTCTCTCTACTCAACTTTCTCTCTCTAGACTTTTATTTTCTTTCTTGTTCCTCAACTCTATTGTAATTCCGCCGTCTTGGTACGATTTCTCTCTTAATTAATCTCAGTATTTTATTCATTCTATTTTTCTTTCATGTCTTGTTTAATTATTACGTTTTGCTTAGTTTTAATTATGTTTGAGTAGTCTTCCTTCTAGGGTTTATGGGGATCTAATAAATAATATGAAGGGGGTAATTCTATGATTGTTGATTATTAATGCTTAATTGATTTCCTATTGATTGTTTTAATACTATGCAATTAGATTTGGCCAGGTTTAATTTTATGAGTTTAGCAACATTGATTCGAGATTCGAGAGATGAGAATTGATTTTTAGGCTTAGTTTCAATAAGCAGATTAATTTATAAATGGTTAGGTCGAGATTCGAGAGATGAGATTTAATACCGGTAAATTAATTCTGTGATTGTAATACGTAGCGAAAGCCCTTTATGATCTGATTAATCAATGCATTGATGATTGATTATTGTGTTTTACCCTGGAATATTGTTTATTAGTGAACCTATGCCCTAGGCTTTATTATTATTGATTTCTTCCTTAATTATTCTCTTTACTCATAATCTTCGTAGTATAATTTATAATCACAACAAATATTGGTTACTTTAATAATTTAGACTATATTAATTAATTAGGAGTAGAAAGACTAGTTTCCCTGTGGATTCGACCCTACTTCCCTATCTGCATAAGCTAGTGGACTTAGGTAATTATTTTTGATTAGGTGATACGACTTTAGCTTGTCAAAATTTGGCGCCGTTGCCGGGGAAACGGTTTTATTTTTATTTCTAATTGTTTTTGTAGTTTAGATTATTTTTCCCTTTTGCCTCAAAGGACATTAGTTCTTTGAGGTAGTTCTAATATCTGTCTTTTAATTCTTTGTTTATGCTCAGGTGTTCCAGATCAGGTTACATTCCCATTCGATCCTGAGATCGAACGCTCGTTTCATAGACAGAAGAATTTTTACAGACAGATCCTAGCAGGTTCTGGGAGTAATAATATTCCTAGAAATCCATTACCTACTTCTAGTGATTCGGAGCATTCTACTGATTCAGAACTAGAGATGGGTACACCACCACCACCTCTACCTCGCAAGCTTAGCGATTATTCGCAACCATCGCTGACGGATTTCCCACATCTTTCTCCTACACCCGATCTCGAGGGAGTCCAGTTCGAGATCAAGCCCAGTTCATAACGATGATAGAAAGAAAGCAATTCAGTGGAGCAAAGGGTGAAGATCCTAATCTTCACATTGCAGATTTCTGTCAATACTATTAGGCAGAATGGGGTAATGCAGGATCAAATCAGGGAGATTCTTTTTCCCTTTTCTTTATGTGGAAAAGCTAAATTATGGTTTAATGGTTTGAATAGAGCTGCACTTGGTATTACTAACTGGGAGACTCTTGCGTTGAATTTTTATAATAAATATTACCCTGCAGAGAAAACAGCTTTATTGAGAAGCGCTATCCAGAATTTTGCCCAAGAGACAGATGAAGCATTGTATGAAGCTTGGGAAAGATTCAAGGATCTGCAGAGGGAGTGTCCCCACCACAATTTGGCGAAGTGGCAGTTGATTCAAGCTTTTTACAATGGTTTAGGAAATGCATCTAGGACAATTTTAGATTCCGCAGCTAGCGGTAGATTTATGAATTTAAATGTTGATGATGCAGGTCAGGTTATTGAAGATATGACAATCCATAATTCCCAATATGGGAATGCTAGAGGTTTTGCTAACAAGGGCAAACATCATGTTGATTCAGTCACTTTATTGCAAGCCCAGCTTACTTCTATTTGTCAGAAACTAGATAATCTTACTACTAACAATCCTAATTCTGTTGCTAATGTTTTCGCTGTTTCTAATAATGCTAATGATGCTTTCTGTGAAAATTGTGGAAGTGTAGGTCATTATGAACAAGATTACAGGAGTTCAATGGAGCAAGTTAATGCTTTTCAAACCTACAAGCAAAATAACCCATACTCCAATTCCTACAATCCTGGCTACCGGAACCATCCCTACCTATCTTACCGTAGCACCAATGTTCAAAATCCTCCACCTCCACAACAACCACAACAAGCACCCCCTCCGCAGCAGAAATATTACCACCCTCATGCTAACCAGAAACCCCCATCACAGCCCCCTACTACATCTTCTGACCCTGCTTTATCAGAAATTAGGGCAATGCTGACCAGTATGCAAAAACATATGGAGAGCAAAGACCAACAGATTGACTCTATTATAGCCCATAATAAAGTCATGGACACCCAAATTTCCCAATTGTCCTCTACCCTTCAATCTCGTCAGCAGGGAGCTTTACCAGCGCAGGGAATTCAACCTACGGATCATGCTAATGCAATCACCCTAAGGAGTGGTTCACACTACGATGGGCCCCTGATCCCCAAAGAGGATGAACCTGAATTAACTAATATTGCTAATCCTGATTCCGTTGTACCAATTTCCCCTGCAGGGCTGCAGGGTAAAATTCCTGATGCTAATATTTTTTATGATTCATTCCAGGGTACAACCTCAGGGAAGGATGCACCCCAGGAGGAGAGTAGGGAAACACCACCAGTTATCAAATTACCATTCCCTAATCGCCAACTAAAGACTAAGTTGGACAAGCAGTTTGGTAAGTTTCTGGAGGTTGTTAAAAATTTGCAGGTAACGGTTCCTTTTACTGAACTTATTACACAGGTTCCTGCATATGCTAAATTTATGAAAGATATTTTGACTAGGAAGAGGGCCTTTAATGAGGTAGAAACTGTAGCTTTTACTGAGGAGTGTAGTGCATTGTTACAAAATAAATCTCCTCCTAAATTAAAGGATCCTGGTAGTTTTTCTATCCCTTATCATATTGGTAATGTCTTCATAGATAAAGCATTATGTGATTTGGGTGCTTCTGTTAGTGTAATGCCATCGTCTATTTGTTCTAAATTGAATATGGGTGAATTAAAAATTACTAATATTACTTTGCAAATGGCAGACCGTTCTGTTAAATATCCCCTAGGTATTTTAGAGGACGTCCCTGTTAGAGTTGGTAAATTTTTCATCCCTGTTGATTTTGTTGTTTTAGACATGGCTGAGGATACACAAATACCCATTATATTAGGTAGGCCTTTTCTCCATACTGCAGGAGCCATTATAGATGTTAAAAATGGTAAACTAACCCTATCTGTCGGTGATGATAATATTACTTTTAATTTAGGGAAGGTTTTAAAAGGTCCTATGCTAGAGGAAAACTGTTGTTTGATTGATGTTATTGATATAATGGATGATATTTGTGAGAATAGCTTGACACAGATTCTTGCAAGGGATCCCTTGGAAGAAATACTTTGTGGTAATTTGTCTGCAGGTGATGCGAGTGTCTGGAGCAAGGAGGTGGACATTATTGAGAAAGCTCTTGCCATAGAAGAACTTGATGACAAAGAAAATAAGAAGGTAGTAAAATTAGTTCAGGAATCGAAACTTGTAGAGGTAAAGAAACCTGAACTAAAACCTCTCCCTTCTCATTTAAAGTATGTTTTTCTTGATGAGCAGGAAATGCACCCTGTGATCATTAGTACTGCACTTGATGACCCACAAACTTCCCAACTTCTAGAGGTTCTCCGAACCCATAAAAGGGCAATAGGGTACAGTATTGATGATCTCAAGGGTATAAGCCCAGATTTTTGTATGCACAGGATACACCTAGAGGACAACTACAAGCCCTGCATTCAACCCCAGAGGAGGTTGAATCCCAATATGCAAGAGGTGGTCAAGAAAGAGGTTATGAAATTACTTGATGCAGGTATTATCTATCCTATTTCTGACTCCAAATGGGTAAGTCCTGTTCAGGTGGTTCCTAAGAAGGGTGGGATGACCGTGGTTAAAAATGATAAAAACGAATTAATTCCCACTAGAACTGTTACAGGGTGGCGTATGTGCATTGATTATCGTAGATTAAATGTCGCCACTAAAAAGGACCATTTCCCTCTCCCCTTTATTGATCAAATGCTTGAGAGGTTAGCTAACCATAAGTTCTTTTGCTATCTGGATGGGTATTCAGGATTTTTCCAAATTCCGATCCACCCTGAAGATCAGGAAAAGACTACATTTACATGCCCTTATGGCACTTTTGCATATCGTAGAATGCCTTTTGGTTTATGTAATGCACCTGCTACTTTTCAACGTTGCATGATGAGCATTTTTTCTGATTTCATAGAGTCTATCATGGAAGTCTTTATGGATGATTTTAGTGTCTATGGTTCTTCATTTGATTCATGTCTAATTAATTTAGCTAAAATCCTTAACAGATGTGAAGAATGCAACTTGGTCTTAAATTGGGAGAAATGTCACTTTATGGTGACAGAGGGAGTAGTCCTAGGTCACATTGTATCTGATAAGGGCATACAGGTAGACAAAGCTAAAATTTCAGTGATTGAGCAATTACCCCCCCCCCCCCCCCCCCGCAGTTAATGTTAAGGGAGTTAGGAGTTTCTTGGGTTATGCGGGGTTTTATCGCCGTTTTATCAAAGATTTTTCTAAAATTGCTAAACCACTGACTCAGCTTTTGCTTAAGGATGCCCCTTTTGTTTTTACTGACGAGTGTCTTGAGTCTTTCAACAGGATTAAGCAGGCTTTGATTTCGGCACCCATCATATGTTCTCCCGATTGGAATCTTCCTTTCGAGATCATGTGTGATGCAAGCGATTTTGCTCTAGGAGCCGTGCTTGGACAGAGGAAGGACAAAGTTTTACATGCTATCTACTATGCTAGTAAAACTTTGGATGAGGCTCAAGTCAATTATGCCACCACGGAGAAGGAGTTTTTAGCTGTCATTTATGCTTTAGAAAAATTTAGATCATATCTAGTTGGTTCTAAAGTTATTGTTTTTACTGACCATGCAGCTTTAAAGTACTTGATAGCCAAAGCTGAATCAAAGCCTAGGCTACTCCGGTGAGTTCTCTTACTCCAGGACTTCAACATTGAAATAAGGGACAAAAAGGGAGCAGAGAACGTTGTGGCAGATCACTTGTCGCGAATCAGGTATGATGAGGGTAAGGATTTTCTCCCTATAGATGATTCATTCCCCGATGACAACCTGTATGCAGTTGTAGAGCAACACCCCTGGTACGCCGATTTTGCAAATTATTTAGTGTGTGGTACTCTACCTCTTGACTTGTCCTACCAACAAAAAAAGAAATTCCTGTATGATGTTAAACATTATTTTTGGGATGATCCTTTTTTGTTTCGTGAGTGTGCAGATGGACTATTTCGCAGGTGTGTCCCCGAATGGGAGGTACATGGTATTCTCACTAGCTGCCACACTTCACCTTATGGAGGACATCATGGTCCCTCTAAAACAGTGGCCAAGATAAACGAGTCAGGATTCTATTGGCCCACCATGTTCAAAGATGCTAACATTTTTGTGCAGGCTTGTGACTCTTGCCAGAGGACTGACAACATCTCGCGGCGGCATGAGATGCCTCAAACTGGGATTTTGGAAGTTGAAATTTTTGACGTTTGGGGTGTTAATTACATGGGACCGTTCCCTTCTTCTAGAGGGAACCGTTATATACTAGTCGCCGTAGATTATGTATCCAAGTGGGTAGAAGCCATTGCCACTCCTACCAATGATGCCAAGGTGGTCCATAGGCTTTTCAAGAAAACTATTTTTCCTAGATTTGGAGTGCCTAGAGCCATAATCAGTGACGGAGGATCCCACTTTCATGAGCGGAAGTTAGATACCCTCCTAAAGAAGTATGGTGTTTACCATAGGACAGGGCTAGCCTACCATCCCCAAACTAGTGGCCAAGTCGAAGTGTCTAATCGCGAGATTAAGGTCATCTTAGAGAAGGTGGTAGCAAAATCTAGGAAAGATTGGAGCGATAAGTTGGATGACACCCTTTGGGCATATAGAACCGCATTTAAGACCCCTATAGGTACCACTCCCTATAGACTTGTGTATGGTAAAGCATGTCATCTTCCGGTGGAGTTAGAGTACAAGGCATATTGGGCTATTAAGGAGCTCAATTTGGATGCTAATTTAAGCTAGCGGGAGAAAAGAGGCTTCTACAACTTAACCAACTTGACGAGTTTAGGTTGATGGCCTATGATAGTGCGCGAGTCTACAAGGAGAAGACTAGGAGATGGCACGACAAAATGATCCTTCCGAGAGAATTCAAAGAGGGTGATAAGGTGTTGTTATTTAACTCTAGGCTTAAACTGTTCCCAGGAAAGTTGAAGTCAAGGTGGTCGGGTCCTTTCACTGTAAAAAGGGCCAACAAGTTCGGTTCTGTAGAGCTGTTTGATGAGCATGGTAATGAGTTCAAGGTAAATGGTCAGAGGCTTAAGATTTATCATGACGGGGCTACGATTGGTGCAGTTGAACTACTACACCTGACTAGCTCCAGCTCGCCTTGAGAATACTATGGTAAGAAGGTCGTGCGGGACCTAGATAAACCAGCGCTTTGCGGGAGGCAACCCGTATTTTACTTGTTTTCATTTTTGTTTTTCTTCTTTTTCTTATGAGAGGAGAGAGGAGGGAATTTAATGAGTTTTATGAGTTTTTGGTACAGATTACAGGAAAAGGGTTAGTGAAAATTCGAAGAAAGTTAGGTCGACTAACTTTGCTCTCGGGCCCGGTAGGGCGGAGCGTCGCCCAACCGGGCGCGAGAGTAAGGGTTGGAAAAGCTTGAAATTGGCCCGACCAGGCAAGAGAACGCCCAGCCGGGCGCGAGAGTTGACGTATACGGACTTTAAATTGGCCCGACCGGGCGGAATGGTGCCCGACCGGGCGCGAGAAGGAGATCAAAACTTGAAGAAATTGGCCCGACCAGGCGCGAGAAAGGGGTAGATTTTTTGTGGAGATCGCCCGATCGGGCGAAATGGCGCCCGACCGGGCACGAGCAAACGACGCATCAGAAAGTCAAGGTCGCCCGACCGGGCCCCATTCCGCCCGGCCGGGCGCGACATCACTCCCCCCCTCACCCGTCTTCTTTCTTCTTCTCCTTTCCTTCTTTCTTTCTTTCTTTCTTCATTCCTTTTTCACTCTCCTTCATTTTATCTCTCTAAAACTCAAATTTCCTCTAACTTCTCTCTAAGATTTCTCCTTCATTTTTCACCCAAATCCAAAACTTTTTACATATTCTTACTCCTCTCTTCATCCTCTACATTCCTATATCAAAATTTTACATTTTCCACAAAAATAAATTTTCGACCACCACTTCCAATGGCGGCAAAGAGGGCCAGAAACTTTCTCGGGGGGAGTTCAAGCGGGTCATCCCAACAATATGACTCGGCTCTTCAACTTGCTCAGTGGCCGACGATCAAGATCGCGACGTCGGAGCAACGGGAAAAGCTCGAGGTGCTCTACGGACGCGAGGTAATCCCCTCACGGTGGTTACACCGTCCCACTTTAGAAGCTTTAGGTATTTATGGCTTTGTTAAGAGATTTTTGAACGATATTGGTATGCGTAAATTTGTAGATATGCATTATTCGACTTACCGTGAATTAACTTGTGAATTCTTATCTTCTCTTGTTATTCAAAACCATAAAAGTGGTCCAAAACTAATTTTTAGGCTTAATAATAAAAACATCACTCTCTCTTTTGTGGAATTTTGTAAATTGTTTGAACTGGAACCGGAATTAAATAGACAATGGAATGCCGAGTTTAAAATGGAGGATGTGTATTTAGCTTTGACTGGTATTCCTCATGTTTCTGCACAACATGCTAGTGCTAGGCCTATCCACCACCCCGTCCCTAAAATGTGGCAAAGATTTGCCGGTGTATGTTTCCTAGGTAGGAATGAACCCCATAACTGTCAGACCAATGAACTAGCTGTAATTGGCCATTACATGTTTGGGTATGAGAAATTGAACATAGCCCGGTATATCATCCACCACCTAGGTAGGCATGCTACGGCCAGCAACCACCACACTACCCCCATCCGTCTTGGTGGCCTTATCACTAGGATAGCCATCAAGAAGGCCGGTTTTGTAGAGAGTGGACCCCACCGGATGACTAACATGGGACCCGACACCTACATGACCTCTAGGTACCTTGAGGAGCTTGGGTGGTTGCGGGTAGACGAGAACCAGGTCACCCATTGGTGCATTAGGACAGGGACTGAACAACCCTTGCCCATTTTTCCTTTGCCCAACCCAGACCTGACCGCCTTTCCCCCAGGGCAAGAGTCCTACACTTATGCCCTGTTAGTTGCCCATGCTAGGGGTGAGGATCCATAGCAGGCCCAGGCCCAACCACAGCTTGTAGTTCAACCCATTCCACAGCCACCATCACCACCCCGACAGTCCTATTCCGTCCCTTACGGTGACTCTGACCCAGTTTGGGACTTGCAGAGTATTGGCCAGGCTATAGGTCGCATAGAGCAGACCCAGACCGAGTTCAGAAAGATGATTGGCTCTGTCGACCATAGGCTAGGCTACCTAGAGAGGAACCAGGGTAGGGGGCTCTACCCTATTTATGATGATTACGCTCGTCGGGGCAACATTCCCGACGATGCTGTTTACCCAGACTGGTTCCAGCCCCCACCTCAGGGATACGATAGGGATCCCACTGCCCATGGTATTTACACAGACTATTCTTCGTTCCATGGGTACGGTCAGGACATTCCTTTTGGGGGACCGCCGGGGGGGACTTTTCATGCTAACTATTTTGGTGGTAGCTCCTTTGGTGCAGATGGTGCAGGTTCCAGTGGTGGAGCAGGTGGGTCCTCTCGGATGGACCAGGATGAGGAAGAGTAGCCAGCTGGGCTACTTTCGAGCCAATGAGGACATTGTCCGATCTTGGCTTGGGGGAGATTTTTGGATTTGGTATATATTTTTCTTCTTCCTTTTTCTTTATTTTTGTTTATTTTTGGTGTGTTTTGTTAGTTTAGATTTATTGCTTTTTAGATTAGTTTATTGCTTTCCTTATATGAAAAGTACAAAAAAAATTGAAAAAACAAAAAATACAAAAAATACGAACCAATGAATTGTAAATCATGCTTCCCTGTGCCCCATACTTGAGAAAAATTGTTTTGATTCTTGGTAATTGATTTTGAGCATTGTGGATTAGTTGATCATGATTTGAAGTTTAGTTACTTGGATTCCTAAACATGCGTCAATTTTGTCCAACTACTTGTGAATATAGTGCTTGACTAGTTGATTTGGTTAGGAATGTGTGATTAGTTCCTGGTATGTCAATGAATTTGAGTATTGATTTGCAACTATGAGTAGTGTTTCATGACTCACTATTATGCACATGTGGAGGACGAAGGCATTTGTTCTTTTAGGTAGCCTTCAGATTTATTTAGATACATTTGTTCCCTTCTTGCTACCCATGTTGTTGCTTGTGCCCTTTTATTGTTTTTAGCCACATTACAAGCCATATTTGCCCCATTGGTTACTAGTCCCAAGCTTGGCTTGGGGGAGCTATTAGTGAGTGAGGTGAGGGAGTTTGTAGTGTGCACTTTATTTGCACAATTTGGGTGGGTTTGAGAAGTTATTTGTTCTTGATCATATTTTTGTTTTAATGAGTTTTATTGTGTATATATTTGAAAAAATAAAAGTGTGATAGGAAAAAAAAGAAAAAAAAAAAGAAGTTCAAGAAAAAAAAAAGTGAGAAAATAAAAAAAAAGAAAGTGAACTTCTAAAAAAAAATGAAAAAAAAAAGAGCAAAAAGAAAAAAAATGTTTCATGTTCAAAATATCTAAGTGAAGGTTTATCAAAAGAAAAGAAAGAAAAAAAGTTGAGTTTCAACGTAAATATTTCAAGTTATGAGTTCAAAGCTTGTTATTCACTCTTGTTCCATATTATCATATTTTTATGAGTAATTTTGTAAGTGTTGGGATTGTTTATATTGATTGGAGTATATTTGGTGGATTTGTGTTGGAGTTAGTTTTGTTGGAGATGTTTATGATCATTATATTTGATCATGGGTTTATTAGGATATGGCTCCCTTTTAGCAAGGCTTTTCTCTCACATATTCCCAAATTTATCTTACCCTTTACCCTAGCCTTACATTACAAGCTTTAAAGACCTTCCGACCTTGTGCATAGAGTTGTGTAAATGTGAAAGTGTTGTTTATCAATGCAAGTTATGACTTGACATATTCCGAGTCGACTAATAGGTTGAGTGTATGTCTTTTTAAACACACGAGTGTTGTGAGTTTGGGAGGGCATTGTTCACATTAAAGGGGTTGGGATGGAGAGCGATCGAGTACATCTTTTACTCGCCACATGAATGAGAGTTGAGTGTGTGAGCACTAGTCTTGAATTCTATATGCTCTTGTGGTTTGCTCTACTTGACAATTGTGGGGGAGGAAAGGTGATTAGATGGATAGGATTGGTTGATTTTGAAGCATGTTCACTTGATTTGCCTTGAATCGTTTGTGCTTGATTTTTATATTGGGGTGAGGCATGTTTTTATCGTTCATTGAGGAGCTCTTTGCTTAGGGACAAGCAAAGGTTTGGCTTGGGGGAGTTTGATGTGTTCATTTTATATATATATTTATCCCCGTCCCTTGGTCGTAATTAGTAGTGTTTTTGGCTCCTACGAGCCACTTTTATTACTAATTTGTGTTTTCTAGTGCTTTGGTAGTCTTGCTTGAGTTTTGTAGGAATTTGCGTACTTGGAGCATTTTCCCGGGTTTTCCGAGGAGCATCTACAAGTATTGGAAGACCGCGACCCAGTTCGATAGCCCAAGACCGATTGGAGGGATCAAATCGGTGATTAAGGGCTCGAGTATGAAGATCCAAGGAGGAAACTCGGATTGGGCCGAGGAAAAGAGGCCCAATCGAGGTTTTGGTGGCCCAAGAGAAGCGGCCCGGACCAGGTTCTCCTCCCAAAGGCGCGCCCGGCCGGGCGGGGCGGAGCAACATCTTGAAGGGTCCCGCGCCCGGAGCACGCGCCCGACCGGGCGCGAGAAGACATCTGAGGCAAAGGAGGCGGGCCCGGTCGGGCGAGCCACTGCCCGACCGGGCGCGAGAAGGCATTTGAGGAAGAAAAAAAGGCGGGCCCGGTCGGGCGGCCCCTTGCCCGACCGGGCGCGTGTAGTTTTAGGTGTTTAGTGTTTTCCGTTCAGTTTTGTTTTAGCGAATAATTCTTGCTTAGTATTAATGTAATTTTATTAGGCAAGATTAGGACTTCTTCATAATTCTCTTACTCTAGTTTTTATTCTCTTCCTTCTCTCTACTCAACTTTCTCTCTCTAGACTTTTATTTTCTTTCTTGTTCCTCAACTCTATTGTAATTCCGCCGTCTTGGTACGATTTCTCTCTTAATTAATCTCAGTATTTTATTCATTCTATTTTCTTTCATGTCTTGTTTAATTATTACGTTTTGCTTAGTTTTAATTATGTCTGAGTAGTCTTCCTTCTAGGGTTTATGGGGATCTAATAAATAATATGAAGGGGGTAATTCTATGATTGTTGATTATTAATGCTTAATTGATTTCCTATTGATTGTTTTAATGCTATGCAATTAGATTTGGCCAGGTTTAATTGTATGAGTTTAGCAACATTGATTCGAGATTCGAGAGATGAGAATTGATGTTTAGGCTTAGTTTCAATAAGCAGATTAATTTATAAATGGTTAGGTCGAGATTCGAGAGATGAGATTTAATACCGGTAAATTAATTCTGTGATTGTAATACGTAGCGAAAGCCCTTTATGATCTGATTAATTAATGCATTGATGATTGATTATTGTGTTTTACCCTGGAATATTGTTTATTAGTGAACCTATGCCCTAGGCTTTATTATTATTGATTTCTTCCTTAATTATTCTCTTTACTCATAATCTTCGTAGTATAATTTATAATCACAACAAATATTGGTTACTTTAATAATTTAGACTATATTAATTAATTAGGAGTAGAAAGACTAGTTTCCCTGTGGATTCGACCCTACTTCCCTATCTGCATAAGCTAGTGGACTTAGGTAATTATTTTTGATTAGGTGATACGACTTTAGCTTGTCAACCACCATCACCACCAACTTTTCTTTCTCCTCCCTCTCAACCACCAACAACAACGCTTTTATTTCTCTTCTCTCTCCTCTCACCACCACCACTCCACCACCACCACTCTGATCCAGTCGCCGTTGAGTTTGCTGCGCCCTTCCTCTTACTCCCCACTTTGTCGCCAACGCTTTCTCCTCCCCTTGTCAAAGCCAGCATCTCCTATCTTCCTGTGTCAAAGTCGGTCGTAGCTCCTCCTTGTGGGTAAGTTTTGGTGGCTGCAAGTTAGGTGGGGTTGGGGTTTTTGGAGGTTATGGTGCGTAGGGGTTTCGGATCTTGGTAGTGAGAGGGTGGTGGTGTTTTGGGATTTTGTTCATGGCGGGGTTTCGGGATTTAGTGGTGGTGCGAGTTGGCTGGGATGGTGTAAGTGGTGCTACTGGTGGGTGATGCGGGTTGGCTGGTGCGGCATTAGTGGTGCTGCTGGTGGGTGGTTTGAGGAGAAGATGGCAATTGGTGGTGGAGTAGTGGTGGCCTTGATTAATTAATTATTTCTTCTTTCTCTCTCAACCCTTAATCACATACCCTTCACTTTGTTAATCAAGCATTATCAAATTTTGTTTTGGGAAACGTGCTACAAGTTTGTTGCACATTTTATGAAACGGAGGTAGTATAAGGAAAAAATGTATCAAGTGACATCTGGTTACATTCATAATGTGTATTTTATTAATATGTAATTTTCAAATTTTGTTCATTACGAAAATAAAGATATTTAGCAATAAAAAATGCACATAAAATGATGGTTTGATTTGAACTTATTTTTTCTAATTTGATATGAACTTAATTTTTCTTAAAAATAAATCAAACTAAACAAGGCCTTAGTTAATGTACCTAGTTATATACCCCCCCGTTTTTAAAATACTTGCTTCATTATCCATTTTTCCGACCATTTTTAAATACTTGCTTCATTTCCTTATTTGGAAAGTTTATAATATTTAATTCATTTCTCTCAATTAGGGGACCTAACATAAATCATACTTTATTAATTTCATATTCTTTCTCCTCCAATTCTCTCAACTACTTTTGTTTTTTATAATCTAGTACTCCCTCTGTCTAATAATACTTGACACAATTTCCATTTTCGTCCATTCCACAATATTTGACATGATACTAAATATGGAATGGAACTACTAATGATATAATATTTTTGTCACATTTTCACTCTCCTCACTACCCCCACCCCACCCCAACTTATTGTTTTATTTCAATAAAAAAAAAATCTTTTATACTTAGTATAATAAATAAATGTTTTAGATGGACCCACTTGTACTTTTCTTAACTTCGTGTCCACCCCAACGTCCCAAGTATAATGGGACAGATGGAGTATAAAAATAATGCTCTCCTCCAGTTTGGTGATGTTCACCATACATACTCTCGTATACTCTATCAATATAATTAAACTTTCTCATAACTGTATCATTAACAACAAACAGAGTATGTTAGTTGGCATACCCCTGTACAACAGCGTATAAGGGCGTTTTTATGGCTTGCTTGTCATGATCGTCTTTTGGGGAATTTAAATAGGTTCAAGCGCAATCTTTGTGCAAGCCCGACCTGTTTTGTATGTGGTGGAGCAGATGAATCTACACTCCATATTTTACGAAATTGCTCTGCTGCAAAAATTGTATAGAGAAGAATTGGAGGTCGTAGCAACTCTCCTGACTTCTTTCAAGGTGATTTGAAGAGTTGGCTAGCTTTGAATTTGGATTATGATGAAAAGGGGTAAGCAGATGAGTGGCCCACGTTTTTTGCTATTACTCTTTGGTGGCTTTGGAGATGCAGGAACAACATCTTTGGGCGAAGTAACGATAACCCAGTTGATGTAGGAGCCTTTCTCAAGGTACGATTTGAAGAAACCTGGCGCAGCATCAATGCAGATGGCGAGAGTGCTAGCAGCAGTGCTAGTAGAGGCAAAATTGAGCAACATGTGGCTTGGACCAGACCTGACCAGGGGTGGTTTGCTCTGAACAAAGACGGTGCAGCAAAGGGTTCCCCTAGCCCTGCAGGTGGGGGTGCAATTATCAGAAACCATGATGGTCAGTTCATATCAGCCTTCTCTGCTAACTATGGCCACTGTAATGCTTATAGAGCTGAAGTAACGGCAAGAGGTCTGGAACTTGCTCGAAATTTACACATAAACAAACTTCAAATCCAACTTGATAATCTAGCGTGTGTTCAAGCTCTTATTTCGAATGCCCATGGAAGTGGTGAGTGTGCTCACTTGATCAACTATTGCCACGAGTTGTTAAATAAGGATGATTGGGAGGTTAAGGTGGCTCTTGTTTTTCGTGAAGGAAATCGTGCTGCTGACTGGCTTGCTAATCATGGTGTGGCTCAACAGGATAGACTTCTTATTCTCGGTAGTGCTCCTTTGGAGCTTCGTAGGATCCTCAATGTGGACACTCAAGGTGTGGCTTTCCCTCGCCTAATGCCTCCTTGAGAGTTTATTTGGTCGTTTATTTATATGTTTTTGCTGTTTTCTTTTCTTCTTGGTTGTACCTCATTTGCATTTAAAAAAAAAAAAGAGTATAATATTTTTTTTGTTCAATTAGTACTTGATTCATGTACATTGTAATTTCTTAAATCACACTTAATATAGTACAAACAAAGTGTTTAAGTTTAGAGTTTAGAAGAAATACATAGAAGATCAATTAGACACTAGAGTACTCAAAGATACAAAACACTTAAATTTGCATGTACAATGAATGTTCAGGTAACTATGCATCAGTAAGTCATCTCTTCGCCCAAGTACTGTAGCATTGCGCAGCTACAACTCAACCATGATCCACTTGACATGGAAACGAGTGAGCCTATATGGCATGACCAAAGTCAAGAATGCGTTACTAGATCGAATTGCTGTTGGTAAGTCTCAAGTTGGAAACAGGGTCAACTTGCAAGTAACTGGAGAAAGAGCTTGTTTAAAGAAATTTTAAACACATGAACAGCTTAGCATGCAGCAAATTAAGTGTAACTTTTTCTCCGATCGTAAAAGCTTCACTTCACATAACACATGAACTCTCTATTACATCCAAAAGCCATTGCCATAGAATGTTCCTGCAAAGGCTGAAAATTAATAAAAATTACTAATAGTCTGATGCATAACAGAGATCAAACAGAACTCTCTTTAGACTCATTTTGTTTATGTGTGTGTTATTTAGTAAGATTAGAAATCTTTAAACTCATTCAGTTAATGTGTCTCTATGTTATTCTGACAGATAGATATCTTTTCAGTTTTATAGGTCTCTTGATTGTTGATAAAATTATGCATACATTTTTGTCAACAATTATTAACTCGTTCAGTTTATGCATGTTGGTGTGTAACATTCAACACCACCTAGGCTAGGGATTCTCTCTTAAAAATTACAAGCAAAGAGTTATCCATTTTTTTATAAGTTCCTTTTTATGAAAGACAAGAGAACATATTTTTCAACTCAATACACCGGCCAGCCCCGGCTTGTTTTTTTCTTTCCTTTCTTGATGATTACAAGGCAACAAATTACCAAGCACTAGTATGGAAGCTACATAATTCTAGAAACTCTGGTTACATACCGAGATAGGCCCAAGAAGGTTTTTCTTCAAGTAATAAAATCTGTGATCATCTAAGCACATCTTCTTTTTGAGAGCTACAAGAAAAAGGAAATGGATGTATTATAATCTTCAGTTGCGGAAACAAATTTAATGAAGCAGCTTACATGTAAGAAATCAAGATCTTCTCAGCTCTTTGCTTCTCAAATTTTTAATGCCAAAACCATTGCTAGTTGGTACAATTAGTTTAACAGATGCATAAATGTCATACTTAAGCAAAACATGTATATTTAAATAAAAATGTAGACCAACTGTATATTTAATTACCTCTAAACATCAGAAGATCTCTTTTTAAGCATGAAATGCAACCAATACCCCCAGCAAATCAGTCAGGAATAGAGAGCACCCCTCGCCTAACTCATGCAAAAACAATAGAGCAATATTCAATATCAACAACATAGAGCTTAAGCGAGAAAGACAAGCAAAGCTAACAGCACAACATTCTGTTTAAAAAGATCCTAAGGGCATTATATAGAAAATACTGCTTAAGAATTGAGATAGTAAGCTATTGACCTATTGTACATTAATCAGACTACAATCCAGAATGTTCACTATATTAGGACTGACTGACCTCATGTCAGCTGTTACAAGCCCCGATCACGAAACTGTAAAAGCTTACAGAGCTGATTGCTTTGTTTAAGACTATACAGAGCAGATATAGGTGTTGTGATTTACATAAGGAAAAAAAATCTGAATGCTATTGAATAGGAAATACTACACTAACCAAGTTATCAATTACATTGAATTATTATAGAAAATCATTTGTGTAATATTTTTATTAAAGGAAAAAAAATCTTCATTAAAAAAGTGTACTTTGTATTTTAATTTAGCTGTTTCCTTTGATGACAAATTTTGTTCAATTATCAAATTAGTTATGGGAAAATTTTAATTTATAAATTAAACTATTCCAGAAAGACAGTATTAAATAAATTAAAAAGATACAATAAGTTATTCTACCTCGACTCCTTAAAGTTGTATGTTGATGATGGTAGACGTCAATATATATGCAGATTCGGGATGTGGCGTATGTTGGGCCAGTCTTCCCCGTGTGGTCTCTGGCATCTATCCTTGAGCTCAGGCCTGGAACCTATAACTGTGAGGGTCGTGAGGGAGGTAAGGTGGCACATTTCCTCTGGCAGCGATTTGAATTCACAGCGATCAAGGATGAGGGATTGAAGTGAGGTCAAGTACTTAATCTCCTTTGGTAGGAGCACCTCTTCGCAATATCTTAAGTCCAAGGAAGTAAGAGAGTGAAGAGATTTCCATGCTATTCCCAGATTCTCCAATCCCCTGCAATACCCAACTACGAGGTTTCGAACTGAAGATCCACATCTTTGAAATCCCTCTCTAATTGTTCCCAAATTTTGTACTTCACTCAACTCGATGAGATCAACGCTTCCCACAAACTCCCTAAATAAGGAATTGAAAACGCAAGAGTTATTTATTCTCAACCTCTTCAATGAGATTGGAATGCCTTGAACACCGCCTCCTCCCATACAAAATGTCAGTGCTTCACTGACATTTAGTAGTATTAGTTCTTTTACGTGTGGACATGGAGGAAAGTATGTCAATCCCTTGCAATATGTAATGTGCAAAACGCGGAGTTGAGAAAATAATGGAACAAAAACAGCGTCCTCCATCCACAATCCCTTTAATTTTTGCATCTCACGTATCTCTAACTTCACAAGAGAGGGGAAGAATATAGCTGATGAAGATGGTGCGTCACACTTTATGTACTCTACATTCTTCAACATCTTAAGTTTAAGATATTTGAGATGACAAAGTTGACTCAGTGATGATGGGAGGTATTGCAATTCATCACATTCTTCCAATTCGATGCTCACAAGCCCTGGCGCCAAACTTGGCAACGTAGTACCACCATAATTCTCCACCCTCATCTTGTGGAATTGGTTACTAAATAACAGGCTCTCCAGCACTGACTCGTGACCTTCTTTGTGACCAGAAGCTAATAAACATGTTAATTTTAAAGACTCTAGTGTAGCACACATACAATCTGATTTTGAAAAATCGAGGTTGCCTGAATTATGATGAACTTTGATAAAACCTCTGAGGCTATTAAAAAGAGTCATCAAGTCTACGAGCTTGCCTTTTTTAATATGCCTTAGTTCATCAAAATCATACTCTAAAAACGACGTTAGTGTGTGAAGATATATTAATTTATCCATCCCTGCTGGCATATGAAGCAAGCTATCACACTCATCTATATCCAACACTCTAAGATTTACTAGTTTGTTTGTGTCATGAGGCAACTCCTTTAGTTGTCTGCATTTAAATAGTTTTAAAGTTTGTAGATTGTGAAGCTTGGTGATCGATTTAGGGAGCATCTTCAATTCATCATTATTTGACAGATCAAGGTACCTCAAATGTAATAATTTATCAAATTTATCTGGTAATGTTTGAGTGATAGAAAAACTCAAGTCAAATGCCCTTAAGTGATTACAATTTGAAATAATAGCATCCACATCGCTATTTGTCAAATCGCAATAACTCAAACTAGTACGCAAACTTTTACCTGGATAATTACTTGAGCGAAACCAGGTAGCCAGACCTTCATTACTATCAATTATTAGATGGCGAACTTTCCCTTCTAAATCATTTGTACAATCTGTAAATTTTGCAGACTCTTTTGCAACTTTTCTAGCAAGTTCATGTATGAGATCATGCATTTTAAATGAATAAACGTCATCAAATCCATTCCCACTAATGTCTTGGAAAAAACATCTATGCAATAGAATATATACATATTTTTCACCGACTTCTTCCATGCTCTCATCCTTAGAACTTGGAACAAGATATCCTTGTGCCATCCAGAGACAAATTAACTCCGTCTTTTTAATGACGTAGTCCTCAGGGAAGATTGAGCAAAAGCTAAAGCAGCTTTTTAACTCAGGAGCAAGATTATAGTAGCTAAACATCAATGTTGGCATTATATCATCATCATCATTACATAATTTAGCCAAATCAATACTTTTGAATGACCGCCAAGCTGCTACATCTTGATCACACAACAAACTTGCTACCACCTTTATTGAGAGCGGCACATTGACACATTTTCTCACTATTTCTTTACCTATCTCAACTAGACCAGTGACTGCTTCGTCTTCCCTTTCTCCAAGCGATATTTTTTTGAACAATTTCCAAGAGTCCTCTTCCGAAAGACCAGGCAACACATGAATTGGATAGTTTCCAATACATCCTGCTACCTTCTTGGAGCGGCTAGTCACCAAGATCCTACTTCCCTTTCCCCCTACGATCAAGAATTTTTTCAACTCAGCCCACTTCATACAGTTCTCAGACCATACGTCATCTAAAACAAGCAAGTACCTTTTCCCTTCTATCTTATTTCGAAATTCCAAATATAGATCCTCAAATTCAAGCCCCTCCCTACTAATCATCTTACCTAGGATATCTTCCATGCTAAAATTCTCAGAAACACAAACCCAGTACATATTTCCTTTAAATGCCTCTTTGATCCTATGATCATTATACACCAGTTGTGCAAGAGCAGTTTTTCCCAGCCCTCCAATCCCCACAATAGTCACATAAGAAACATGTTTCTCCACGTCATCTTTTAACAACAAATCCACAATGATCTCCTTGTCAGCATCTCTCCCAATAATATCATGTTCAAACACATAAGAACATGTTTTCTCTCTACTCTTGATAGGCTTATACAACTCACTAAACCCAAAATCTTTATGGTTTTTAGTCACACTATCCAACTTTTCTCTAAGTTCCTTAATCTCACTTGATATTTTAGCAGTAAATATCAGTTGGTTTTCAGAGGAGAAGAAACGGCGTACCTTCTTTGAAATCTTACCACCAGGCATTCTTTTCAAGCGTTGAGCAATGGTATTGAATTCATCCATCAGATCATCAGCATCATAGACGGCATCTTTGAGGTTTTCGACCCAGTTTTGGCCTTCATTTGTGAGCTCCCGACACTGAGAGTCGACATCCAAGAGGACTTTCTTGATGGTTTTGACAGTTCCGAGCAACTTTTGAAGCTCAGATTCATACTTACAGGAGGAGCATAGGTTTCGCACTTCTGCACACTGTAAAGCTGCAAACAACGTCTGAGCAACAGTGAGTGCAGTAGCAACATCCATTTTACAGCAGAGTTTTGAAGAAGAAAGAGCAGAGAAATTAAAAGATGAAGCTATGAAATATGGTATTCTTTAATTTTTTTAACAGTGAGTGCATTTGCTCTGCGACTGTGTTTAAATAACCAATGAACTTTAGCTTTTTGGACTGCATAGGATGCTTAACGATCTTCTTTTTTAAAAAAAAATGGGAACAACCTTAAAATATGATATTTCTAATTTAAAAAAGACCGAAAGCAGACGCGTATCAAAAAAAGCAATACTCCATGTTTGACTCAAGTGTCCAAATTTGTATCTATAAATTATTTGGTATTATCAATTATTATATCACATAGTAATTATTATAATGATAGTTTCATAGAAGAGTGATATTGCAAATCACAACGGGTATATCAAATTAATTTTTTTTTGGGTGGTAATATTAAAATGTGTGTTATTTATAGGTTGTAAAACACAAAATTTCCTTTATATAATGATATTGTCTTAGCATAAGTGTGATATTGCACCAAATATCGTGCTATAATTCACTTAATTATTTTCCTTCCGTACTTAAAAAGTTAAAAGTATGCACCACATAAGGTTGTTTCAATATTAACATTCGCATAAGCAAAAAGATAGTCAAACTTTTTTTTTTTCCAATCATAGCATCCAAATTTCCTCACATACTTAAGGGTTTGTCCACATTTATTGAAATGAATTGATTGGAGCTAAACTGAACTGAATTGAATAAAGCTGAAATGAATATTTTATCATAGAACGAAATTAGGAGCCAAACTGAACTGAACTGATTGAAGCTGAACTGAACCGAAATTAAGCTGAAGTGAACAGGCTCTTACTCAATTATGGCATTGAAAAATGAAGATAAAGAGTACGCACCATGCCTATTCAATTTAATAATCCCTCCGTTTTTATTTACATATGGACCAAGTAATATATGATACTCCGTGTATCTATAACCTACTACTAAACTGCTAATCAATCCTTAATATGTCAACTCTGGCAATATTCAATCATATCATAATGTAATTCACTAAATTATTATCCCTCCGTTCTAAAAAGTATGCACCACACACAATTTACTCAGTTTTTAATACTTGTATTTGGTTGAGTGAACTGAATGAGAGTTCAGGGACCATATGAAGAGCGATTTACAAAACTAATGTTAAATTAAAACTTATTCGCAGTTTTCGTTGGAATGAAACATAATTACAAAACATCGTAGGAGTGGATACAATTATTCAATTTTAAAAAATAAATTAAAATAAATTCAGAGAAAATAGCATCATTCCCTTAAAAAAATTAAAAATAAAATTGTAGTATAACCCAACAAATTGAAATGATTTCCATAGTTTAATTCATCTTCTCATTTATATAACTAAAATAATTTTCTCTCTAGCAAATACTTGTATAAGTTAATTATTTTCAGCATACATTTTTATAATTTACCAATAAAATAAAATAAAATAAAAAATTAGGGTACAATACCTTAATTCAAACGAAATTGCAGGTCAAGGAAGGCATGTATGGTAGTTGGTACGGTGGCCGGAAGTTTGGCTGCGACAAATTGGCGGCAAGCAGTGCTGCGCCGGCGTTGAAGTGACCGATTTAGAGTCGGCGTTCGATTTAGTTTTTTCCATTTTCTTCGATTTACAAAGAACATTAACAATTGTAAATAGTGCGACTAATTTTTGAATTCTTTGTTTTTAGCAAGATCCCAAAACTAAGGTTGTAAATGAGCCGGTATTTGTGAACTACTCGAGAACAAGCGCGGTCCAAGCTTGGTCAAAACTCATATGTTAAGCTAATAAACAAGTTTGAATAAAAATTTTAAGCTCGTCAAATAAATGAACAAAGCTTGAACAACATCATGTTCGACTCGGTAATGTTTTCGAACAACATCACGTGACTTAGTTTTTTCCTTCGGCGTTCGGCAAACAATTGTAATTAGTGCGACTAACTTTTGAATTTTTTTTTTAGCAAGGTTCCAAAACACGTCTTTGAGTCATTAGTTTACATTTTGAATGATTTACTCATTTGGAGCGAAGGAAGTACTAATGTAATTTTGTTATGCATTTGCAAATGCATAACAAATACTAGTATAAAAATATTAAAATGTACATGGAAGAGAGAGAAAGAGGAGATAAATAGGTAAGTGAGACCATTTTTATTTGTACCACTGAAAACTTATATAATATCATTGTCTATTTAGTGATATTATTTCTACCTATAGTTAGTACACTTAATGCATATATAGTACCACTTCAAACATATATTGTACCACTGAATGTTCAATGGTACTCTTTGATCATCCAATGGTAGCATTAACCACCCAATGGTACTAGTTAAATTTAAAATATGCATTTATGTGTAGTTACACCCTTGCCCCTTGTCTGCATTTCTCTATGCATAACGAATCTCCATTAGGACAAGCTCTTTAGAGCGATAGTCAAATTAAAGATATCCCTTATTATTAGTTAATGTACCTAATCATATATTGTATTTGGTCATAGTTTGATGATATTCAATACTCTTGTATACTCGTCAATATAATTAAGCTTTCTCGTAACTCTATCATTAACAACCGGAGTATAAATTTTTTTGTTCAGTTAGTACTCGATTCATTTACACTGTGTACTTTCTTTAATAACGCTTTTTTTTTTTTTTTTTTTTTGACAATAGAAGAAATACATAGTACAAACAAAGCGTTTTAATTTAGAGTTTAGAAGAAATACATAGAAGATCAATTAGACACTAGATTACTCAAGAATACATAAACACTTAAATTTGCATGTAACCACTGAATGTTCAGGTAACTATGCATCAGCAAGTAATCTTTTAGCCAAGTACAGTAGCATCGCACAGCAACAACTCAACCATGATCCGCCACTTGACATGCAAACGAGTGAGCCTATACAGCATGACCAAAGTCAAGAATGCGTTGCTAGATCGAATTGCTGTTGGTAAAGTCTCAAGTTTGCAACACAATCAACTTGAACAGCTTAGCATGTATTGTAGCAAATTAAGTTCCATTTTTTCTCCCATCGTAAAGGCCTCACTTCACATTACACATGAAATCTCTATTGCATCAAAAAGCCATTGCCATAGAATGTTCCTGCAAAGACTGAAAAAAAAAAAACAAAAAAACTAGTACTTATAGTCTGATGCATAACAGAGAACAAAAAGAACTTTTTTAAGACGCGTTTAATTTATGTGTGTTTTTGTTATCTAGTAAGATAAGAAATCTTTAAACTCATTCAGTCTATGCGTCTTTATGTTATTCTGACAGAGAGGAATCTTTCCAGATTTATAGGTCTTTTGATTGTTGATAAAATTATGTATACAATTTTATCAACTTTATAAACTCGTTCAGTTTATGTGTTTTGTGACCTTTGTGTGTAACATTCAACACCACCTAGGCTAGGGATTCTCTCTGAAAAATTACAAGCAAAGAGTTATCATTTTTTTTATATAAAAGACTGAAAAGAGGACAGATTTTCAACTCAATAAACCAGCCAGCCCCCGATTACAAGGCAACAAATTACCAAGCACTAGTATGGAAGCACTCCATAGTTCTAGTAACTCTGGTTACATACCAAGATAAGCCCAGGTTTTTCTTCAAGTAATAAAATCTGCAATCATCTAAGTACATCTCCTTTGTGAGAGCTGCAAGAAAAAGGAAATGCATGTATTAAAATCTTCAGTTGCTGTGATAAATTTAATGCAGAAGCTTACATGCATGTAAGAAAAGGCAAGAGTTTTTCATCTCTTCGCTGCTCAAATTTTAATGCCAAAACCATTGCTAATTGGAAACAATTAGTTTGAAAAATGCACCAAATTAGAGCACATGGAAATGTTATACTTATTCAAAACATGTGGCTCGTGTTATTTTTTTAGTTCTGTTAGTTTAATTCTGAGGCAAAAACTAATCTTATACTCATTCAAATTTAGCGGATGATGAACTGTATATTAAAATACCTCTAAACATCGGAAGATCTCTTTTTGAGCATGAAATGCAGCCATTACTACCAGACAGTCAGTCGGATATGGAGAGCACCCCTCACCTAACTCATGGAAAAAAATAGTAGTGCAATATTCAATATCAATAACATATAATTTATCCAAGAAAGACTAACAACTTAACATTCTGTTTATGTATACATTTAGTTTTACTTGTAAAAATCATAAGGGCATTAAAGAGAAAACACTGCTTAAGAATTGAGATAGTAAGCTATTGAACTATTGTACATTAATCAGACTACAATCTAGAATGTTTACTATATTAGGACTGACTGACTTTACCTCATGTCAGCTGTTACAAGCCCCAATCACGAAACAGTAAAAGCTTACAGAGTTGATTCCTTTGTTGAAAACTATACAGAGAAATTTAGGTGTTATGATTGACAACAATTTGACTAGATGTTATGATGTCCATAAAGAAGCTCAGTTTCAGATTCAGGAGTAATACATTGCATGACCCTGTCATGGCTGTCAACAATGAGCATCACACTAAATTATTTAAGAATGGAAAAAAAAAAAAAAAATATGAATGCTATTGAATCGGAATCACTACACTAACCAAGTTACCAATATGAAAAAAAAAAAAAAAAAAAAAAAAAAAAAAAAAACAACGATAACCAAACATCACACTGAGAAAATCATTTGTGAAATACTGTCATTAAAGAAATACAAAACAGTTCTTTAAAAAAGTGTACTTTGGATAGTCACTTAGCTGTTTCCAAAGGTGACTAATTTTGTTCAATTATGGAATGAGTAATGGGAAAATTTTCATTTTAATTATAATTATACAAACTAAATAAACAATAAAAAAAGGTCATTCTTTTATAAATGAAATTACATCAATAACCTAGTTACGAAGTATTAAAGATGGTTATTCCGGAAAGACAGTATCAAATAAATTAACAAAATAAAATACGTCAAGTTACCTGACTCCTTTAAGTAATATATTGATGATGGTAGACGTCAAGGTATATCCAGATTCAGGATGTGGCTTATTTTAGGCCAGTCTTTCCCATCTGGTTTCTGGCATCTTTCCCTGAGCTCAGGGGTGGGATATCTCATTTTAAGGGAAGAGAGGGAGGTGAGGTGGCGCATTTCCTCTGGAAGCGATTCGAATACACAGCTACGAAAATAGAGGGATTGAAGTGAGGTCAAGTACTGAATTTCCTTTGGTAGACTTACCTCTTTGCAATCATAAATATTCAAGGAAGTAAGAGAGTTAAGAGATTTCCATGCTATTCCCAGATTCTCCAATCCCCTGCAATTCCAGATCATGAGGTCTCGAACAGATGAGCCGCAACTTTGAAATCCCTCTCTAATTGTTCCCAAATTGTCTATATGACTCAATTCGATGTGATCAACACTTCCCACAAACTCCCTAAACAAGGAATTGAAAACGCATGAGTTGTTTGTTTTCAACATCTTCAAAGAGATTGGAATAGGAATGTTTTGAACACCGCGTCTTCCCATACAAAATGTCAGTGCTTCACTGACATTGTTAAGTTTTAGTTCTTTTAAGTGTAGAAATGGAGGAAAGTATGTCAATTCCTTGCAATCGGAAATGACCAAAACGCGGAGTTGAGAAAAAGACGGAATGAAAACAGCTTCCTCCATCCACAATCCCTGTAATTTTTGCATCTCATGTAGCTCTAACTCTTCAAGAGAGGGGAAGAATATAGCTGATGAAAATGGTGCATCACTCTCTATGTACTCTACATTCTTCAAACACTCGAGTCTAAGATATTTGAGATGACGAAGTTGACTCAATGATGATGGGAGGTAAAGCAACTTATCACATCGTTTCAAATCGATGCTCACAAGCCCTGGCGCCCAACTTGGCAATTTGGTACCATCGTAATAGCTCACCCTTATCTTGTGAAATTGGTGATTAAATAACAGGCTCTCCAGCAATGACACTTGACCTCCTCTACAATAACACTTATATTTTAAAGAGACTAGTTCGAGCCGCATATAGTGTAACAGACCAAATCTGGATGCAAAATCTTCAACGTTGACAGAACCTCTGAGGGTATTAAAAAGAGCTATCAAGTCTGTGATCTTGCCCTTTTTATGTTGCTTGAGTTCATCATCCTTATACAATATAAATCTCGTTAGTGTGTGAAGATGTCTTAATTTATCCATCCCGGCTGGCATATGAGTCAAGCTAACACATCCATTTATATCCAACACTCTAAGATTTACTAGTTCGCTCGTGTCCTTAGGCAACTGCTTCAATCTCCAACAATCAACCAATTTTAAAGTTTGTAGATTGTGAAGCTTAGTGATCGATTTTGGGAGAATCTCCAAATTAACATTAAACGAGATATCAAGGTACCTCAAGTGTAATAAGATACCAAATTTATCTGGTAGTGTTTGAGTGATAGAACTACTGAAGCCAAATACCCTTAAGTGATTACAGTTAGAAATAATAGCATCCACTTCACTATTTGTCAAATCATAATAACTCAAACTGGTACGCAAACTTTTACCTGGATAATTACTTGAGCCAAACCAGGTAGACAAACCTTTACTACTATCAATAGATAGATGGCGAACTTTCCCTTCTAAATCATCTCTACAATCTGTGAATTCTGCAGACTCTTTTGTTACCTTTCTAGCAAGGTCATGTATGAGATCATGCATTTTAAATGAATTAACTTCATTTTCCACACTACTAAAGTCTTGGAAAAAACATCTATGCAATAGAATTGATACATACTTTTCACCGACATCTTCCATGCTCTCATTTTTAGTACTAGGAACAAGATATCCTTGTGCCATCCATAGCTGAATTAACTCATGTTTCATAATGACATAGTCCTGAGGGAAGAGTGAGCAAAAGCTAAAGCAATTTTTTAACTCGGGATCAAGATGATAATAGCTAAACATCAATGTCGGCATTATGTCATCATCATCATCACGTAATTTAGCCAAATTGATATTTTTGAATGACCACCAAGTTGCTACATCTTGATTATACAACAAACTTGCTATCACCCTTATGGAGAGTGGCACATTGGCACATTTTTCCACTATTTCATTGCCTATCTCGACTAGACTAGTGACTGCTTTGTCTTCCCTTTCTCCAAGTGATATTTTCTTAAACAATTTCCAAGAGTCCTCTTTTGCAAGACCTTGTAACGCATGAATCGGATAATTTCCAATACATCCTGCTACCTTTTTGGAGCGGCTAGTTACCAAGATCCTACTTCCCCTTCCCCCTAAGATCAAGAAGTTCTTCAACTCAGCCCACTTTCTACTGTTCTCAGACCATACGTCATCTAAAACAAGCAAGTACCTTTTCTCTTCTATCATATTTCGAATTTCCAAATACAGATCCTCGAATTCATGCCCCTCCCTACTAATCATCTTACCTAGGATATCTTTCATGCTAAAATTCTCAGAAACACAAATCCAGTACATATTTCCTTGAAATGCCTCTTTGATCCTACAATCATTATACACGAGTTGTGCAAGAGAAGTTTTTCCCAGACCCCCAATCCCCACAATAGTCACAAATGAAATTTTTCTCTCCAAGTCATCTTTTAACAACAAATCCACAATGATCTCCTTATCAGTATCTCTCCCAATAATATCTTGTTCAAACACATAAGAACATGTTTTCTCTCTATTCTTGACAGGCTTATACAACTTACTAAACCCAAAATCATTATGGTTTTTAGCCGCACTATCCAACTTTACTCTAAGTCTCTTAATCTCACTTGATATCTTAGCAGTAAATATCAGTTGGTTATCAGAGGAGAAGAAACGGCGTACCTTCTTGGAAATCTTGCCACCAGGCATTCTTTTCAGGCGTTGAGCAATGGTATTGAATTCATCCATCAGATCATCAGCATCATAGACGGCGTCCTTGAGGTTCTCGACCCAGTTCTGGCCTTCATTTGTGAGCTCCTGGCGATTAGAGTCGGCATCCAGGAGGAATTTCTTGATGGTTTTGACAGTTTCGAGCAATTTCTGAAGCTCAGATTCATACTTACAGGTGGAGCATAGGTTTCGCACTTCTGCACACTGTAATGTCGCAAACAACGTCTGAGCAACAGCAAGTGCATTAGCAATGTCCATTTTACAGTAGAGTTTTGAAGAAGAAAGAGCAGAGAAATTAAAAGATGAAGCTAAGAATAATCGTGTGCTTTAATTTGTTTTTGGCAGTTGGCAAATGTATGTGAGCTCTACAACTGTGATTATATAACCAATGAACCTTAGCTGTTGGCACTACAAAGGATGCTTAACAATCTTCTCTAAAATAAATGGAAAGAACCTTAAAATATGATTAGTTCTATTATAAAAAATACTGACAGCAGAAGTGTATATAAAGAATCAATACTACATGTTTGACTATACAGCAATTGGTAATTTTCAATTGTATCACACTGTAAAATAATATTCCAACGCAACGGGTAGATCAACAAATTCTAGAAAACCTCACATGCATTTGGATGGGTATCAACAAACATGGGCCAGTCTTTGTAAAAAACAAAAAAAAAAAAATTAAGGTGGGTAAAATGACTGAAATATGGACGGGATTAACACTAGCTGGCTCGATTTTTTTTTTTTTTTTCTGTTTAATTTTTAGTCTTAATATAACTTGGTTGTTTTTATTTACAGGTAGTGGCTAAGGTTGATTCAATATAAAAAAATTGGCATAAGCAAAAATATTGTCAAGCTTTTCCCAATCTTAGCATCCAAATATACTTACATACATCATTTACTTAGTAATCTATATTCAATTTAATAATCCCTCCGCTTTTATTTACATATGGATCAAGTAATATTATTAAAATGTTAGGTATAGACTCATTACATGGTACCCGTATCAAAAGAAAATCAATCGCCCATGTTCAACATAAGTATCCAAATCAATCAATAACATAATAATAAAACAGACACTAGGAATGATACATGTCATTTCTTGGTGCTGTTTTTTCCCTCCAAAATCCCGTTCCCCTTTTTTTCTTATTTTTTTCCCTTTTTTTTTTAGCTAATGTCATTAATTACCTATTATACTACCTCCGTTTTGTATTAGTTGCAACTTTGGAATATTTTATATCTCACAAATAATACCCAAAATTGCAACTAATAAGAAACGGAGGTAGTAAGTTATACACAAAATATTCACCATATCATATCATATAATTGTGATTATTTTGATTTATATACTTTCCATTTCTGTAATTAATATTTTCCAATCTAGCTATGTAATTTTAGACTATTATCTAATGTAATTATAAACAAATATAGAGTTTCCAAATGTTTAACATACAAAGATTAAAAATATATACATATAAAAGTTAAAAAAAAAAAAAAAAAAAAAATTATGTTAAATATATAAGAATAATAATAATTAAAGATTTTGGTGAATACGTGGGTAAAATATATACTTCGTATAAGATTGTAGCTTCTGAAGCAGAAGGTATGATAAGAAAATTTTTATTTTTTTTTCTACTAGAGATAGAAATGAAGGAATTTACTTCTCTTATGTAATTATGTGGAGTTTCCTCAAAAAAAAAATGTAATTATGTGGAGCAATATTCATTTATTTTTCAATTAATAAATTGAAATTATAAAAAATACTAATAACTTGCAGTACTATTTAAATTACATTCCTTAGTTTTGTATCTATCATTAGTAAATAAGCACTTTATTACTTTTTCCTTTTTTTTTTTTTAAGGCAAGCCCTTTAATAATTTGAGCATTATGCTAGTTTTTATCTGTAAAGATGTGCAATTTACTCACTTATTAATACTTGTACTTGTATTTGGTTGAGTGAACTGAATGAGAGTTCAGGGACCATACAATTATTCAATTTTAAAAAACAAATTAAAATAAATTCGGAGTAAATAGCAGCTTTCCGTTAAAAAAATTAAAAATAAAATTGTAGTATAACCCAACAAATTGAAATGATTTCCATAGTTTAATTCATCTTCTCATTTATATAATTAAAATAATCTTCTTAATTTAAGCAAATACTTGTATAAGTTAATTATTTTCAGCATACATCAATTTAGAAAAAAAAAAAAAGAAATTAGGGTATAATACCTTAATTCAAACGAAATTGCAGGTCAAGGAAATGCGTATGGTAGTTGGTACGGTGGCCGGAAGTTTGGCTGCGACAAATTGGCGGCAAGCTGTGCTGCGCCGTCGTTGAAGTGACCGATTTAGAGTCGGCGTTCGACTTAGTTTTTTCCATTTTCTTCGATTTACGGTTTTTTTTTTTTTTTTTTTACAAGAGCAAATGAACATTTTCTTCGATTTACAAAGAACATCTACACTAATCTATTAAAAGGCTTTTTTAACAAAGTCTATGTGCCACGTAGTCCCCTTTATTACGCCACATCATTTACTCAACTTCTTATTACGCCATGTCATCCACTCAACGTCTACTCAACGAGGAAGTAAAAAGGGAGTGTTGTGAGACAAAACAAAATGTCTCACAACTATTAAAAAATTAAAAAGGTACAATGAAGAGAGAGAAATGTGGAGAGAGATAAGAAGAGCGAAAAAGGTAGTGTGGGCTCCACTTCACGTGCAAAACGGATAAAAATTTGATAGGACCACTACCACTGAGTCTATATTTTGTTCAACTGAAACTCTAGTTGAATCTTTTTTAGTACCACTAAGACTATATTTTATACCACTGGGAGTGTATTTTGTACCACTGAAGTTCCAGTGGTATGATTTAAGAGCTCAATGAGACATCTCTAAAATGACGTCTGAAATGCCTATATTGCCCTTGTGAGACATAATTTATTTGTATCACAACCCTCCGTTTGGAACACCTCCCTACTCAACTTCTTATTACGCCATGTCATCCACTCAACGCCACGTGGCTCTACCTTCCATATTTTTTTTATTGCATGTCATGCAATTATATTAAAAAAAAAAATGTTCTCCACATGATTTGAACATGCAATCTCTAATTCTAAAGTTGAACATCTTACCACCAAACCATAGAATATTTCATGTGACCTTTTTAGACAAATATATATATATATATATATATATATATATATATAGGGGAAGGCTCTTGTAAAAAATTTTCATATGTGAGAACACTCTTTATGTTATAAATTTTTACTCGTATGTTCTAAAATTTAAATCTGATGTTCTAAACTTTTCCTTAGGTGTTCTAAATTAAATCAAATGTTCTAATTTAGTACTCACATGTTCTAAACCATAAATTAGTTAAGTTTGATGTCATAAATTTTAAATAACTTGTTCCAAAATTTTAACTTATATGTTCTAAATTTTAAAACGTGTGTTTTAAGATTTTTAATTATATGTTCCAGATTTTAAAGCGTATGTTCTATTTTTTTTTACACGTATGTTCTAAATTCTTTACTCACACTTTCTATATTCTATATCAGTTTGTTCTAAATTTTTATTCACATGTTCATAATTTTAAATCAGATGTTCTAAATTTTACTCATATGTTTAAAATTTCATAAAGCAAATTTTTTAAATTTTTAATCACTTGTTCTAATTCTAAAATCAGATGTTCAAAACATATTAATCACACAAATGTTCTAATTTATTACTCATATGTTCAGAATTTTAATTTGAGTCACATGTTCTAAATTTTAACTCGCATGTTCTAAATTTTTACTCACATGTTCTAAAATTTTACTCATATGTTCTAAATTTTAAATCAGTTCTCATATAAGTATGAATTCTTACATATATATATATATATATATATATATATATATATATATATATATATATATATATATATATATATATATATATATATATATATATATATATATATATATATATATATATATATATATATATATATATATATATATAACATATTATTTACAAGAAAAAATTTAATGAATCGGGGCATCGCCCGGACTCAAATACTATCAACAATTGTAAATAGTGCGACTAATTTTTTAATTCTTTGTTTTTAGCAAGATCCAAAACACATGTCTTTAAGTCATTTAGTTTTAAGGAAAATTTGCCAATTACTTATCGCGTATTAATGTCATTTTATTGTGTCCCATTTTATGTCCCATTTAATTTGATTGATCCACATGCATCATTTTAGATATCAATATTCTTTATTTAATCATAGCAAATTAAATAAAATAAAATTTTCATAATTTATATTCTAGCCCTTATCTAATTTTTTTTCTCTTTTATACAATTTCGTTTAATTCAATCTCATTTTTTTTTCTTTATACTACCTTTATAACTGTATGAAAAACCCTAATTTTTTGAGTTACCTCAATTTATTCTTTCTCCAATTACATCCATAAGCCTTAAGTTTTGTAAGTTACCTCAATTCACTTTAATGGATACTCCACGAGAAGTATTGACGAGCAATTTCAACAATAAACCATACGAGGTATGAATTTTATTGGGGTTGAGTTTAATTCTTATTGAATCACAGAACCTATCTATGAAATACTATACTATATGAGTATATGTGCTATCATTCAAAAAAAAAAAAATAAAAAAATTATGTGCATATGTTTTGTTTCTGGTCATTAGGGAAGGTATTAGTGTATATATTGATAATTACTTTTATTATAATCTATAAAATTGTCAAAATGATCCTACATAGTTGCTTAAGTTTTGGATACATGTATTTTTATTGATTTTGTTTTTTTTTTTTTTTTGAAAGCGTATTTTTATTGATTTTTATATATGATTTTTTGGTGGTACAGAATTATTATCTTGATAAAGAAAATGGGTCATTACAAACTAGTCGCAAACTCTTTTGACGAGCATGAGCAATTGAATGATAATGACGATGTGGTCAATAACTCTAAAAATAACTTTGAAGAAGATGAGTACAGTTATGGAGGTAGTATAAAGAAAAAAAAATAAACGTAATTGTATAAAGGAGGTAAAAAATTAGATAAACACAATAATATAAATTATGTAAAATTTATTTTATTTAATTTGATATTGAAAATTAAATAAAGAATACTGATATTTAAAATGATGTGGACCAATCAAATTGAATGGGACATGGAATGAAACACAATAGTTGGATAGAGGATTTGGACCCTTTTGAAACTTACTACCGCGAATTATATTTCTTGTGATTTACTATCGTAAAAAAATTAAAATTTTTTATTTTACTACCTGTAGACACCTAAAAATGTCTCCCCAAAACCAAACCCGATGATGAACAACTTTTCACCGCCATTATTGGTCGGGCTGAGTATGTAATTTTTAGAATGCTTAAATCCATGTTCATTCCCAATACATTTCATAAACCAACCCAATTCCTCACCCATTTCACCAAACCGTAACTTATTTTCCTCTTTTCGTGCCTTTAAACCTAAAATAATTCATTTCGTGTCCTTTAAAATTATTCATTTCGTGTCCTTTTTATAAAAACATTTAGACCAGTTTATTGTGGTCCATAATCTGGGTCCAATGATTAAATACTTGGATGGGTCTTTAAAAGAGCTTTCCAACAATATATTATAAGCCCAAATCTGAGTTATAACGAATAAGTTATGGCCAAACTACTAAACTGAATCTAAATCGAACCTAAGCCTACCTTATCAACGACCCAAAGATCATGTGGAGGGTCCAAAGGATTTAATCTCATTCCTAATCCAATTAGGATTAATTAGAAGCTTCTATGAGTTTCTAAAATATCTTAATTATCCTTTTTGAAAAGATAAGATTAAAGCATTTGAAATTGAATAAAACTTTTCTTTTTGAAAGTCCTAATTCTATTCAAATTGAAAGACGTTCAAAGATAGTCAGAAATTATTTTCGTGCCTCACTGTTTTTATCTAATTCTTAAATGGTTAAATAGACCTTGAAATTATCTTTCTAATTATATATTATAATATTAATTCCGAGTTATAACGAAAAAGATATGAGCGAAATACGAAACTCTATCTAAAACTGACACCGTCCCACTATTTCGGCCATATCTTTTATTCTACGAAATATTTTAATCTAATTTTAATTGGGTTAGAAAGTAGACTTCAAGAGTTTTCCAAAAATATCTTATTCATCTTATTCCGATTTCTGCATAATATTAATTCCGAGTTATAACGAAAAAGATATAAGCGAAATATGAAACTCTATCCAAAACTTACACCGTCCCACTATTTCGGCCATATCTTTTATTCTACAAAATATTTTAATCTAATTTTAATTGGGTTAGAAAGTATACTTCAAGATATTTCCAACAATATCTTATTCATCTTATTCCGATTTCTGGATCAAAAGATATGATAAAAACAAAAACCGCAAAAACTGATGTCTATCGCAAGAGTTTTATCCGATTCGAATTCTTATCTTTTCTTGATTCAACCCCTCTTTTTTCCTTATAAATAGAGGTCATGTCTCCCCTTTTTCAATCATCAACAAGCTTGATCATCAAATCCTTCTCTCTTCCTCTCTTTTCCACCAAAAATCATTCACTTCTCTTTCTCTTATATTCTAAGCCTTAAACCTATATTTCTATTTACATCATAATACTTCCCCTAAGCACTCCAAGGAGTCCATACTTGACCCGAGGTTCCGTCCTTAAACCAAGGCGTGAAAGGTATAATAAACTGAGGGTTTGGACCAAATTATTTCTAAATTTATTCAATTTAATTTCAATTTGATTTTATATTTTTATTGAAGTTACTAACAATTTATTCATGATGTAGCAATTCAAGGAAACGCGGAAAGTGAGTAATTAATCACTTAATTACTCTTATTTTTATTCTTGTTTCTATTATCATGATTAGGGTTATATTTTGATTTGACTAACGTAATTATTGTTGAATTGCTTCCAATATTAATGTTTATTCTATTATTATTTATTGATCACCATATTGCATGTTAAAGGGAATATGTAATTGAATATAACGTTTAATAAGATGATTTGGACAACCGGTTTAGGTTCCTTTAATCTTGTTATTTAATTAAGTGGTCACAAATATTTTAGAATTATATGTTGCATTAATATTAAACCAATTTAGCATAATAATAGTTTGGAGCAAATTGAATCTTTGTTTGCATGCCTTTGAGATCACAGGAATACTTTTCACAATAAGAATCGAGTAGAGGCCAATACGGGCGAACGTGACTCCATGACTCACTTCGTACTATCATCCCCGATCCTCCTTTCGTGGTTCCGAACCATATGAAGTTAGTAATCTCATGGATTATGAATGGGGTGTAACCTTCACGGGTCAATCGTTGTTGCCTTCGTTGTCCCTTTTCGTGGTTGCCTTATAATGATCCGTGAACGGTTTACAAGTTCCTTAAAAACTTGTTGGCGGCTCCCTACTTTGCTTTGTTCCTAATCGTTGTCCCTAATCGTATATGTCAGTTCCCACTTTCTATGAGTGCCAAGCATATTCACAACATGCTTAACGTAGGCGCGCTTCAAACGACGCCTACACTACCACACCCCCATTTTAGATCCTTAATGACGTCATATTTAGAATTTTAATACACGTTAACTCTAGGTTAAGCTTTTAAACGACCAAAAAAAAAAAAAATTCCCCTAACCCATGGTTACATTACCCTCCTCTAATCCAACCCATATCTCTCTCTCTTCAACACTCCAATTTTCATACTCCATTGAATTGAAGATTCTGCACAATGATGATTATTCTGCAACGATTCATTTTCGCTAAATTTAACAAAAACTCAAGCAATGTAGAAGGAGAAGAGAGGGACCACCGATGGAGGAAGACTGAACAAGAAAGAATTTACAATTCCACGCATTATTGGATCTAGATTGGTAAACCTAATTTTTTTTATTGATTAATTGCATTATGTAATGATTCTATAATGCCAAGAGGGTAGTTCAATGATGTAAAATCGTAACCCATAAACCCTAAATGTGAAATCCCTAAAATTCAAAAAACACTTATAACCAAAAACAAATTAAAGATTTATATTGAGCAATTGGAGGATACATAAGAAGAATTAGTGTGAATTAGGCGGAGCAAGCTTGAAGATTTTTCACAAATGGTGAAGAGGGAGATCGATGAGGGAGACATAAATGCATGGGTTGGGTTTAGTTAAGTTACATAGAGTGAGTAACCATGGGTTAGGGGAATTTTTTTCCTTTTAACTTTTTTTTTTGTCATTTTAAAGCTTAAACCAAGGTTAAACGTGAGTTAAAGCTCTAAAATGACGTCATACAGGGTCTAAAATGGGGTGTGGTAGTAAAATAAAATTTTAAATTTTTTTTACGATAGTAATTCACAAGAAAATTAATTCGTGGTAGTAATTTTCAAAATGACATTATTTCGCGGTAGAAATTGGCAAATTTTCCTAGTTTTAAATTAGTAACAAGTAGATAATACTAGTTTTGTGCCCGTGCGATGCCCGGGTTTGTTATTTATTAAATTTAAAGATAAATTTTTAATCTATAAGTTAAATTTTAAAATATATCATTGATGCAAACTTAGCTAGAAATTGATGTGCTTTTGAGACGATTTAATCTTTCTAGTAGGCATGTAAATGACTAATAATATTGGTGAACAATTTTTGATTAATACATTAAAAAAAAAATTAAAAAAAATAAAAGCAAAGTAAGCATGAAATAATATTGGTCTACATACAATCATAAAATCATACAAAGTATTATATTGTGAAGTATATTATTTTAATAGATTAGATTAACTACTTCCTTCATTCCAAACAATATTGTGATATATAAAATATTAAAATAAACTATTTATTGAGAGTTATAATATAATATTTTTTTATAATAAAATTATAATTCAATTTGTACACATATAAAATAATGGTATTTTATCAAAAATAAAACTCTAAACTAACAATTTTATCCTCAAGTTTTATCCAAATTTGATTGAAAATAGAACTTTAAACTAATTTTTTTATCCTATGAATTCTATATAGATATATCAAACATTGCACGACACTTGGCAAAAAGTTGGAATGCCAAGTGTCGCGGTCTCGTGGCCTGGCTAAAAGTTTAGCTTTATATATTAGTTATATAATATGATATGATTGTTAAGATAAATTTCATATCACCATTGTTCATTAATCAAATTAATGCCATATGACATGTCGAGTAAATAATTTATCTCCAACACATTTAAGCAAATAGGAAATAAATGCTTATCATACTAAGTTGGATCAAATATGATCAATGGTATTTTTTTTTTTTTTTTTTTTTTTTTTTTTTGCATTTGCACATCCACTAAATATTTTGCATCTCATAATAATTAAAATAATTGTATAATTATCTCACAATATTTTTGACTTTGATACTTGTTTACTTAAAAATTTTGGTAGATCACATAAAAAAGAAATTCAAATCAAATCATGCAAATTTAACATTTGTAATAAGTTAAGCGTAGTAGTGTAGTTGAAGTCCTTGAAGAGTTGAAGGTCAATGGGATCAAGACTTAGTAACAAACAAAAGAGCGTACGTTGCCTAAATCAGTAAATCGTTTGATGTAACATCTCAACACACACCCTCACGTGTGGGGGAATAGGGTCCGATACAATAGCAATTAGCAAAATCCCAGTCGTCTTATGAATCTCCAAACTGCATCTTGAAATGAATTTTCTAGTTTCTGAACAATGAATTTTCTTGACATCTAAGATACTCTCCCCGATTTATATGTTACAACTCAAGAAGTCATGTCTGGCATAAACCTGGTTATTGGGCGGGTCGGGTCAAGGTTAATACGAGTTAATTGCAGCTCTGGTTAAAAAGGATCACATTCTACAGTGTCGATAGCCAATCGGGCTAACGTGGGTCATGGTTCAATAGCAGGTTGATATGGATGTGCCAACAAACTATTAGACAAGCTCATAATTAAGTATATATGAATACAAAAATATCTACGTAATTTTTTTTAGTATCTACTTTCTATGTTTTTTTTTTTTCTGCAAACGAGAGGCCAAGCCTCAGAAAATAAAAAACTAAACATAAATTAAACGTGGCAAAGACACACCTACGATATCCTCATGCAAGATTCGTCCTAACTCAATAGGGGGGAATTGAATCAACTCAATATTGTTGTTCTGGACGACACCTTGATTAGCTAGCCAGTCTGCTGCCCTATTTGCTTCACGATACACATGATGGATTTGCACTTGCGACGCCTCGTCTTCAATTAGCTGCTTAAACCTCTGGATAATATGGTATCCTTGACCCCTATGAGTAACTGGATCATTAAGAGCAGCAATCACAAATTGGCTATCAATTTGGACTTGTAACTTAAATTAGCTACCCTCATCCTTTGCGCCAGCTCTAGACCATACTCAATAGCTCTAATTTAAGTTCTGCCATATATGCGTTACAAACTCCTATTTTCAAAGAGAATGCATATAGCATTCTGCCCGTGTTATCTCTAATCAAACCTCCTCCCCAGTTAGGACAAGCGCCCCTCTGGGTGCTCCATCAGTATTTAGAGCCACCCATCCCATAGTTGGTGCCAACCACTTGATGTAAACCTTCTGAAGTATGCTGCTGTTGAACACTTCGATCCTCCCCTAGCACTCTTCAAACTTCCTCAAAGCGAGCAAGGAGAAATTGCCTTATATCAATTGGATTTTCGTGTGCCTTATTAAAAACCACATTGTTCCTCCAACGCCATATCCACCATAATGTTAGAGCGAAGTATGTTGGCCATATTTCTGTTGAAAGGCAAGATCGAGTTTGCACCTTAATGTTCCTCGATATCCATTGCTGCAAATTGGCAGTCACAAATTGAGGTGATAAAGCTGGCTCTCGTACTTGTCTCCAAACCTCACGAGCTGCTTTGCAGTCACGGAGTCATGTCCATATTCATGATTGTCCATTAAAGGTCCTTTAAGCTTAACTTTGACACTACTATCATTGGGTTACCTTACCTAATAATGAGGTCTGCACAAGATAACTAAGGCTTGTTTGACATCGTTTTTAGTTTTAAATTTTCTAATTTTTTAAAAAACAAAAAACCAAAAATAGGAAACAAGAAAAAGGTGTTTCCCTTTTTCTATTGTCAGTTTTCAAAATTATCATTATTTTAATAAGATTGACTAATTTTTGATACATTGTATGACATATATCATGAGGAAGCCCCAGTTAATCTCTAGGATAAACAAAATTTGTTTATCACATGACATTTTGGTAAATAAATCAACAACTTTATCCAGTCATCATCACTACGGGACCCGCTTTTATTGAAAAATTTGTTAATTTATTTACATAAATGTCATGTGATAAACAAATTTTGTGTATCTCATAGATTAACTTGTATTTACCCCATGTATCATTTGGTTTTAAAACACAAAAACCCAAAAAACAGAAAACCACAATAATGCCAAATATAGCAACAAGTGTTGTGTGTGACTATTTGTATGACTATATGAGTATAAGAGTACTCTGTATTCTTTATTTAGTCTTATGAAATTTTGCATTTAACCACCTTTTTAATCCTAAATATTTTGCAATTAACCACCTTATAAAAAAAATGTTGCAAAAGGCCACCATTTTTTAAAAAAACGTTGCAACTTACTACCTATTGCCGGGAAATGGAAAATTGACCAACTAACGAGGCCACTCATCCGGCCATGATAAAGTATTTTTAGGCGGTCAAGAGTGAAGCTGGGACACTTGAAGAATTTCATCTAAGTCAGGTGCTCAGGTCTTCAAACAATCAGGCGGATGCTCTGTCCAAACTGGCATCATCCGCCTCTTGTGAAACGCCTCAGTCAGTCTTCTGGGAAGTCATGGAAAAAAGAAGTATATCTGATGAAGACCTCATTGGAGTACTAGACCGAAGCTCAACCTGGATGGACAGCATCCGGAGATATCTTACAAATGGCACGCTCCCTGATTCATCTCAGGTTGCGGCTGTGTTCAAAAAGCAAGCAGCAAGCTTCGAGATAAGATAAGGAGAACTCTTCAAGACTGGCTTTCTGAAGCCCATATTGAAGTGTGTTACCTCAGAAAAGGGTAAAGAGGTCCTCGAAGAATTGCATGCGGGGTACTGCGCTCTCATATAGGCGGCAAGTCCTTAGCTGCCAAGGCTAGGCGGCTCTACTTCTAGACAACTCTTGAGTCGGATGCTATGGAAATGGTTAAAAGATGCGACAAGTGCCAAAAATTTTGGTAAGCTAATCCATCGTCCAGCCACAGACCTGACGGCCATTCACAACCCAATACCCTTTGCTAAATGGGGCATGGATATCCTGGGGCCTTACACAGCTGCTCCAGGCGGCAAGCGCTACATTTTAGTGGTTGTGGACTACTTTACTAAATGGGTAGAGGCGGAGGCGGTCAAAAACATCAAGACAAAGGATCTTATCTCCTTCATCTAGAAGAATATCATCACCTATTTTGGGGTGCTCAGTTTCTATGGTTTTTGACAATGGTCCTCAGTTTCAGACGCCTCAACTTAAGACTTGGTTGGTACACCAAGGGGTCTCAAGCTACTTCGCATCAGTCGGCTGACACCAAGCAAACGGCCAGCTCGAAGCCTTCAACAAGTTAATCTCAGACGGGATTAAAAAGAAAGTGGAAAGAGCTGGTGGCCTATGGGCGGATAAATTATCACATGTCCCGTGGGCCATCAGAACAACAGCCAAAGGGGAAACTGGAGAAACCCCATTCCTCATGGTGTATGGGGCAGAAGCTGTCTTACCCATTGAGCACTATGAGCCGACTCTTCGGATCATGTTGTATGACGAAGAGGCAAACTGGGAAGCCATGCGGCTGGCATTGGACTCACTCCCAGAGCGCAGGGGCAATGCCGCCTTGCGCCATGAGATCTACCGTATGAAAATGACTCGGGCTTACAACAAAAGAGTACACAAGCGCCCTCTAAAAGTGGGGGACTTTGTGTTACGAAAAATGGAGGCAGTCGGTAGGGCAAATGAACAAGGAAAGCTAACCCCAAATTGGGAAGGCCCCTACCTAATCTATGAGGAAGTAAGAGACAGCACCTACTACCTGGAAGAACCAGACGGGAGGCAGATGCCTAGAACTTGGAATGTAGACAACTTAAAAAAGTACTACTTCTAAGAATTTTTTTAAACATTTCAATTTTGTTAATGAGAATATGCCTTCATTTCCATACTTTGTCCTTTTATATATTGTAAAGGCTCCGCCTGTCCAATGAACGGGCGGGTCAAGCTCTAAACACTGCCTGTGCAAAGTGTAGACGACTTTATTGTTAAATGAGCGTCTGCCCCAACAGCAGACACCGTTACCCCATCTAAAGGTGCCGACTGCACCAAAGCAGTCGACCCTACTTATTAAATTTTTAAGTTAAGTTATGAACACTTAACGACTATCCATAATTTAAAAAGAGGCCTATGACCGGATATTATCAATCAATAGAGGCCAACGGCCACAGTCTGCTCTAACATGAGTACGACCGTTTGCTCTAACATGAGTCAGATAACCGGCGACGTCCATTCGGGCGAATTCGTCGAGGAAAAGCATCTCCTATTTGAATGGCACATTGCTCTACGAATACAACAAGCAGTCCTACCGAATGCGCTAAGGCAGCGCTCGCAGTCGTTTGTTCTAGCACAGGCGGAAAACGGCTACTGTTTCATATTAGAGGCTACCTTACCGTACCGTCTGTTCTTTCTCTGGGCAAGATAGGCGGACAATTCCTTTTCAGCAAAAAGCTAAGTAAAAAAACTTAGCAGCTTATTTTTATTAAATGAGGCCTTTGGCTGGATGCGCCTGTTCATGCTCTGGGGGAAGGCAGGCGGAATATTCTTTTTAACAAATAAGCTAAGTCAAAAACTTAGCAGCTTATCTATATTAAACGAGGCCTATGGCCGGATGCATTCAAAAGACCATCTGCTCTTCATGGCCGTCTGTCGCTTGGTTTGGGGCAATCACTATAGTGATTGATTGACTTAGAAATCATACATACTCTTAAGTATCAATAATTTCTAAGTCAATCAATCTACTCGACTGAAACCAACCGACATCCGTCCAGGGGCAAGGAAATTCGCATGATCAGATATACAGGTTAAAAATAAATACTTAGCCAAAATGAATATATGCAGAAAAATTTGAAAGCTTTAAAAGTTTTAAAGCATAACACCAATATGAACAGACTCGGCCAAACGGCTGGATGCTTCATTAGATTAAAAACCAATCGCCAAAATAGACGATTGGGGAATGTTAGCTGGCATAGGCAGTGATTGTCAAATTACCCGACCCCTCGGTCGGTAAAAATACACAAATACTCGGCACACAGGCCGAAAGATCAAATACTTGGCCATTCGGCCGCAGAAGAAACATATAAAAAGCTTAAGTACAGGAGAGAGGTTTTCATTTGTGGCAGCCGCACCCTTGTCATCTGCCGGCTGCTCTCCTTCCTCTTCATCTTCCTCCTCCTGCACGTCCTTGGAGGACTCCCTTTAGGAGCCGGATTCCTTAGCAGCAGCCTTGGCCGCCTCCTCCTGAACCTGCTGAAGGATATGGGCGTTGAAGGAAATGGGCGTTGAAGTCATTGTTGGCTTGATCAAATTTGTCTTTCCAAGTAACATAATCAACGCCCGGCTGAGCCGCCTCCCATGCCATCCGCATGATGGCTTCGTTGTCCTCCATCATTTTTTTGACGAGGGCCTCCTTCTCCTCAGCTCGGGCCGTGAACTAAGCCTTTAGCAGTTTCTCTTGATTGGCCAGGCGCTGCTCCAGGCGGCCAACCTGTTGCTTGGCTTTCTCGGCTTCCTACTTGGCCACGTCCAAAGGCTCAAGTTTCTCCTTAAGGCCCTTAAATTCAGCCTTAAGTTCAGTGATCTTGTTTTGAGCCGACTCTAGGTCCTACTTCACCTGCAGGTTGGCATCCGCATGGGAATACATCATATCAAGTGTCAGTAGCTCATTTTGAGCAATATCAAATTAGGCTCGGCCTAAAGCGGAGGCCGCCCGTTCATTAGCAGCTATTACCTCTTTGGATTTCTGCTGGATGGGCTTTCTAAGCCTATGATCGCGCAACATAGCCTGCATTCGGTCAAAGGGACGAATGGATAGCATCAGGCGGATAGGCATTCGAATTATAAGAATTCATGCTAACTTTTTACCTCACAAAGGTTCCCTAAGTACCATCCAAGCTCAAGGTGCCAACCCCTTGAACAGACGCCTTGTCTTCTAGGTCAAGCGCCCGTAGCATCTCCTTGGCCATCTGCACAGGAGTCAGCCTCTGAACAGGAGCTGCACAAATGAAGATAACATGGATTAAGAAAAGGCCAAATGGTCCCTATCTATGTAAAAATATTGAAGGAGAAGTAGCCTTACTATCCGGCTGCCCCTCATCCTCCTTGACGTGCCTTTTCCTGCCTCCTGCTGAACTGGCAGCAGTGGTGGGTGGCTTTAATCCACCCTTCGACGCCTTTGAGGCATCCGACTTGCTGATCTCCCTATCTGCTTCAAGACGGGATTCGTCACACTTCTTTTTTGGCTTGTGAGCGATGCGTTTTCTAGACTTTCCAGAAGCACTAACATCCCCTGCCCTGAACTTCTGTAGTTTAGGGTCGGATGGTTTGGAGGGAGAAGTTTTGGTGGAATCACCCTTCATTGACAAAGAGGCATCAGAAAACATGCGGCCTGAGGAAAGAACTTGCTCAAAAAGACTAAGTATGATTAGCATTTACCTTGGGGGTTCCGCCAGTTTTCTACTCGTCATTCGTTCGTTTGAGGACGTTCGAGCGGTACATGGCTGCAGAAGCTGCAACCGGCTTCTTTGAGGCCGAGAGCTTTTCTATAGCTTTGTCTGCACAAAGAAAAAAGAGTTAGAGATCTACAAACAAACATTGGTAAAACAACAAAAACATCAACAATATCAGACGACCGACTACCTCTCGACATTTCAGTACTCAGGCCACAGGCGGCCAAGTACACCCTATTTGAAAGCCACTTATATTGGGGTGTAACTTTGGGGGGGTGACTTCCTTCTCCTCGTGCTCGTTTGTCCGAACGGACACTTTGAACAAGCCCTTATCAAAGATCTCCTCTTGGGCTCGCCTAGGGAGAGGCGGTAAAGCACTCTTTCCAGCCAGGAGGGGTGGATCCTTATTCCATTGATTATATTTTTGGTTCAGCCGGCTCTCAGAAGAATGAACTATGTAGAACTTCATTCTCCAGTCCTTCCACAAGCTCTCTTTGCCGACTGCCATCATGTACCCCTTGCAAGTGGACAAGGTGTACCAGCCTTCGCCACCTGTTTTCGGCGCTCGGCTGAAGTAGTGCATGTGGCGAATGCCTCAAAGCTGGGATCCACCCGCAGCATTTCACATGCGGCAACGTACCCGATTATATTGATCCATGAGTTTGGGAATAGTTGCTAGATACCAAGTTGGTATCCATCCAAAATTCTCTCCACTGCCGGATGGAGAGGGAAGCGCAGACCCGCCTGAATGGTCGCCTCGTAGCAACCAAAGGCTTCGTCTTTATCCGGCACGGAGAGAGTATAGCCATGTCCCATGACATGCTTAAGTTGAAACTTGGCGAGCTCAGCCTTCATTAAGTCACGCTTACCCTTGGGAACATGATGATAATAGGGAGCACGTTCCTGGCGGTGAATAGCATGTGGCTCGGCCCAGCCCTCACCCTTTTCCACTGACAAGGACTCCCTTGTTGTGTTTATCTTAGCTCGTGCCTCCTCCGAATCAACGGAGGCACCTTCAGAAGATGACGAGGCAGAATCTTCATCAGATCTCTCGCTAGAGCTGAGGGACGCCGGTTGGTGCTAGTGGGGCCCTCCCTCAGTCCCTCCTCCGACGCCTGTCCAGAAGGCCCGGGTCCTGACTGGTTTTCAGCCTCCCACATTATTGAATCACTGGGAGTGCCGCTAGAGGTTGGGGAAAGGTTATAGGTTGGAGTTGGAGGAGGGTCAGAAGAAGGGCTTGGAGGGTTATCAAACACCTCATCAGCAGGCGCCATAATGGAGCCGTCTAAATAAACAATCGACCTCTCAGAATGGTAGAAGGAACCATCCGAATTATACTTTCTTGATGTTCTCTTTTTTCTGGCCATAGTGTCCTGCACAGACACGGAAACTGTCGGATTTGGGGAAGTTTGCAAAGCAGAATCCTTGGCCAAGCAATCGGCACCGCTAGTTCTAGATTCAGCTGTCCCCGGTGACCGGCTGATCACTATCCTATGTCGTGCCTTGTACGTTTGGAAAACCATTTTTGAAAAAAGAAAGAATGCAAAATAAATTAAAGAAAGGATCAGGCGGTTACCTTAGAAAAAGGTACTAGGAGGCGCTTGGTCTCAGGTTCACTGGAACAGGCGGACGGAAGGCCGAGTGTCGGATGCTTGAAAGTCAAAGTCTTTGAAAGTCAGAATTTCTAAGTTTCTCCCAAAGATTTGCGCAACGGTGTGAATCTAGGGGGGGAGGGTTAGCCTTTCTATTTATAGAAGGGGTGAAAGACAGGGGGTAACACCCTAGATTCCCCTCAATAGTAAAAGTGAAAATTCGGCCTGTTAGAGGCCGACACCAGTCATAGGCGGCACGTGGCAAGCGCGTGACCACCTGTGAGGGGCAAATGATTTGGGTTTTTTTTACCTTACCAAGTGGCCCAACCAGAGCTTGACACGTGTCAGGCTCTGGTTGGGCCACTTGGCAGGGTAAAAATACCCAAATCACTATATGTCAAATTTTAAAATATATCATTGATACAAAATTAGTTAGCAATTGATGTGATTTTGTGACGATTTGCTATCTAGTAGACATATAATGACTAATAATAATATTGGTGAAAATGTTCGATTAAATAGATAAAAAATTTAAAAATCAGCAAAAATTAAATTAAATAAAAAAAAAAGTTCAAAGTCCGTTGGGTTGACCCGAACCCAAAACTTTGGGCAAGAGTTAAATATCTTTGCCTGTAAACTGAAGTGACCCAATCCGAGATAACTCATGACCCGACCCTGATTGATAGGTATACTTGGTAATAAAATTATATTAGATTCTGAAGTATATTATTTTAACAGATCAATATATATATTATAAATAGATGTTTTGCATTTGAACCAATTCTTTCTCTCAAAAAAAATTATGTATCTTTTGAAAATTATAATCTAATTTTTTTTAATAAAATTATAATTCAATTTGTACATCTAAAATATTGGTATTTTATCCAAAATAAAACTCTAAAATAACAATTTTATCCTAAATTCTATCCAAATTTGATTGAAAATAAAATTCTAAACTATTTTTTTAATCCAATAAAATCTATCTAAATCTATCCAACGTGGCGTGACACTTGATAAAAAGTTGGAGCGCCAAGTTTCACTGTCTCTTGGTCCGGCTAAAAGTTTAGCTTTATATATTAGTTTCTAGTTTTGTGTCTCGTGCGATGTCCGAGTTGTTTATTGAATTTGAAAATAAAACTTATTAGATGACGCCCGTGCATCACACGGTTTGTTTGAATTTTTTAAAACATTTTTTTTAATTTATATGTTAAAATTTGTTACATATTTAAATAAAATTCCTAATATCAAAAGATAATATTTATTTGATTGGGTACAACTAAAATTTATAATCCTACATGGTGCGCTAAGATAATTAAATCCTAGGTGGCTCTTTAAAAACTCGGGAAATATATATATATATATATATATATGTATATGTATATGTATATGTATACATATGTTTATATATGTATACATATGTATACATATGTTTATATATGTATATATATGTATACATATGTATATACATATATATATATATATATATATATATATATATATATATATATATACATATATATATATATATTTCCCGAGTTTTTAAAGAGCCACATATATATATATATATATATATATATATATATATATATATATATATATATATATATATATATATATATTAGATTATCTAAAATATATATACAATTAAAATTATATATACTATTAGAATTATCTACTCATGGATTAATAATCAATTGACTCATACTTGACAATCTAAAATAATTAAAAGTAACATTGTACAACTAAAAAGAGCGGATGTCTAAAGCTATGATATATCTTTTTTCAATTTCTCTAAACATCTAGGGAAAAGCTGGTTGTATGTTAAGACTTCATAGAACGATTATATATAGTAATAGGTCTCTTTGATTTTTTAATTTTTTTCCTTTTGTACTTCTCTGGATCCGCCATTTTGTATAAAAATATTGGTATTTTATTAATAATAAAATTCTAAATCAAAGTTATATCGAAAGTAAAACTCTAAAATAACTTTTTTATCCTATTCAAATTTTATTGAAAATAAAACTCTAGCATATTTTTCTATCATATTCTACAAAAAATATATTCAAATAAATCCCATGTGGCATATTAATTATTAATTGTCGCCTACATGGCGCGACACTTGGTGAAAAGTTGGGACGCCAAGTGTCGCTGGCTCGTGGCCCAGCTAAAAATTTAGCTTTATATATTAGTTATATGATATGATATGATTGTACTTGGTCATAGTTTAGTGATGTTCAATACTCTTGTAATGTACTTTGTATGCTCATCAATATAATTTAGCTTTCTCATAATTGTATCATTAACAACAAATGGAGTTTAAAATTTTTAATCAATTAGTACTTGATTCATGTACACTGTAATTTCTTAAATCACGCTTAGGGGGTGTTTGGTTCGGCAATGGAAATGAAGTGGAAAGGAAACAAATAAGAGGGGGAAATAATCATATAGCTATCACCTTTTCATTTGTTTGGTTTAACCATGGAAAGAGTATTAATTAAGAGGAGGGCAAGGGTATTTGTTAGCCCAAGTTTTTGAGAGGTAACAAATGAGGGGTAACCATTACCCTTAAGTAATGGTAATTGTTACCATGTATTCAAACCAAACACACGGTAATGGTATCGATTTAATCGAATCCGTTTCCAATCCACAAAATACACTAACCAAACGCCCCCTTAATAGTTAAAGAAAGTGTTTTAGTTTAGAGTTTAGAAGAAATACATAGAAGATCAATTAGACACTAGAGTACTCAAGGATACAAAACACTTAAATGTAATCATTGAATGTTCAGGTAACTATGCATCAATAAGTAATCTCTTCGCCAAGTGCAGTAGCATCGCGCTATATATAATCAATAAGTAACCATGATCCACTTGACATGGAAACTAGTGAGCCTATATAGCATGTCCAAAGTCAAGAATGCGTTGCTAGATCGAATTGCTGTCGGTAAAGTCTCAAGTTTGCAACATGATAAACTTGCAAGTAGGCAGTAGCTGGAGGAAGAACTTGTTTGAAAAAAAAAGTTCAAACACAGGAACAACTTAGCTTCTTAGCATGCAGCAAATTAAGTGTCATTTTTTCTCCCATCGTAAAGGCGTCACTTTACATTACACATGAAATCTCTATTGCATCAAAAAGCCATTGCCATAGAATGTTCCTGCAAAGGTTGAAAAATAATAAAAATTACTAATTTTAGCGTCAAAACCATTGCTATTTGGAAACAATTTGTTTGATAGATGCAGCAAATTAGAGCAATGGAAATGATATACTTATGCAACACGTGTGGCTCGAGTTATGTTTTTTTAGTTCTGCTAGTTTAATTCTGAGGCAAAACTAATCTTATACTTATTCAAATCTAGTTGATGATCAACTGTATATTTAAATCCCTACCCTATAAAAGCCGGGGATCACAAATAAGAAACACTGCTGAAATCTTAGAATCCTTATGAACAGTGTCCTGCCGATTTTACCCCTGTATTTTGCCTTTGGTTTCCTTATCTACAGTGATCTTCCTATATTGCCCTTCATTTTATTTGCATGTGCAAATGGGTGGTCCTCTTTTCCCTTGCAGCGACACGTGTTCCTCTCTCTCCTCCTACTTCAATTCTGTCTTCTTCCATGCTTACCTAATTCTCTCTCCTCTTGATGAAGCACGAAATTGCTCAGTATGATTCTCCGTGGGGCTTAATAGTCTTTGATGGCCACGATTCTCCATTTAAGCGGCTTTTATTTTTCATTATCCTCTTACCCTAAAATCTCATACTCTATTCCTTTTAATCGCGGTTTCGGGCTTTCTATCTTCCATTGAAACAATTTTTGAGGTAAGATTTTCTTGTAATTCTAGAGCTTGTCGAAAGTACTAAGATCTTTTCTCTTTCTTCAATTCGAATGTGCTAGATGCATTTGTTTTCTTTTCATCAATTTGGGTTTCTTTTCGGTCCAACTTGTTAATTTTGGGATTTTGGTTTTGTTAAAGTTGCAAGATTTGTTCTGGGTTTGTTGATTTTTTTTTTCAATTGAATTAGTTCCGCTGCTTTCTTTTACATTAACCCCCAATTTGTGTAGAAAGTTTGGATTTTATTTGAATGACAACTGGCATGTCAAGATTGGCTCATCTTGTTCATAGAAACGGCTTTTTAATTCTGGTTTAGGTGGATGTGTGGTAAGAAAGAGGAAATTTAAAGCGCTAAACATGAACGATGGACAGAAGAGGGTGTATGTTGGAGCAGGGGATCAGATGTTGTGGTGAAGGTTAAAATTGGAGTGGGTTATTTCAATACGACCTCCAGATCCCCCAATTTCCCTTCTTCGAAAAATGATGGCGGCAACAGAGATTGAACAATAGAGAAGATGATGATCGAAGATTTGGAGGAAGACGAGAGTATCGACAGCAACTCGAATGCCGTAAAACCCAGCAAAGTCAATCGTAAAACCAGCCTTATCCGCTCAAAGTTTGATTTAATTGTTTGATTATTGAATTTGTTTGGTTTGAATTCAATTGTGATCTAGTGATTTGAGTGATCTTTTTGTGTTGTAGGGCTCTTAAATTCACGAGGATATACAATAGATGCGATAAGGCTGTTCATAAGGATTCAAGACTTGATCTATTTCATATGATCTATGTGTCATACTTAAATTTTTGGGCGATTAAATGACCATTTTGCACTTGAATTATCCATTCATCTTCAAAAGTAAATTTAATTCATTGCCTCTAATAAGACTACTGTCATATATGCAGAAATATATTAATGGACCCTGTTGTATAAATTAAGTGTTTATGCATACGATTGTGTCATAATCAAATTAGAGCGATTTTCTTCAAAAAAAAATCAAATTAGAACGATCGATACAAGAACTGATTCTCTAATTGTTAAGAACATAGATTCACACACAAATAAAAGACCCAAAACTTACAGCATTAAAGAATAGTACAAAAAAATTAAGATCATATAATTGAAGATTGAAAATTAATACTCATATTATATTATCATAATAGCCCTAATCAATATGGGGGAAAATCAAGAGATCACTTAAGAAAATTACGGTAATTAGGGAAATTAGCTTAAGAAAGAAAATTAAGGCAATTATCTTAGGATGTCAAAAAAAAAAAAAGAATAGTGATAGAGAAACCGCTTAGTCTTTTATACCAAGATGTTCAAGTACTAGATGATTGTTTACTTAATATAGCTTGATCATGAACTCTTTGATTAATTCTTAATTAACATAAACTCGCCTCCTAAACTTGCGATTAGATATGATTAGGATATAAAGAGAGAAAAATCTAAAGGAAATGAGTAAAAGAGTGAACAAGTGAAAAGTTCAATTTAACAATTTGAGAGAGAGAGAAAGAGAGGGATCAATTACGAAACAGCACATGAGAGAGAGCGAGAAAGAGAAATAGATAGTAAGAGAGAGAACATTTAATAAAGATTATTTGAGAAAAGCCAATTAAGAAAAATCCTTAATAAAAAGAGGGAGGACACTTGAAAAAAATTACTTATGAAAATAAGTAAAATTGTCTTAGAAAAAAAGTTACTAAAATGCTAAAAAGAAAGAGAGACCACTTAAGAAATATCATCAAGAAAAAGAAAGATCACTAAAAAAAGAACAATAACTTAAGAAAAGCAAGGTAATTAGTTTAGGAGAAACTTAGGCCAATTAGGGACAATTAGTTTAGGAGAGAAACTTAGGGAAATTAGCTTAGGAGAGGAAGAGAAACATGAGTGAGAGAGACAACTTAAGAAAGATCCATCACCTACGAAACTTAAGACGATTAGCTTATGAAAACATAATTATCTTAGGAAAAAGGCTTACTAAAATGCGAGAGAAAAAGAGACCACACAAAAGATCACTTAAGAAAATCAAGGCAATTATCATAAGAGTTATAAAGAGAAAGAAGCCACTTAAGAAAATTCATTTATGAAAAGAAGGTCAATTCGCTTTGGAGAGGCGAGAGACCAATTAAGGAAGATCACATACAAAAATCGAGGCAATTAGCTTATGGGAGAGGGAGAGAGAGAGAGAGAGAGAGAGGGGCCACTTATAAAAAAGATCACTTAATAAAATTGAGGCAATTAGCTTAAGAAAAAATAATTAGCTTAGAAAAAAGGTTACTAAAATGAGAGAGAGAGAGAGAGAGAGAGAGAGAGAGAGAGAGAGACCACCAAGGAAAAACCACTTTAAAAATTAAAATCAGGGCAACTAGCTTAGGAAACGACCTACTAGAGATGACGGATATCAATTAAGAGAAAGAGAGTTAGAGACCGTTTGTGAAAAAAATCATTTGAGAGAGACCACTTTAGAAAGATCACTTAACAAAAAGAGGGAAACTACTTGAAAGATTACTTATAAAAATAAGAAAAATTAGCTTAGGAAAAAAAGTTACTAAAATGCTATAAAGAAAGAGAGCCTCTTAAGAAATATCACTTAAGAAGAAAATCACTCAAAAAGAATGATCAATAAAGAAAAGAAAGATAAATTAGAAAATCAGGGTAAGCTGGGGATGGAAAGAAAGAAACCATTTTAGTGAGAGAGACCACTTAAGAAAGATCCATCACCTAAGAAAGTTAGGGCGATTAGCTTATGAAAACAAAATTAGCTTAGGAAAAAGGCTTCATAAAATTTGAGAGAATAAGAGACCACACAAAAAAGATCACTTAAGAAAATCAAGACAATTATCTTAATTTAAGAGAGAAAAAAAAAAAAAGCAACCACTTCAGAAATATCATTTATGAAAATAGGGTCAATTGGCTTTGAAGGAATAAGAGACCAATTACGAAAGATCACATACAAAAATCAAGGCAATTAGCTTAGAAATGAAAGAGTGAGAGATGAGTCACTTAAGAAAGATCACTTAAAAATTATGGCAATTAGCTTAGGAAATGGCTTTCTAAAAATGGTAGATAAATAGATAGATAGATATATAGAGACAGAGAGAGAGAGACCACTATGGAAAAACCATTTAAGAAAATCTGGAAATTATAGCTTAGGTAGCGACCTATTAATATACTTGAGAGATAGAAGCCACTTACAAAAGATCATTGAGACAGACCACTTTTAACATAAAAAAAGGAGAGACAACTTAAGAAAGACCACTAAAAAAGAAATTAATTTAGGAAAAGGAGTTACTAAATGCTAGAGCGACATTGAGAGAGATACCACTTTAGAAAATTTTCAATAAAGAAGAAACAACACTCAAAAAGAAGTATCACTTAAGAAAAGAAAAGAAGGATCACATAAGAAAGCAAGAGACCACTTAAGAAATCACTTTAGATAATCGGGAAATTAGCTTAGGAGAGGGGCATGATAAGCGGGAGAATAAATAGAACGCACTCCATTTTTTTCCCGTACAAAAACATTATTATCAATCTTTTTAAAACAATAACCATGCTCAATACTACTTTAGACACATGTGTAACAAGCCCCTTAACATAAATTTCTTTTCAAACTCATTACGTATTTGAAAAAAAAAAAAAACCCCCACATTGCCGCACCTCAAGACAACAATAACACTCTAAAATTCCAACTAGCACGCGCGCTCAAAACACCCTAGTACCTCTAAACATCGGAAGATCTCTTTTTGAGCATGAAATGCAACCAATACTGCCAGAGTGCCAGCCAATCAGTCAAGAATGGAGCGCACCCCTCACCTAACTCATAACAAAAGGAATAGAGCAGTAGTCAATATCAAGATCAACATAAAACTTATCCGAGAAAGACAAGTAAAGCTAACAACACAACATTCTGTTTATTTATACATTTATTTTTGCTTGTAAAGATTATAAGGGCATTAAAAATAAAAACACTGCTTAAGAATTGAGATAGTAAGCTATTGACCTATTGTACATTAATCAGACTACAATCCTCAAGGTTTGCATTATTAGGACTGACTGACTTTACCTCATGTCAGCTGTTATAACTTACAAGACCTGATCACGAAACTGTAAAAGCTTAGAGAGTTGATTCCTTTGTTAAAAACTATACAGAGCAGATTGACACCAATATGACCAGATGTTATGACATCCATAAAATATTGCATTACGTTGTCATGGCTGTCAACAATGAGCATCACATTAAATTATTTTAGAAAAAGGAAAAAAAAAATTATGAATGCTATTGAATCGGAAACACTACACTAGCCAAGTAACCAATATGGGAAAAAAAAACCAAGTAACCAATAACCAAACGTTACACTGAGAAAATCATTTGTGTAATACTGTTATTAAAGAAAACAAAAATCAATAACCTGATTATTAAAGATGGATATTCCGGAAAGACAGTATCAAAAAAAATTAAAAAGATAAAATACCAGATTGATGATGGTAGACGTCAACGTATATCCAGATTTGGGATGTGGCATATTTTGGGCCAGTCTTCCCCGTCTGGTTTCTGGCATCTATCCGTAAGGCCGGAATATAAAATTGCAAGAGTAGTGAGGGAGGTGAGGTGACACATTTCCTCTGGCAGTGATTTGAGTTCACAAGCACAAATTTTGAGAATTTGCAGTGAGGTCAAGTACTGAAGATCCTTAGGAAGAATTACCTCTTCGCATTCAATTAATTCCAAGGAAGTAAGAGAGTGAAGAGATTTCCATGCTATTCCCATATCCTCCAATCCCCTGCAATTCCAGATTATGAGGTCTTGAACAGAAGAACCGAATCTTTGGAATCCCTCTCTAATTGTTCCCAAATTTTCTATATCACGCAATCTGATGCAATCAACGCTTCCCGCAAACTCTCTAAATAGGGAATTGAAAACCCATGAGTTATTTATTATCAATTTTTTCAAAGAGATTGGAATGTTTTGAACACCGTCTCCTCCCATACAAAATGTCAGTGCTTCACTGATGTTGTAAAGTTCTAGCTCTTTTAAGTGTGGACATGAAGGAAAGTATGTCAATCCTTTGCAATCGGAGATGAGCAAAATGCGGAGTTGAGAAAATGACGGAATGAAAACAGCTTCCTCCATCCACAATCCCTTCAATTTTTGCATATTACATAGCTCTAATTCCTCAAGAGAGGGGAAGAATTTAGCTGATGGAGATGGTGCATCACTCTCTATGTACTCTACATTCTTCAAATTCCGAAGTTTGAAATGTTTGAGATGACAAAGCTGACTTAGTGATGATGGGAGGTATTGCAACTCATCACATTCTTCCAAGTTGATGCTCACAAGCCCTGGCGCCCAGCTTGGCAATTTCACACCCGCATAATTCGTCACGGTCATCTTGTGAATTTGTTGATTAAAGAACAGGCTTTCCAGCAATGAATTTTGACCTTCTTTGGTTGAAGAAGTGAGTGTGCACACTAACTTTGTAGACACTAGATAGACATACATAAACTTTTCTATAATTGGAATGTTATTATTGTTATTATAATTCAAAATTTTGATATAACCTCTGAGGTTACTAATGAGAGCCCTCAAGTCTATGAGCTTGCCTTTTTTAAGATGCCTTAATTCATCATCCCCACGCACTATAAATCTCGGTAGTGTATGAAGAGATGTTAATTTATTCATCCCTGCTGGCATATAAGACAATCTATTACATTTATTTATATCCAACACTCTAAGACTTACTAGTTTGTTTGTGTCCTGAGGCAACTCCTTTAGTAACCTACATTCAACCAATCTTAAAGTTTGTAGATTGTAAAGCTTGGTAATCGACTTAGGGAGCATCTCCAATTCATCATTATTTGACAAATCAAGGTACCTCAAGTGTAATAATTTACCAAAGTTATCTGGTAATGTTTGAGTGATTGAATAACTCAAGTCAAATGCCCTTAAGTGATTACAATTTGAAATAATAGCATCCACATCACTATTTGTCAAATCACAAATACTCAAACTGGTACGCAAACTTTTACCTGGATAATTACGTGATCGAAACCACGTAGCCAGCCCTTCATCATTATCAATTATTAAATGGCGAACTTTCCCTTCTGAATCATTTCTACAATTTGTGAATTCTGCAGACTCTTTTGCTACTTTTCTAGCAAGGTCATGTATGAGATCATGCATTTTAAATGAATAAACTTCATCAAATTCATTCCCGCTAATGTCTTGGAAAAAACATCTATGCAATAGAATTGACACATATTTTTCACCGACATCTTCCATGCTCTCATTTTTAGAACTTGGAACAAGATATCCTTGTGCCATCCAGAGACAAATCAATTCCGCTTTCCTAATGACATAGTCCTCTGGGAAGAGTGAGCAAAAGCTAAAGCAACTTTTTAACTCTGGAGCAAGATGATAATAGCTAAACATCAATGTTGGCATTATGTCATCGTCATCGTCACATATTTTAGCCAAATCGATACTTTTGAATGACTGCCAAGTTGCTATATCTTGATTATACAGCAAACTTGCAACCACCCTTATGGAGAGTGGCACGTTGACACATTTTTCTACTATTTCTTTTCCTATCTCGATTAGTCTAGTGACTGCTTCGTCTTCCCTTTCTCTAAGTGATATTTTCTTGAACAATTCCCAAGAGTCCTCTTCTGCAAGACCAGGTAACGCATGAATTGGATAGTTTCCAATACATCCTGCTACCTTTTTGGAGCGGCTAGTCACCAACACCCTACTTCCCCTTCCCCCTAAGATAAGGAAGTTCTTCAACTCAGCCCACTTTCTACCGTTCTCAGACCATACATCATCTAAAACAAGCAAGTACCTTTTCCCTTCTATCTTCTTTCGAATTTTCAAATATAGATCCTCAAATTCAAGCTCCTTCTCAGAATTCATCTTACCTATGATAGCTTCCATGCCAAAATCCTCAGACACACAAACCCAATACATATTTCCTTGAAATGAATCTTTGATCCTACAATCATTATACACGAGCTGTGCAAGAGAAGTTTTTCCCAACCCCCCAATCCCTACAATAGTCACAAAAGAAATATTTTTCTCCAAGTCATCTTTTAACAACAAATCCACAATAATCTCCTTGTCAGCATCTCTCCCTATAATATCATGTTCAAACACATAAGAACATGTTTTCTCTCTACTCTTGATAGGCTTATACAACTTACTAAACCCAAAATCACTATGGTTTTTAGCAGCACTATCCAACTTTTCTCTAAGGGTCTTAATCTCTTTGGACTTATTTAAAGCAAATATCAGATGGTTATCAGATGATAAGAAACGGCGTACCTTCTTGGAAATCTTGCCACCAGGCATTCTATTCAGGCGTTGAGCAATGGTATTGAATTCATCCATCAGATCATCAGCATCATAGACGGCGTCCTTGAGGTTCTCAACCCAGTTTTGGCCTTCATTTGTGAGCTCCTGGCGATTGGAGTCAACATCCAGGAGAAATTTCTTGATGGTTTTTACAGTTTCGAGCAACTTCTTAAGCTCAGATTCATACTTACAGGAGGAGCATAGGCTTTGTACCTCAGCACACTGTAATGTTGCAAGCAACGTTTGAGCAACAGTGAGTGCAGTAGCAACGTCCATTTTACAGTAGAGTTTTGAAGAAGAAAGATTAAAGAAATTAAAAGATGAAGCTAAGAATAATAGTATTCTTAATATTATTGGTAAATGTATGTGAGCTCTACGACTGTGTTTAAATAACCAATGAACCTTAGCCTTTTGGACTACATAGGATGCTTTTCGAATTTCTCAAAAAAGAACCTTAAAAATATGATATTTCTAATATTAAAAAGACCGACAGCATACGCGTATCAAAAGAATCAACATTCCATGTTTCATTCAAGTGTCCAAATATATATATCTATAAATAATTTGGTGATATTCAGTTAATATATCACACTGTAATTATAATAATAGTAGTTTCCTAGCAGAAAGAGTGATATTGTAAATCACAACGGGTATATCAACAAATTCAAGAATACCTCACATGCATGTGAATGGGTATCAACAAACACTGTCCAACATTGGTCTTTGTACATTATAAGGTGGATAAAAAAACTGAAATTTGGATGGGATTAACACTAACTTGCTCAATCGTTTGCTTATAATTTTTAAGTTAAGATACTACCTCGTGTTTAGTAGGTGACAGACTCCTAAAATCCTAATTTACTTACTTCATTTTACTTAAGTAGGGCAGCTAACTCGCGCATAGCTAGTCATATCTAAAAGTTCTTTCGGCTTAATTTTAAAATCACAAATTTAGTTGTTGATATAATTAATGACAAAAAAATATGTAAACAACTATGTTTGTGAGTATAAATGTACAAGACAACTAATATTAAAGCATGAGAGCAAATAAGTACATAATTAAATATTCTAGGAGGTATAATTGTCCAAATACTATTCATTAAAAAACCTTGTACATATTAATGAGGATATATATGTAAATACACATTTTAAAGGGTATAATTGGCATTACACTATTCATAAGAGTAATTTCTACTTTTTATAAGGTAGGGAAGTATGGCAGAGAAATAATGAAGCCATAGTTTTTTTTTTTTTTTTTTTTTTTTGACAAGCGAAGCCATAGTTAGCCATACTTCATTTACATACTTCATATGGATAAAGTAATGTGGTAATCAGTATATCTATTACTAGTATTAAAATGTTAGCCATTATTGTTGAAGACCGAAAAAAAGACGCATATCAACAGAATTAATCCTCCATGTTCGATGCAACTATCCAAATTTAGGATTGGATACAATCATACAATTAATCATTAAAAAAAAAAAAAAAATTTGTAGGATCATCCAACACAATAGCAATGATTTACATAGTTTAATTCATCTTATCATTTACTCAAAGTTAGACTAAATTTCTCAATTTCAGCCAACAAATTAATTATTTTTAACATACATTACAATTTAGAAAATAATAAAAAATTAAATTAGGGTTAAATACCTTAATTCAAACGAAGTTGAGGTCAAGGAAGGCATGAATGGTGGTTGTACGGTGGCCGGAAGCTTGGAAGCGACAAATTGATGGCAAGCAGTGTTGCTCCGGCGTTGGGGTGACCGATTAGATGAATCGGGCGGCTGGCAGGTGGTTAGTGGTTTGGTATTACGTGACGTACTCCATTTTTTTTTCTTTTGCTATGTATAGGATTTACAAAAAAAGCATTAAAAATTGTAAATTATACTTCGTACAAGGTTACTCAGACGTTAGACCCTCTCCAATGGTGAGACTCAAGTGAGTAGTTTTAGGAGAATGTGAGTATTTTTTTTGCAACATATACCACTAAGTTAAGTATCTAAACTTAGCAACTCCAAAAGAAAGTTGCTAAATTTGGATACTCAACTTTGAGTCTCATTTGACAAAAAGTGTGGACCCTTGTCAATATTTTAATATATTTTGTAATTTATTTAAGATTTACCTTTTTTTTTTTAATTATTTTCTAATCTTATAATAATTGATGGATCATAAATTGGAAGTGACATTTGTATATTTTAGAGAATCTCACCATTGAGAATTTAGACTTCATATAAGTTGCTAAATTGAGAAGTGGGTACTGTATCACCATTGGAGGTAAAAAAACAGCTCATTTTGTATTTCAATACTCAAATTTGAGTCTCACCATTGGAGATGGTCGGTTACTCGATTAAAATTAAATGATTACTTATACAGTGCTATAGGGGTTAGGATTACTTTGTTGTTTTATAACTGGCTATACGGTGTTATCAGCCGTACACATGAGAGCTAAAAAGAAAAATTACCTAATATACAGGTTACCGGTCACAAGGAAGAAACAGAACATAGTGCCCTATAAAGGTGTGATTATTAGATTATAATTGAAAGTTGGAATTATTAATAGCGAACTGGTCAAACGTAGGATTATTAAAATCAATTTTCCTAAAAAAAGGCAAAATTACAATCATTGACACCAACTGTATGAAGTTTTGCAATTATTGATACCAACTTATATCACTTGCTAAATCAACACTAACTTGCTACAAAAACTACAAAATTGACACAAATAATGACACTAAACAACTGTTTTACAACTGTTTTACGTAACTTTCAACCCTTATACAAGTATAAAATTCCTTCTTAACAATCATTTGCTTCAAAAAGTTCTCAATAGTTGTAAAAAAAAAAAAAAAAAAAAAAAAAAAAAAAAAAAAAAAAAAAAAAAAGAAAGGTCCTCAATATGTTGGAAAGATAAGACTATAGAGATGTTATATATATGTAGAGTATTATTGAATGTTTAGTATCTTTAATGTCAATTTTATTCTTTTTTAACAAGTTGGTGTCAATTTAACAAGTGACACAAGTTCGTGTTAATATTTGCAATATACTCTTAAGTTTGTGTCAATGAGTGTAATTAAATATAGGAAATTTTGACAATTACTTCCTTCTATTATGTCCATTTTTATTTTTTAAAATTACCACCTTCTATTTTCAAAAACATCAAAAGTTACCCCCTTCTTGCCTCCCAATTACCACATGACGTCATTCTGAGCCCACTCTTTCCCTTACCTCCCTATTTCCCTCCCATTTCACATTCCTAACTCAATTCTTATCTCCCCTTTCACTTTTTCCCCCCAAAAAATCAGAAAAACTTCAATTCACTCCTCCAAATCAAATTTGACGAACAATTATTGGTGGTTTGGGGGAAAAAGTGAAATGGGAGATGAGAATCGAAATAGGAATGAGAAATGGGAGGGAAATAGGGAGGGAAGGTAAAGGGTGGGCCCAAGATGACGTAATGTAGTAGTTGGGAGGCAAAACGGTGGTAACTTTTGATGTTTTTGAAAAGAGAAGGTGGTAATTTTTTTTTAAAAAAAAAAAATAGAAGATGGTAATTGCTAAAATAGACATAATAAAAGGTGATAATTGTCAAAATTTCCTTAAATATATGTAAAAGTTTATACTATAAAATTTTTATGGTAAGACCTATTTTACAATACTGACATGATAAAATTTGTATATAATAATACGTTTATGGTCAAAATTAGTATTATATGTCATGTCTAAAAATAAAGTCGAACTTGTCAATTAATTTGAGACCGATGGAGCAATATCTTTTTTTGTTAGTTTTCAACCACTAATTGAGTATAAGGTGAATGGTTTGTTTATTTGATTTCAATAATAGGAAGTCGTCTTTGATCTTTGATATATGCACAACCTCTAGTGATATGAACTTCAAATTTTGATTTGTTTTCTTTTCTAGATGGTGTAAATATCATTTTTTTTATTTATTTATTTATTTTTTATTTCCGAACCCATCTATCATGACGAATGCCATTATTTTCGAGCCTTCAATTATAATGGAACACTCATATTGAACTTTTTAGAGTCTTAGTCACTCGAACCATCACTCTTAAAAGGCTCGACTTTCATCCAAGGGCAGAGCCACAAGGGGGGCTAGTACGGCCTAGCCCCTAGAGCCCATCGTCGTAGCCCAATGAATTTGTTGCTGGCCCTTACAATTTATATACTTCCTTTGTTTTAAATACTTACACCATTTCTATTTTTTGCATTATTCATTTATCCTACTTTGACTAATGTTTGTGATTAATACATTAGAATAAATATAGTCTTGTGGGTAATTGTTGGAATCATTTCAACGAACTTATTATTAATTTTTAATTGTTATAATTTATACTTATTGATAATTAAATATATTAATAATCAAAGATTAACATCGACATGCGTGTCCAAGAGAAATGGAGCATGTATTTTAAAGCGGAGGGAGTAACAAATACTACCTCCGTTTCTTTTTAGTTGACACGTATTCCTTTTTAGGAAGTTTTTTTAGTTGACACGTTTCCTTTTGAGGTAAATTTTTTACCTTGTATTTACAAGGTACCCCACTTGCTTTTTCATTCTCTCTCACTCTCTCTCCTCTCCTTAATATATGTGCCTAAATCAAACGCGTCAACTAAATGGAAACGGAGGAAGTATCTACTATTGTTGACTTGTCTTAGATGGGACGGTTAAAAGAGTGGTTTTAAATGCTTGTAGGCTAAAGAATAGTCACGGCCCCAAATGGTGGATTGATCAATAGATTAAAGAACAAGACCAAAGAGTTTCTGTGTATGAAATAATTTTATAACAGAATTAGATTGCAAATTTCCATTCATGATTAACATAATACAGGTTTACAATCCAACGATAAAATTTCACTAGTAGATTTATGTACAAGAAAAGGATGAAAGGAAATTGCAATAAAATAAAACCTACCATCATATATGCACAGAAATTTGTAATTAGTTTTTTCTGGCATTCATGAAGTTCTTAGATCAATCGATTGATGATCAATTTTCATAATCTTAATAAACCTTCAAGATTTCTAAATAACACCAAAAATGAGCCAAAAAAGAGCAAAACAGGCAAAAAATGAATCATTTTCTTAGAAACATGAAAAAATTCTACATTGTCTTCTTCCAAAATGGTCTCCAACTTTGGTGGGCTTGAATATCTCTTATGCTTGACCAAATTCTCAGGTGCAACCTCAAACAAATTCACTTGTTTGCCCATCGTTCGCGATAATCGATTTGTTGCTAGGCCGAGATCAATTGATCGTTTGATCTTGTAATCGCGTTCTTCGAACAATATTATTGTATGACTATGAAATAATGTGGTTTAGGAGAAGAGGAAAATTGGGAATAATTTGATGGGTTGAATAAAGTTGTGGAAGAGTGGTAGGAGTTTATAAAGGGAACATTTGATGCGAGAAAGTAGGAAGTTTCAAGGAAACTTAGGTAAAATGGTAGAATAATGAGAATTAGTCCATGTTGTTTTTACTAAGAAAAGGACAACAACGTGCATGAAATGTACTGCTAGATTTTTTCTACTATTTTTGGACAAAAGTGATCTAGAAAATTATACAATAGGTTTGTGTTGTTATCAAACTAAATGCTAACCGCACGTACATACGCGGTCAACACCATGTGGAAGTCATGCCGCTTAATTACTACTTGGAAGCTTCTAGCGTCTAGAACTCTAGATATTATGGGTGCCCACGACTCGTCCCTTGCCCTATTAACTTATTAACGTTACCTTTTTTTGATTTCTAGGTTGAGATTTTTTTTTTTTTTTTTTTTTTTTAAAATACGGTTTTCAATTCGATCCGGTCAAAACATCCCTTAAAAACTAGCCTTATAATAAAACTGAATTGGTTAAAAACATCCCTTAAAAACATCCCTTAATGTCTCAAACTGAGGTGTCAAAATCGAACAGACCCGAAAAAAATTATCCGTTTCGAACTGTAACCGATCCGATTTGATCTGAGAAAATCAAGACCTAAATCCGATCTGTAACCGAACCGAACTCAACCCGAATCCGAACTTGACCCGATCTGAACCTGATCGAAGGGAAAAAGAGTGCAATGCATATAATGCTCCCCCTGATTTTTAACGTAGTTCATGAAGACGACGCATCCCAATCTTGTGGACTAACCACTCAACACTCTTCAAAGGTAAGGACTTTGTAAACAAGTCTGCAAGATTATCAGATGATTGGATTTGTTGGACATTTATCTTCCCTTCCTTTTGCAAATCCTGTGTAAAGAACATATTTATGGATAGATGTTTGGTCCTATCACCTTTGATATATCCTTCGGTTACTTGTGCGATGCATGCAATATTGTCTTCGTAAATGATGGTTGGATTTTCAGTTACTTCTTTCATCCCACATTCTTCTTGGATATTGCTGATCCTTGACCTTAGCCATACACACTCACGTCCTGCTTCATAAAGGGCAATCAACTCAGCATGATTTGATGATGTCGCAGTCAAGGTTTGCTTTGTTGATTTCCAAGAAATTGCAGTTCCGCCATAAGTGAACAAATATCTAGTTTGTGACTTGACATTTTGTGGGTCTGATAGATATCCAGCATCTGCATATCCGATGAGGGTGGCATTGATATGTCCATTTTATATAGTGAGGAATAATTAGATTTGATAATAATATTGGTTATTTATCCTTTTTAAAAGTTTTTCAGATATTTTTAATTTTATTATATACTACGTATGTAAAAAGTATATATTTATTTTTTTAATTTTTTCTACAACATATTACAAAAAATAACATAAAAGGGGGTTACATCGGAGAAGAAAAAGAAAGATGAAGGCGCTAGCATTGGTAAGCTAATAGATGAGCGCGGTTATCCTCGTCCCTTTTCACTTTCAAAATGACACAATGTTGAAAAGATTATCACAACTTTTGAATCTCCTTCGTCTTCCAATGAATCTCCATACTAGCCAATTCCTGACGAGTTAAGGAGTTAACTAAAACTGTAAAGTCCGTAAACATAGACACCAATCAAAGTCCCCAATCAGAGCTTCACATTAGGGCAGAAAGATAGGCCGCTATTGCTTCCGCCTATAGAGCCGGCTTTGCTACTCTAGAGTTACCTCCTGCAGCCCTTTTTCATATAGGAGTTGAATTGGTTTGTTTGTGCCAAGAACCTTCCACATGAACCACAACTATGAGAGGGTCGTCAGATGTTGGGATTAATATCTATATGTACATTGTAGGCCTAAGTAGTTAGGTTATGGGCTTTATTGTTTTGTTGTAATTGTAATTAGTCAAAGCCCATACTCCAATATTTTAGCTTGTATATATGTTTGCTGAGTGGAATGACAACCCTAAGGGAATTAACATTCTCTACATGGTATCTGGCTAGAATAGCCGTCACGACACACTCTATCTTCTCCCTTCATTTTTTTTCCATTGTCATCCATGGCAGACAAGGAGGCTGCTAAGCCATCGAAGATTGATACGACTTCTCCATACTATCTTGGATCGGGTGATGATCCCGGTAACGTAATTTCTACTGTTACATTTTGAGGCAACAATTATGAGGAATGGTCGAGTCGATTCGGCTTTCTCTAATGTCTCGCAGAAAGTTTGAGTTCATTGACGGCTCTATTACAAAACCAACTGATAAAGAAAGGCTCTTGGATTGGCATTGTGTCCAAGCGATGTTGGTGCAATGGATCTTGAATACCATTGATCCTTCGGTGAAGCAAACAATTCCTTATTTTGAAGAAGCAGAACCTCTATGGAACTTGCTAAGGGATCGTTTTTGTATTAGCAATGGGCCACGAATTCAACAAATTAAGAGTGCTCTGGTTGATTGTCGACAATCAAAAACAACTAGTGTGATTGATTATTTTGGTAAATCACAGGTGCTGTGGGATGAAATGCCTTCATATGAGCCCATCTTCGCTTCCTTTTACGGTGGCTACACTTGTGGTGGGTGTAAGTGTGACTTCCCTAAACTTCTCCAAAAACGTTTAGATGAAGAACACTTTCATCAATTTTTGTATGGAATTAATAAGGAACTCTATGGTACATTAAGATCGAATTTACGGTCCCAATATCCTTTTCGTACTTTGGATCGTGCTTATCAAACTCTTATTCAAGAGGAAAGGCTTCGCAATTCCTCTTGGGTGCAATCTAATCGTGATGATGTCTTGACTTTTGCCGTTTGAGCTGATGGGAATCGTCATGGGAATACTCCCTATAATGGTAGAGACAAGTCTCAATTAAAGTACTCCTATTGTGATCGATACGGTCATGATATTAAGAATTGCTTTTCTAAAATGGGTACCCCGTATGGGGGGGGGGGGGTATAGACCACGTACCCCTGGCAGGGGGTCGGGGCGTGGGCATGTAGCTCCCTCCCAGTAGCAACAACACATGGCAGGAGCTTCTGGTAGGGGTAAATGAGGAGCTGAAGTGAGGGCTGTAGCTACTAATAGCCCTGGAGCCTCATCTAGCAGCGGTGACGGAAATATCACCTCTCTTCCTAGTATGACAGCAGCACAATGGCAGCAATTTCTTGATATGGTTGGTAATGCTAAGGTTATTCCTGATGAGCGTTTGATTGGTGAGTCTCTTGAAACCTCTTGGATAATAGACACAGGAGCATCAAATCATGTTACCTGTAATCTGAAATTTTTGAGTGATGTGGTGGAAATCTCATCTTGTCCTATTGGTCCTCCAAAATCTCATTCAACAAAGCAAGGCCAAGTTCGTCTTACTCAAGGCTTAACTTTGCATAATGTTCTCTATGTCCCTCAATTAAATTGCAACCTAATTTCTGTAACCCAATTGATTGATGATAGTAAATGTGTTGTATAATTCACCAATAATTTGTGCGTTATACAAGACCCAAACTAGAGGACACTGATTGGAGCAGGTGAACGAAGGGACGGACTCTACTACTTTTGTGATGTACCAAAGGTTCGTGCTTTAGCTGTGGGTGATCATTCTACATCAGAATTATGGCATCAGCGTTTGGGACATCCTTCTGACAAAGTGGTGCAGTTGCTTCCCGTAGTTGGTAAATCTAGTACTATTTTGGATAAAGCATGTGATGTATGCCATAAGGCAAAACAAACAAGAGATCCTTTTCCTATTAGTCATAGTAAAGCCTCTACAATTTTTGAGATGATACATTGATGTGATCTTTGAAGACCGTACACCACTCCCTCTTCTTGTGGTGCACGTTACTTTTTTACTCTTGTGGATGATTTTTCTAGAGCTGTCTAGGTTATTCTAGCTGTTGATTGATAAAATGGAAGTATATAAGATGTTTGTTGCCTTTTTTGCAATGATTGAAACACAGTTTAATGCACAATTGAAATTTGTTCGAAGTGATAATGGCACAGAATTTAATTGTATGAAAGATTATTTTGTTGAAAAAGGAAATATTTTTCAAACATCGATCTTGTGTAGGGACCCCACAACAAAAATGGTAGAGTGGAGAGAAAACACCATCATATTTTGAGTGTGGGGAGGGCTTTGCGATTTCAAGGTAATCTGCCTATTGATTTTTGGGGTGAATGTATTTTAGGTGCCGGTTACTTGATTAATAGACCGCCTTCTAGTGTTCTTAATTATAAAACCCCATATGAGATTTTGTTTGGTGCACCCCCTTCTTATAATAAATTACGTGTTTTTGGATGCTTGTGATATGCCCTTAACCAACGAGCTAAGGGTGATAATTTTGCTAGTAGGAGCCGGAAATGTATTTTTGTTGGATATCCTCATAGTAAGAAAGGTTGGAAATTATATTATCTTGAACGTAATGAGTTTTTTTTTTCACGTGATGTAAAGTTCTATGAGACAGAATTTCCTTATTTTCATGCTCTTAACCAAGATTCTTCTCCTAGTGTGGTTAATGTGTCATTTGGTGAACTTGATGATGATTTTGCTTATGAAATGCATAGTTATTAAAATGGGGATATACCTTCGCATGAGAACTCTCCAGATCATGACCCACGTGAGGTAGTTATGCACAATGACCCAATGTTGGATGAGGATGTTGATGTTGGTAGTCCACATGGTAGTTCACATGCTCGGGGTGTTGAAGTAGCAAGTGGGTCTACCACTACGGAGGTTTCAGTAGATAGTGAGGGGGAGGTTGTGGCTAGTGAACTGTGTAATGTAGATGGGCCGAGTGAGCAGAGTTTGGGGCGTGGTTTTCGTCCTAAAAAGCCATCGATATTATTGCGTGATTTTGTGACACATACGGTACAAAAGTTGAGTCCTTCCCAATGTTCACCCGCGCCCTCTCCATCCTCAGGTATGCCTTATCCTATAGCATATTTTGTGAATTATGACCATTTTTTGTGGGACATCGGAAATTTCTTGCATCTATGACTACAGGTATTGAGCCACGATCCTGTACGGAGGCTGTGAAAGATCCGAGTTGGAGAGAAGCAATGAAAAAGGAAATAAGAGCTCTAGAAGATAATGGCACATGGACTTTGGAGACTTTACCCCCTGGAAACGGGCTCTTGGTTGTCGATGGGTGTATAAGGTAAAATTTAACTCAGATGGTAGTATTAAGCGACTCAAGGCTAGATTGGTTATTTTTGGTAATCATCAAGTTGTAGGAATTGATTATACAGATACTACTTTTGCCCCGATGACAAAGATGACCACAGTTCGTGCCTTTTTAGCTGTTGCTACAGCTAAAAATTAGGAGTTGTATCAAATGGATGTTAATAATGCCTTCTTGCATGGTGATCTTTCAGAAGAGGTGTGCATGAAATTGCCCTCGGGTTTTGAGGCGACTCAACCAGGACGTGTGTGTAGATTGCAAAAATCCTTTTATGGCCTTAAACAGGACCCTCGTTGTTGGTTTGCAAAACTAGCAGCTTCCTCGAAGAATTATGGTTTTCAACAATCATGCTCTGAATACTCCTTATTTACCTTTCATCAAGGTAAGATTCAGATTAATGTGCTTATTTTTGTTGACGACTTGATTATATCTAGGAACAATTTTGCTGCACTTTTATCCTTTAAGTAAGTATCTCAGTGATTGTTTTCATATGAAAGATCTTGGTGTTTTGAAATATTTTTTGGGGATTGAAGTTGCTAGAAGTGAGGAAGGGATTTTCTTGTGTCAACGGAAGTACACGCAATCTTGATACTATTTCAGAGAGTGGATTGCTAAGGGCTAAGCCCACGTCTTTTCCCATGGAGCAAAACCATCAACTGGCTCGCTCGACAAGTCCTCTTTTAGTAGATGTTGAATCTTATAGACGTTTGGTGGGACGTTTGATTTACTTATCCTTCACTCAACCAGACTTGGCTTATGCTATACATATTTTGTCTCAATGTTTACATGAACCACGTCATGATCATATGGATGCGGCAATGAGAGTAGTGCGACATTTGAAGGGTGCTCCGGGACAAGGTATTCTTCTTCGCTCTGATTGTGATTTACATTTATGTAGATGGTGTGACTCCGATTAGGCAAGTTGCCCTCTTACTCGTAGGTCTTTGTTCGGCTGGCTTGTGTTCCTTGGTCGGTCTCCTATATCATGGAAAACTGAGAAACAGGTAACTATTTCCCGCTCTTCCGCCGAGCCTGAGTATAGATCCATGGCAGCACTAACTTGTGACTTAAAATGGCTTAAGGGCCTACTTGATAGTCTTGGCGTCCAACACCCACGTGATATGAGTTTGTATTGTGACAGTAAGTCTGCATTGTATATTTCTCAAAATCTAATTTTTCACGAGCGCACAAAACACATTGAAGTAGATTGTCATTTTTTGTGCGATGCTATTATAGATGGTACTATCAGTCCCTCACATGTTCCTACAAATGCACAACTGGCGGATATTTTCACGAAGGCACTTGGTAAAAGACAGTTTGATTTTCTCCTTCACAATTTGGGCATTTGTAACCTTCATGCTCCAACTTGAGGGGAGGTGTTGGGATTAATATCTATATGTACATTGTAGGCCTAAGTAGTTAAGTTATGGGATTTATTGTTTTGTTTTACTTGTAATTAGTCAAAGCCCATACTCCAATATTTTAGCTTGTATATATTTTTGCTGAGTGGAATTACAACCCTAAGGGAATTACCATTCTCTACATCTGACCTACAAAGATGGGAGAGGTGTTCCTCTCCCAAAGAAACCTATAAGAATCCAGGTGGCACTTGTAATTCCACATCATAAACCCTTGGAGTCCTAACCTTTTGAACATCCGACTTCAGGTTGTCACTAATAAATTGATGTGCCATGTTGAAATTAGAGAAAAAGGTTCTGAAATAACCATTATTCCTGTTAAAAACCCACTTATTTTGCGTCACTCGCCCAAAGTGACCAAAGCATGGCAACAAATTTTTGAGTTCGACTATTACATTCTATCTAATCTTAAAATAGCAGGGTATATGTTTGAATCCATTGTTGTAGGGAAGTAGATCCAGTTGGTTTTTAAGAGTTTGGAATACCACAGTTATTCCAAGCATGCAGAGCTATAGAGCAATCCATAAGTTGATGGTGAGCATCTTCTAAATTCACACCATAGTAACCATATTCCATGAAACGTGCAATCTTCTAATTTAATCAAAAGGTTCCATTCACTGGAAAATCATTGATTGCCTTCCATAAAAAGATACTCTACTTAGGTGAAATATCCAAATGTCAACTGATCTTATAAAAACCAAACATTTTTTTCCTATGATACAACTTGCTCTAAGCTTCCATTTAGACTTGTAAGTAAGGCATTGCCAGATTTGTATATTTACCTAAAGGAGGTTGGTGCCTATAAAGAAAGTCATCATGTTCCTAATCCGACAAGTCAACTGTGAACGCCTTTTGTGCACTATCCCACTCAAAACGTACCCTAACAAGTCTCGCATTCATGGTATGAGAGGGTTGATTAATAAAATAAAAAATAGTCCATCTTGCACTCTACCGTAGATTTTGATTAGATTTGACCACCAGAATAGTACCATGAACCCAATGCAAACTACTAGCTAAAATGTTCCTTCCATAACCAATCTTCGAAGTAAAACCCTTGCTAATTTTATAAGTGAGGTTATGCATATTATGTTGGACCCACGAAAAAAAAGAAGGGGTTTGTTAATATCCCGTACACAACAGACATGTATAGTTAACATTGTAGACCTTAGAAGCTAGAAGTTGTGGATTATTATGCATCCTGACCCGTGAACCTGTTTAATTAGCAAGCCATCATTATTGTATACACTCACTGAGCGATTCTTAGACCTCCCATGCCTTTAGGAAGTTGAACCTTTTGTCTATTCACCCAATGAACACCTTTGTCACCTTTTTTAACTCACCATAACCTAGTGATAAGGGGAACCAACTTATTTGCAATTGACAGTGGTAATTTGAAAGATTTCAGAATATGCGAAGAGAAACCCAAGAGAACAGAGTTGATGAGAGTTAACTTTGCGCTTTCACATAGTTTGCATTGCGCTCATGAGATAATCTTCTTTTTAATTTGTTCAAAAAGGTAGACGAAATGTTGAGTCTTTTTCCTTGTACTTCCTCTGTTCCCATTTGTTTTACATTTCTATTTAGGGTGTTCCTTTTTATTCTTTACATTTAGGACCTTTCCTTTTTAAGTCATTGTTTTTGGACAAAATTACCCTTGCTTTATAATATAAATACTCAATTGTCCTTCACTTTTCATGTGCAAATGTACTATTTATTATAATATTTTAATGGGTTTTTGATACTCATTATTACTTTCTCTCTCATCTCTCTTTTACTTTCTTCCTATTTTCTTTACCCCACATGTACAATATTCCTTTTTTAACTATACTTGTACTTTCAATGATTGATTTATGTCAATTAATCTCAACTTTACATAATTTCTTAACAGCCGCGCATAATTCCAAACGTAAATAACAAAAGAGAACGGTGGGAGTAAGATCTTCTAGAACCCTCGATGCTTCTGAATGTTATCAACCACTACAAATCTCATAATTTCATTAAAAGATTCTACCAAGTCTAGTGAAACTGAAGGGGTAAATTTAATCAAGGACTTGCTGAAATTTAATTTGTTGACCTGAAACCTTTCCAAACCTAGAAAGGATATCTGCTATAGTAATACAGGAATCCGTGTCGATTTTGAAAAAGAACACAGCATCATCCGCAAAGCAGAGATGCGATATAGACGATGCTCTTCTTGAAACTTTTAACTCCCTTTAGAGTCTTGATGTCTTTTGCTAAGGTAAGCCTAAGAGACAAAACATCCATTTAGAACAAAAGTAAGTAAGGTATTAGAGAGTCACCTTGCCTTAAACCACATATCGGTACGAAAGAATCTGAAGCCTTCCCATTCATAAGGGCTCAGAAAGAGACTATAGAAATGCATTGGGAGATTCGTTGTAACTATTTAACCGGGAAGCCATAAGTTTGCAGGGTGTTTAGAAGAAAGACCAAGTCCACCATGCCATAGACTTTTGAAATAGGGAATTTTGACTTTTACCAACAAAAAAAAATCAAAAAATTGTTTTTACCACCAAAACTTCTAAAACTTTTATTTTACCACAAAAAAAAAATTCTAAAAATTGTTTTTTACCACCTAACGTCAAAAAACCGTAAAATCAAAAGGTTTGAAAAAAAAAATTCTTTGAATTTCGTGCGTAAAATATGTTCTTCATAGGTTTAGGGAGGGCATTTTAGGCCTATGGGACCAATTTGAGGTCAGAAATGACAAAATAATGATCGCAGATGCCTCATTTTGAGTGTTTCACGCAAATCAAAATATTGCTAAACATACAAAACGAGATATTTCCGATCATTTTTGTCAATTCTGACATTAAATTAGTCTCAAAGGACCAAAATTTCCCTCAAAACCCCTAAAGACTATGTGTTTGTCATGAAAATCGAAAAATTTAAAAATTCTTATATATATATATATATATATATATATATATATATATATATATATATATATATATATATATATACACTTATGTGTAATATTGATGATTGGATAACCACTATAACATCGACTAAGTAATACTTGTAACACTGATAAGTAACCCCTTTTTAATTTATGAAGCAACCCCGTGATGGCCGGCGATCATGGGTTACTTCGTCATTGTTATAGGGTTACTCGATCAATGTTAAAGGAGTTACTTCATTAGTTTTATAATGGTTACTCAATCAGTATTACGCGGGTTACTCGAAAAATGTTACAGAGATTATTTTGTTATTTTATAAGTGGCTGCACCATGTGGCCAGCCGCACAAAAAACACACTGGATCAAATCAAATTATTCAAATAAATCAATAAAATATTTCAATAAGGAAATGTGATTACATGATACATCTAATATAGGAATCTGTAGACACCCATTTGTGTCTCCCCAAAACCAAACCCAGTGATGAATGCCTTTCACGTCGAACCATAATCGAATGAGGTGAAAGTGTGGAAAAGTCAAGTGTTGCGGTTAGTTTTTATTAAAATCCTTCTTTTGGTTTTCGAAAACCCACTCTATTTTATAAAAAACGTCCAATCCAGTTTAGTTTGGTCGACGATAAGGGTCCAATAATGGTGTAGTTGGACGGGGCTTTAAAAGACCTTTCCAACGATATATTATAAGCCCAATTCCGATGAATAATGAGGAATATATGGCCAAAATACTAAACTGGGCCCAAACCGGATTTTACCTACGACCCAATGATCATGAGGAGGGTCCAAAGATTTAATCCTATTCCTAAACTAATTAGGATTGATTAGAATCTTCTATAAGTTTCTAAAATATCTTAATTATCCTTTTTTGAAAAGATAAGATCATGGAATTTGAATTTAAATAAAACTTTCTTTTTTAAAAACTTTCCTAATTCTATTCAAATTTTTTAAAAAAGCCGGTGTTCATTAATTTAATGAATGGCGGAATTTTCGGACAAGCAACAACTACAATTTAGTGGGGATGCACGTGCGGTGTAATGATTGCTAAAATTGAATAAAGAAATAGAACTTTCTCTCTCCTCAATTTTCTCTCTTCATTCAAACACTATAGCTTTCTCTCTCCTCGTTTTTCTCTCTCTAAAAACCAGTTAACTGGCGATTTCAAGCGTGTTCTCTCTCCTCCATTGTTGCTTTTCGAGCTTTTTCTCTCTTTTCTTTCACTTGTGAAGTTGTTTATCGCTTAATTCTGGTTCGTTTACTTATTTTTTTTTGAGATTTTTGTTAGTTTAAATTGTTTTGGTTCTTCGATTTTTAGGTTTTTTGATTTTGATTTTGTTTTCGTTTTTTGTAGTGTTTGTTTCAGCAATGGTGAAGAAGATTACAAAGAAGGCTGTAGATGCTGAAGAAGGTGTGTTTATTTAAATTTTTCATCATTTTTTCGAATTTTCAATTGAATTTTCGCTTATATATGTCGAATTAGTAGTGCATGTTATTTTTTATAGTTTTCTGTTGATTTATTATGCATATTATGATAATTGAATTTCAATTTTGAAGTTATTATGTTTAATTTTGCTTTATTTTATTGTTCATTGTGATAATTGGTTCAAAATTTGTTATATATGTGTTGTGGTGTTGTTATATG